>NC_051156.1:58184577-58459051 GCF_013339745.2 Dermacentor silvarum
CAGGAGGTTATCTCATCCGCAGCGGCTTTCGAGGTTTATTTGACCGTGTCAGGTTCTTTGGACAGTTCGGAAATAAGGTGGGAACCCTTTTATCGAGCGCCGCGTAATATGCCGTCGATATCGTATCCTCTGAAAAAGGGTTGGCGCAGACATGGTCAGTAGGCATTAGAGTTCGGTCTGCTCTCAGATTTGCACGGTGCCACTTCTCTAGACGACTGCTGTCGGACGGCGCTTCGAATAAAGGCACACGCTCCGCACAAGTCCGGTATCCAGAATTGCAGTTCGGAACGAAGCACTTTCTAGCCATTTCATACGCCCCTCAGAAGGCCGCTGCTACCTTTGTCGAGGGCCCGTGGCGACAATACCCAAGCACAAGCTCATGAAACGCACAGGAACAAAAAGCGTGCCTTCAAAACAGCGCGGCCGCACATGCAAGCAGGAAGCAGCAGCAGCTGCAGCACGCGCCTTGCCGCCGAGGCTGGGACCGTTAGAGTGACCTTATGGGACCGCATTCCGCAGCGCCCTCTATGACGGCACCGACTGAGCTGTAACCGAGCCGAACATAAGCTGGACGCGAGCGGGCGGCGCTTTCGCACGCGTTGTGGGGAGAGTGTCAGCACCTTGTTGAATTATTCTTACACCGTGCTTTCAAGATAACTCATTGAGCAGCAGCCATGCAAGCAGAACGCACGCCCCCTCCCCCTCCCGTCTCCGCCGCCTCCTCCCCGTTCCTCGCGCGTGAAACGAAGAGCGCGCGCTTCCGGCCGCCTTCCTCTATCGCGTGCGCGAGATTAAGCTGCGGTTGCCGATTCAGCCCTCGCCCGCCTTCACTCGCACACACAACGCACGGCGCGCGGCGGCGATTTCATCATCGCTGGACCTTATACGGAACATCACGGCGACGACGGTGACGGCAAAAATGCGCTTGGAAGTGTCCATATAATTGCTATCGCAATAATATATGTGCCGCATTCCCGCAGCGTTTGGTTAACGGTAGTCACGGAGGATGGTTCGAACATTTGCAATTTTTACCCATTATGTGTTGTCTGCCGCTGATGTGCCTTTGTTCTTATTAGTGTTGACTCGTCGTCGGCACATCAACTGATCGCCCATGTTGACTCATCGCTGTCTATGCTCAAAATTGTCCGTCAAGCGAACCTTTTCAGCCAATGCGTACATAAAATGTTTTGTCCTTGGTACTTTGCGATCCAGCCTGTAAGGGGCACGGTCTAATGATATTGCGTGCGATGGCATAGCGTGGCGAGAGCCACGACGCCAACAGCTTATCAATTGAAGTAACGCCAATGATGTTTCGTGCATATTATTCCACAGGAATGCTACCTGATACATCGCTACCAGAGCACGTAATGATTCCGCCATTTTCTATGAGTTTCAGGCAAAACTTAATACGCATCGGTAGCCGAGTATCAATCTTCACTTTTAAATATGCGTATTATATCAACTTAACTCATTCAGTAAGCACTGCACAAAGCAGGACACGACGCACAGGAGCCACTCCTGAACGGTTTCCTAGGAGTTTGTGCATTCCATTGCGCATACGCCCCAGGTGGCCATTTCTTAAACCTCAACATGCTTCAAGCGCTTCATTTAAGCTGGCTTCAGCTACGCTAAAGTAACAACAATGGCGAGAGGCGCCCCCCTTTTACGTGCAATATAGCAAGTTTTCCGGCATGTATCGGCGAGCGCACACCATATTTCAACAGTTTTCTTGCGATGCAGCGCATAGTTGACAGCACTCCTTTAAGCATGTTTTCCATTATGAATGTTAGCTCCATTTTCCTGCTTGAAAGATAGCTCTTTATATTCGTAGAGTAACTGATATCATTATTAAAGTCAGTCAAGGACCACTCAGAATAAGGACTAATTAATTAGAAGGTTAGCTAGAGAGTAAAGAAAAGTACAATGCTTCCTTGCAGCTATGCTTACCATTTCTAGAGTTTTGAGCACCGTAGATCTTGCAGGTATCGCAGTCGTTGTACAAAACATCGAATCTGTGGACGTCACCTGCGAAAATTTATTAGCACTTTGTGAAACTCGCCTTAAACAGCGCTTATATATATATATATATATAATAAGCATATCATAAGAAGCCAACAAACAATAACACCAAGGACAACATAAGGGAAGTTACTTGTACTTATTAATTGAATTAAAGAAATGATAAATTAATGAAAATGGCTGAAAAAACAACTGTCCGCAGGTGCGGAACGAACCCACGTCATCGCATTACGCGTGCGATGCTCTCACCATTGAGCTACCGCGGAACCGTTTTCCCATCCACTTTCTGAGGTACTTATGTTTTACAACTAGAACTAACCCTGGGAGAGTTAGCCAGCGCCACCACTCACAAACCATACGGCGGATGTGGAACATCCTTTCTGCCGCAGGCGTCACGAGCACGTGATCTTATTGGGTGATGGCAACTGGTCAATAAACCCACATATGCTACCTACAGGCATCATTGTTGCCGGATTCAAGCCCTCGTTATATAGTGAACGAGAAGAAAGGGAACCGAAAAGCCCAATTTTTTTAATAAGCATATCAAAGAAGGCAACAAACAATAACACCAAGGACAACATAGGGGAAATTACTTGTACTTATTAATTGAATGAAAGAAATGATAAATTAATGAAAATGAAAATGGATGAAAAAACAACTGTCCGCAGGTGGGGAACGAACCCACGTCTTCGCATTACGCGTGCGATGCTCTCACCATTGAGCTACCGCGGAACCCTTTTCCTATGCGATTTCTGGGGTATTTATGTTTTACAACTAGAACTAACCCTGGGAGTGTCAGCCAGCGCCACCACTCACAAACCATAGGCAGATGTGGAACATCCTTTCTGCTGCAGGTGTCACGAGCACGTGCTCTTTTTGGGTGATGGCAACTGGTCAATAAACCCACATATGCTACCTACAGGCATCATTGTTGCCGGATTCGAGCCCTCATTATATAGTGAACGAGAAGAAAGAGAACCGAAGGGCCCGATCTTGGGCTCGTGCTCGTGACGCCTGCGGCAGAAAGGATGTTCCACACCCGCCCTATGGTTTGTGAGTGGTGGCGCTGGCTAACACTCCCAGGGTTAGTTTAAGTTGTAAAACATAAATACCCCAGAAAGTGGATGGGAAAACGGTTCCGCGGTAGCTCAATGGTGAGAGCATCGCACGCGTAATGCGAACACGTGGGTTCGTTCCCCACCTGCGGACAGTTCTTTTTTTTATCCATTTTCATCCATTTTTCATACATTTGTTGGGTTGGTGCTTGTTGGCTGTCTGGCGCGGTGTCGAAATACAAGAGCTCCGCCTTCGTCCTCGGGCGTCGTATCACAATATAGGAGTACTTATATACGAGAAGTAATCAAAGATGGAGGAGATATCATGCTTGAAAAGCATGCGGCCCTTTACACGCAATGCCTCACAACTTCAAGTGTACCAGAGAGCTGGAAGAACGCCAACATTATACTTATCCATAAGAAGGGAGACGTTAAAGAATTGAAGAATTACAGACCCATTAGCTTACTTTCCGTATTCTATGCAATATTCACCAATATAACTTCCAATGGAATCAGGGCAACACTTGACTTCAGCCAACCAAGAGAACAGGCTGGCTTCAGGAAGGGATATTCTACGATGGATCATATCCATGTCATCAATCAGGTAATCGAGAAATCTGCGGAGTACAATCAACCTCTCTATATGACTTTCATAGATTATGAAAAGGCATTTGATTCAGTAGAGATACCAGCAGTCATAGAGGCATTGCGTAATCAAGGAGTACAGAAGGCTTACGTGAATATCTTAGCAAATATCTACAAGGATTCCACAGCTACCTTAGTTCTCCACAAGAAAAGTAGAAAGTTACCTATCAAGAAAGGGGTCAGGCAAGGAGACAATCTCTCCAATGCTATTAACTGCATGCTTAGAAAAAAGTATTGAAGCTCTTAGACTGGGAAGGCTTAGGAGTAAGGATCGACGGCGAATATCTCAGCAACCTTCGGTTTGCAGATGACATTGTCCTATTCAGCGACAATGGGGACGAATTACAACAAATGATTGAGGACCTTAACCGAGAAAGTGTAAGAATTGGGTTGAGGATGAATATTCAGAAGACAAAAATGATGTTCAATAGCCTGGCAAGGGAACAAGAATTCATGATCGCCAGTCAGCCTCTAGAGTCTGTACAGAAGTACGTTTATCTAGGTCAATTACTCACAGGGGACCCTGATCATGAGAAAGAAATTTACAGAAGAATAAAATTGAGTTGGAGTGCATACGGCAGGCATTGCCAAATCCTGACGTGGAGCTTACCACTGTCGTTGAAAAGAAAAATGTACAATCATTGCATTCTACCGGTGCTAACATACGGGGCAGAAACTTGGAGGTTAACAAAGAAGCTAGAGAACAAGTTAAGGACCGCAGAAAGAGCGATGGAACGAAAAACTTAGGAGTAACGTTAAGAGGCAGGAAGAGAGCGGTGTGGATCAGAGAACAAACGCGGATAGATGATATTCTAGTTGACATTAAGCGGAAGAACTGGAGCTGGGCAGGCCATGTAATGCGGAGGATGGATAACAGGTGGACCATTAGGGTTACAGAATGGATACCAAGAGAAGGGAAGCGCAGTCGAGGACAGCAGAAAACCAGATGGGATGACGAAGTTAGGAAATTCTCAGGCGCAAGTTGGAATACGCTAGCGCAAGACAGGAGTAATTGAAGATCGCACGGAGAGGCCTTCGTCCTGCAGTGCACATAAATACTGGCTGATGATGATGATGATGATATACGAGAAGAGAGGGAACCGAGGGGCCTGATTATTATTAATCATATCATAAGAAGCCAACAAACAATGACACCAAGGACAACACAGGGGAATTTACTTGTGGCGCTGGCTGACACTCCCAGCGTTAGCTCCAGTTGTAAAAACATAAATACCCCAGAAAGTGGATGGGAAAATGGCTCCGCGGTAGCTCAATGGTAAGAGCATCACACGCGTAATGCGGAGACGTGGGATCGTTCCCCACTTGCGGACAGCTGTTTTGTTCATTCATTGTCATTACCGTAAATTTATCAGTTGTTTAATTGAATTAGTTAGTACAAGTAATTTCGCCTATGTTGTTCTTGGTGTCATTTTGTTAGCGTCTTATGACAAGAAAAAAAAATATATATATATATACATATAGAAAAACCAGAAGCACTACTTCGCGGTTATCTTAGGTTTGTTTACCCAACAGTTTCGGTCGGTGAACCGACTATATATATATATATATATATATATATATATATTGTAATCAAGAAGGAAAGCGGCACTTGGGCCATCATCATCATCCGACAATAGCAGGGACGGCCTCATGTCCGCTTCTCTCCTTTAGAAGGGAGCCTACTACAACGAACCTGCGTAAGGCGTTGAATCGTTGAGTGCGTCCTCGCGGTTCTTCGGCGCGTCGGGTCCTTCCTGCCCAGTAATACCGTACACGCTTCCTCAGGTATGGAGCCCACCACCCTACCACCGTCGCCAGTACCCGCCGCACCATCCGGGGATGGCGTCCAAGGTTCCTCGTCGGCTCTAGGGCAGGACTGTACCGGTAACCTTGTCCAAGCCATCGCCAAGCTGACTTAACAGCTCTAGGTTATGAAGAGCGCCTTCGCATGCATCAGCGTTTGCCCCGTACTTCGACCTCATACTGAGACAGGGCTTCGGCCCCTCGGTCTTGGACCCGTCCTGCGTGGGAACGCCGTCCACACTTTCCTTGTCGAGGATATTCTCCGAGGTGCTATTTCGATCTCTAAGCCACAAAGGTATGGCGTCGATGCTTCCTTATTGGTAGAACGGGCTCGCGTGACTACCGCAAAGACCACACTGTCCGTGGACATCGCCCCTGGTTCCTTGGGGAGCTGGATAGGCAGCCTGGAGGGGATGAGGCTCTGTGACTTCCGACCGCAGGCTTCGGTAGAAATGCCAGCGTTTCATGGCTTTCAAGATCACTCTATCCTTTGTTTTGAAGCTATCAATGCCTTGTATGATCATCGTGCTTGGTCAGAACAAAAGAGATGACCGGTTGCAGTAAAACGAACTTGCGGTGCCGCCAAGGCATGCGGCAACTACGCAGTGGTCCTGTTCTGAATGGAGTGCAGCTCTCTTAGCCCCTTTCGGCCAGCTTTCTTATGCCTGCGGTTACAGCACGTTACAGCATTTGGTAGGGTTGGGAATATAGATTAATGATGAATTGATAATATGTGTCCCGCTAAACGATTGGTCTTCATCGATGTCTACCTTTCATTTAATCGACCTAATCGTTTAGGCCTGTTCGTTTAAACGGTCCCCGCAGGGGCGTCTGCGTCAGCAGGCGTTTGGTGTGTTGCGACACCACGGACCCGAGCACATGAGGGTTGGCCCCTCCCGCGTTTAACCGTACGTGGCTTAGCCGTGTCCGGGGAAAAGGGGATCCTGGGGGTTGAGCCGATGCCGAGTGCTTGGACCTTTACGGCCCCTCGGCGGAGGCAACACACCTCTTTGGCCTCGGCTTCACGTAGACGGCACCCCCGGACTGACCCACCCGGGGGAAATCGGTGGTCGTCTTTTCCTGTCCCTCTCCTCAATCTATTGCTTTCCTATCAACTTTGCTTATCTGTCCTGTCATCTCCTTTCTTCCTAATTTTTTCTATCACTTCTAGGCGGCTTGGGTTAACCTGGTGCTCTATATCCAACCTTGAGTATGGCGCATTGGGTTATAGCAGCGATGCACGGCTGGCGTGTGCAAGTCATTGCTTTGTCAAACTTGTAGCGTCCCCTTGTTGGGCTCCGTGGTGGGTGGCTGCCATTGCTGCCGAAGCAACTTCATCAAGCATGCATAGAGCATCTTTCCCTTTGCTTCCTGATCGTACCGCTGCAAAGCGAGTACGCACCGAAGGTTTCCTGAACTTTTTCGTCCATCACAAAGAATCTTTCCCACGCTACCACGTAATCCGCAGCGATAAACCTGAAAAACCAGTAAGAGTTATTTCACCTTTCCTTGTCTCGAAATCCCTAACAGACACCATTGGACCAGGCTATAAAGCTACCAAGATGGCAAGCGGCGATCTCCTCCTTGAGGTTCGTGACAAGCTGCAGCACGAAAAGCTTGCAAAACTCACAGCGTTTGCTGACATCCCAGTAACAGTGTCCCCACATCGCTCTCTGAACACAGTCCGAGGCGTGATCTCAGATCCGGACTTGATAGAACTAACCGAAGCAGAACTACTGGAGGGTTGGCAAGACCAAAATGTTATTGAAGTAAAAAGAATAAAAATCCGACGAGACAACAACGAAATACCAACAAAACATCTGATAATTACATTTTCTTCTAGTGTTCTCCCAGAGACCCTCGAAACAGGTTATACTAAAACCCGCGTCAGGCCCTACATTCCCAATCCTCGACGTTGTTTCAAATGCCAGAAGTACGGCCACGGCTCGCAAAGCTGCCGAGGTCAACTCACCTGCGCAAAATGTGGTGACAAAGGTCACCCCTCCGATAACTGTTCTGGTACACCCCACTGTGTGAACTGCGAAGGCGACCACCCGGCATATTCCCGATCTTGTGAAACGTGGAAAAAAGAGAAAGAAATAATTACCTTGAAGATCAAAGAAAATATATCATTCAAAGAAGCCAGAAAAAGGTGCTCAGTTTTCCACAGTACCGCTTACGCCGAGGCGGCGCGTCAGGGGGCAGCGCTGCATCGGCTTCCGCCACTTCCCCGGCCCGTGCGCAGCGAGCCTGCGGCTGTGGCACCTGCCCCCATGGTGGCAGTAGGTAAAACTACTCCACCCACCCAGCAAAAGAGCTCGGCGACTCCTGGGCCGTCGGGACACAAGGCCTCTACTCACCAGTCGAGGCCTGAAACACGAATAAGCCGCCTGCAAGGGCGGGCATCCAGCGCCTCCCGAGAGGCAATGGATACAACACCGGCACCACAGGTGCCGAAAGAGCAGCGCGGTTCTCTCGACCGCGCCAAAAAAGAAAAACAAAAGATCATGGGTCCAGGCAAGGACACATGAATCTAAATTTCAATGTCTCCCTAACTCACAGAACACATCCTTTACAACACCACAATGGCCACACAGATAATGCACTGGAATATCAGAGGACTAATCCGTAATCTAGACGACATAACTGAACTGTTATCTCGATATCAGCCAAAGGTGTTCTGTGTCCAGGAGACACATCTAAATCCCAAACAAGCTAATTTTCTCCGGCAGTACGCCATATTTCGCAAGGACCGAGACGAAGCTGTTGCCTCGTCTGGCGGGGTGGCAATTATTGTCGACAGGTCCGTCGCTTGCCAACAGTTGGCCCTACAGACGCCTCTCGAGGCCGTGTCCGTGCGAGCAATATTGTTTAACAAGCTCATAACCATTTGCTCCATTTATATACCGCCCAATTACCAACTCAGAAAAACGGAATTTTACAGTCTCATAGACCAGCTCCCAGAACCATTCGTGATCACCGGCGATTTTAACGCTCATCACACAATTTGGGGGGACTCCCGGTGCGACACCAGAGGCCGCCTAATAGAAAACTTTCTTGTATCCTCTAGCACGTGTCTCTTCAACAAAAAAGAGCCCACGTATTACAATATACAGCATAATTCATATTCCTCAATAGATTTATCAATGGGCTCTGCGGCCATCTTTCCGTACTTGGAATGGAGTGTAATAAAAAATCCCTTTGGAAGTGACCACTTCCCTGTGACGCTAAAGCTGATACAGCAACAGCAACACGAATGCCCTCCAAAGTGTCCTCGGTGGAAGCTATCATCGGCCGACTGGGACCATTTTAAAGAAGCAAGTTATTTATCACAAGATTTTATCAGTCGATTTAGCATAGACGACGCGGTTGCGTATTTTACCGCTTTTATAATCGACGCAGCAGAAAAATGCATTCCACAGACAAATGGCAACTCATGCAAAAGACGAGTCAGTTGGTGGAACGATGACTGCAGAGAGGCGCGTAAGAAACAAAATAAAGCATGGGGCATTCTCCGTCGATATCCTAATGTGGAGAACCTTATTGCTTTCAAACACATTAAATCTCAGGGAAGGAGGACTCGAAGGCAAGCAAGAAGGGCAAGCTGGGAGAGGTTTCTCTCTGGTATTAATTCGTTCACTCAGGAAGGGAAAGTCTGGGATGGGCTGAGAAGGTTGAAAGGGCAACAAATCCATCCGTTGCCCTTGGTAAATGAACAAGGAAACAGTCTCAAGGACCAGGCCGACGCTCTTGGTGAGCACTTTGAGTGGGTATCTAGCTCCACGCACTATTCTTTGTCTTTTCTGAAATTCAAAGAAACGGAGGAACGGAAGTCATTTAACCGTAAATGTAGCCCAAACGAACCATTTAACCGGCCTTTCTGCGTTGCCGAGCTGCAAGCCTCCCTAAACTCATGTCAGAACTCTGCTCCGGGTCCCGACAGAGTTATGTATGAGATGATAAAACAACTTCACCGAGACACACAAATCACACTGCTGGCACTCTTTAATACTCTCTGGACAGCTGGACACCTTCCATCTTCATGGAAAGAAGCTATTGTAATCCCTGTGTTAAAACAGGGTAAGGATCCCGGCTCAGTAACAAGCTATCGCCCGATAGCGCTAACAAGTTGTCTCTGCAAGTTGTTTGAAAAAATGATCAATCGCCGCCTTCTACATTACCTCGAATCAAACAAAATGCTTGATCCGTACCAATGCGGATTCAGAGAAGGCCGGTCAACAACCGACCACCTCGTGCGTGTCGAGGCTAATATTCGCGATGCCTTTGTCCATAAACAGTTCTTTTTATCGATATTTCTCGACATGGAAAAGGCTTATGACACCACGTGGCGCTATGGAATCCTCCGAGACCTGTCACAAATGGGTATCAGGGGGAACATGCTGAATGTTATTGAGAGCTACCTCTCGAAACGCACTTTCCGCGTAAAAATAGGCAACGTACTCTCGCGTCCATTCACACAGGAAACTGGGGTACCCCAGGGAGGCGTCCTGAGCTGTACGCTTTTTATTGTGAAGATGAACACGCTTCGTTATTCGCTACCTCCAGCCATTTTCTATTCTGTTTATGTAGACGACGTACAGATAGGTTTTAAATCCTGTAGCCTTGCAGTCTGCGAGAGGCAAATACAGCTTGGGCTTAAGAAAGTATCCAAATGGGCAGACGAAAATGGGTTCAAGGTCAATCCACATAAAAGTTCCTGTGTCCTTTTTTCAAGAAAAAGAGGTCTGCTCCCTGATCCCACTATCGAACTGCAAGGACAGCACATTCCTGTGAACAAAGAACATAGATTCCTGGGCATCATACTCGACTCAAAACTAAGTTTCATTCCCCACATAAAATACTTGAAGGCCAAGTGCCTGAATACAATGAACATACTGAAAATTCTCTCGCACACAAGTTGGGGTAGTGACAGAAGATGCTTAATGAATCTCTACAAAAGTCTTGTACGATCGCGTTTAGACTACGGGTCTGTCGTGTATCAATCTGCTGCACCGAGTACCCTAAAAATTCTGGATCCTGTACATCATTTAGGCATACGCCTGGCCACAGGAGCTTTCAGAACTAGCCCGGTACCAAGTTTATATGTAGAATCCAATGAGTGGTCACTCGAGCTGCAAAGATCGTTGTCCAGTATCATGTATTTTCTGAAGGCACACTCTGACCGTGAACATCCTTGTAACAAAACCGTAAACGATATAACTTGTGCCACACTTTTCCAGAATCGTCCAACAGTGAGAGAACCCTTTTCATTGCGCGTGAGGAACCTCAGCGAAGCAATGGCTGTTCCACTTCTTGAAAACCCTCTAATGGCTCCAGCCATGCCAGTAGCACCGTGGCTGTGGCAGCTCATAAAATGCGACACATCGTTCATAGAGGTTACGAAACACGCACCAGAGGCACATATTAAAATGCATTTTCTGGAACTCCGGTCCAAGTATTCGTGCACAGAATTTTACACCGACGCTTCTAAATCTCATGCTGGCGTTTCTTATGCTGCAGTCGGCCCATCCTTCTCGGTATCCGGCTGTTTGCACCCGGAAACAAGTATCTTTACGGCAGAAGCCTACGCACTTTTGTCGGCAGTTAGACACATCAAGGAAATAAAGCTACAAAGAGGAATAATTTTTACAGATTCATTAAGCGTTGTGAAAAGCCTCAACTCTCTACAAAGGAATAAAAATCCTGTTTTTACAGAACTCTATTCAGTGCTCTGCGCTTTGTACGCATCTCATCAACATATCACAATATGCTGGGTACCTGGCCACAGAGGCATCGAAGGTAATATGCTTGCCGACAGTATGGCTACATCAGTAAACAAAAAACTAAGCAATTTTTCCATAACTGTTCCTGTCATGGATTTAAAGCCCTTCATTCGCAAGAAATTGAGGGGTCATTGGCAACGTACTTGGGACACTGAGGAATTTAATAAACTCCATGTTATAAAGCCAAGCGTGGGAAACTGGCCTCCAGTAACGAAAGTACGACAAACTGAGGTTATTTTCTGCCGTCTTAGGATAGGCCACACCTATGGCACTCATTCTTATCTACTGACCGGTGATAATCCTCCTACATGTAATAAATGTGGCGAGATGCTTACGGTCCTTCACGTCTTGTTGGAGTGTCGGGAAACAGAAGTCCAAAGAAAAAGGTACTTTGCCATGGCATATAGACAACACATTCCACTCCACCCGGCAATGTTTCTCGGCGCTGAACCACTCTTTGACAATAAGTTAGTTTTAATGTTTTTACGAGAGATTGGAACACTGCATGTTATCAGCCCAAGGTATACGTAGCACATCCTCTCACTAGAGGCTGCTGCTGCGATTGCATTTCTCTAAAGCACGTGCCTCCCAGCCCTTGCGTTCAAGGGCCCACTGGTGAGGTATGAGTGCTATTGCTACTCATACGTTTGATTAATCATCCCTTTGAAACAGAACTTTTATGCTCATAGTATACATCACTAGCTCATAGTATACATCACTAGTCATTTTCATTATTTTAACACCTGAATATTTTACGCACTTTACAGCGACTAATTTTAGGCCTCTCTACAGCCAAATCACATCTGCCATTCGCCATGCAGATTTAGAAATCTGACATTAGTCACGCTTTGTACCTTTGAGAAATAATTGTTTTTTGCCTGGCGCTCTTTGGCCATAACTGGCCCTTGCGCCAATAAAATTCACAAATCATCATCGTTTAAACGGTTTCGAGTGTCTGGCAGGAGTGGCGCGAAAATTTTTAAATCTTACTGAAATGGCGGCGCACGAGCAGTGACTGTGCAGCTGTGATCCCGAGTGATGCCGACGTGAGCCATTCCCAACTCTTCCCCCACACCGCACACGCCACAAAGCATAGGCGCCGACTACGGAGGGGGGGCTCCGGGGCTCAAGCCCTCTCCGGAGATTTCCGGGGGGGGGGGGGGTCGTCCCCCCCCTACCGGTGATGCCGAAGTCCGCCCCCCCCCCCCCGCACTCCGGAAATGTCGTTACCAGAGTCCTCTTACCCAAATCGTTTATGGTTTTGTTTGAGTTGCCTTTACCTTTTCATTCAAATGTTATTGTGGCTACAAGATCACTGCATCGTTTTTGACGCGGACGTGAACGGCTTTTCTTCATACTTTCGCTCTATTTCTGAGAATCCTGACAATAGCAAAACAAGCACATTAGAAGCACGAACGGCGGCTACCTTATTCGTATTTTTCACTTCAACATGTTATTTTATTTTCCAGTGTGAACAGCATGCACAGACACATTCTTTTTCAATGTGTACACATGACAAACTTTCTTCTATTTTTAAAGAGAAAGAGGTAGCCTAGTAAAAGTTATTTTTAATAGGGATAGGCGATGTCTAAACAATGAATATGTTGCATGTTCAACTGGCTACAAATTGTGTTGCATGCTTTTCTTTTACCCTGAAAAAGACCTGCATACTTCAGTGACACCTTCGGCAGACTCATTTATCAACAGTGTATGAAATGCACATGAATTATATGTCTCAGCATTGCTTCTCTTTCCAGTAGGTAACGCTAGCGACTCATGAAAAAAAAACTTACATTAATTTACAACATTTATTGGGGCTGGAAACATCGCAACATGCATGCAGAGGTCATAAATATATAACATTAACTTGGTAACCGAAGTGAGGACAAGCCGTACTCACTCTAAATCAGAATCAATAGCAGTCATGCGCAGCAGAGCTTTTACTAAGACTCAGAATAATAATAATAAAAAAAGAGGCTGCTGTTTCGAAGGAAAGGCGAAGCAGTATTAGTGATAGCGAAGCATAAGACAATTACACGAAGGAATATTCTGCCCGTATAAATCCATGTAAGAGCCACACCCCCCACTTGAAAGCAAATATATTTTTTTAATCCAACCGAGAAGCAATCGCGTTCCGCGCTGATTCTGATCGCGCTCCTCTGCGAATTTTCCCGCGAGACCCACCATGGTGGCTCAGTCAACTAAGGCGTTTCGCTGCTGAGCACGACATCGCGGGATCGAATCCCGGCCGCGGCGTCCGCATTTCGATGGAGGCGAAATGCAAAAACCGCTAGCGTTATAGTGCACGTTAAACAACCCCAGGCAGTCAAAATTAATCCACAGCCCTCTACTACGGCGTGCCTCATAATCAGAACTGGTTTTGGCACGTGAAACCCCAGAAAGAAGAAGAAGAAGAATTTTCCGGCGCGGCATACTTTCGCGCGTCGCTACTATAAAAATAAGTCGGTTACAACTTAAGACAGGAGAAGCGCCCCGCCCTCATCACTGAAGCGCAGCAGCCGATTGCCACCGCGACTAAAGAAATAGTCCATATGACGTGATTCGGCACAGCTCGAAGCGCGGGCTGCCATGTCCTGCGTCAACGTGGTCACCAGCCGTCCGGCTCATGACGTCAGTCTAGAGTGCGCTACTATTGGTGGAAAATCGTGTGCCTCCGCCTTTGAGAAGCAAATGCCGCTGCCTTCTAAAGTTGTACACGACTATAGGTGGCGAGAGGAGGCGATCGCGGAGATGTACGGAAGATTTCATACTCGTAGTTGGAAAAATTAGATAACATGACCCGGTCCCATGTAAGGGTCGTCAAAATTGCGCCAATAAGTCCGGCCCTCACACGAGTCTGTACCTTGGTTATGTCGCCTATATGAATTGTAGTAACATTTACTTACTAATTAAAATAACAAACATCGTGCAATGCACGGACCACTTAAACCTGTAAATATCTCGCTGAATGACCACGAGCAGATGCTATGACAACGCTGGCATTATGACGAACGCCAGCAGCTGCCGCGAACGGTTCGTACAGCCATGCGATTCACCGCTACTCCGAAAATTAGATTCATCATCATCCTCATATGCATATTTTAATGTCCACTACAGGACGGCCTCTGTCAGCGATCTCCAATTACCCCTGTCTCTTAGGCTATGCGATCTGCAACAGTTGGGGCGCGGAAAAACATCCTAAGAAGGAAGACAGCGCGCAAGAAGCTAACAGCCATCTCTGCCAGCCATTCATCATTGCACCTCCCAATGATTACCAACAATTGGATACGGCACGCGGACCGCGTAAGCGTCAACCGCGCAATCATTCGCAGCCGCGGCAGGGCTAGATGAGAAGACGCGTGCTCTCCTCCCCATGCGCGCATTTAATCGCGTGACCTCCAACTAACCCGAATATTGAGCGCGTGGGAAGATAATGTCTATCAAGCCGCCATCCTTTTCGGCTTAGTATTCCGGACTTTTTCTCCCACCCACAGTGTATGAGTTCCTCACTCATATGACTTTTGGACTTTATGCTGAAGATCACGGCGACGAGGACAGCGAAAATCTGCCTGTCGATACAATCGCTGTCTGCAATAAAAGGAGAAATAGAAAACGGGCGTCGAGATCGCTTCTACCGTGGCTACGGACGTTGCAATGTGCACGAGCTACAAACACATCATGGGCACCAACGACAAAGCCAACAGTGGGCACCTCGCTTATCGGTACTTCGCCAGAACCCGTCTGACGCTGAAAAGGATATGCAGATATCCTGGTCCCAAATTAGATAAGGCAACGCAGGTAGCGTGGGGATGCTTACAAACATTTCCCCTTCCAAATCCTTATGTATTATCAAAGATAGATTATATGACGTACAACCCGCAATGCAAATTCTGTCCCCAGACGGCCACGTTATACCACATGGTCTGGGCGTGCCAACAGAATCCGCAAATATCGGCCAAGCATAATCCCACGATAGTCGAGTGGGAGACGACCCTGTCCAGCTGGGACCCAGAACAGCAACAAGCCTTGGTCAACCGAGCCCGGACGGCGGCAAAAGCCAATGGTCTTCCGGACTAGGAGGTCCGACCACAAAACGGCTATTAATTTTCACTAATAAGTGTTTTATTCTCTCTCTCTGAAAAGGAAGCGTATTTTCCACCGTATAAGCACCAGCGGAAACATCAGATTAGGCTCGCGGCGAGACAGCGCACGCGAAAGGACCAGCCATCTCGGATGGCCTAAGCTTGAACTTGGTGCTGATTAACTCCAAAATTAAGCGCGTGACCCGGGTATGTGTGACAGAGGCAGGAAAAATAGGAGTAGAGGACCCGTGTGTTCTAGCTGCTAGGCAAAAGAAGACTCCACGCCGCTATCAAGAAGGTTCCTCAGCTCACGTGTTTCCATCAGCGAGTCACATGTACCGCCAGAGGTTCGATGAAGTACTTGACACAGGGCTGTCTTCGTTAAACAACAAGAATCCACCTGATATGTGGCAGCATAAGTCCCACATTGAGCAGCTTGCCATATGGAAGGAAGACGAAGCATATATAACATAGTTCTACGGTGACGAACTTGAACCAGAACGTCTGATTTTAAACCGAGATATGCTGATTGACATTTTAAGCTAGCAAAAGTCGGCATCATTGCACACATTCGAGGACGTCGTGCCCATGTTTACGGGGGGCAAGGGCGAACACCTACGAAACCTCTTGCCGGAAATGGCCAAGCCAAAAAAAAATTGCGTTGTCCATACCGGTCTCGTCCACCACATCCGAGAGGTCCTTTTCTTGCCTTCGACGACTGAAAATGTACTTGCGGTCGACGACTGGACAAGCCCGTTGGAACCATCTGGCAATTTTGCACGCCCACAAAGAACTCTCCCGCTAAATCAATTTGAATAAGATTGTCGACGATTTCATTTCCAGATCAAGTGCCCGTACGAACACTTTTTCAATGATCATGAATTCATCGCATCAGACAACGAACTGATATCTTTAATAGGAGAGAGAAAGGCACCAACTTACAAGTCAAAGCAAACCACATGGCTTAGAAAACAAAGCAAAAAGTTATACAAAGGAACGAAAATGGGGTACATTACAGCGCAAGCAGAGTGAGGCCATTTGGGTAAGAAAAGACGCGTGGTTGCGCTATTTGTAAAACTCCCCATTCCTGCTATGCATATTCCTTATTAATTTTTATTCGTCATATGCTGCATTTGCCGCTCAATGACACAATCCACGCTGTTCATATATTTGCTATCGAGTCCTTTCCCGCTTTTGAGATATCGCTGTCCCATTTATTTATTTGTTAATATGTTTATTTATTTGGGCACCTGATAATTTTTAATCTATAATTCTTTGTTCTGCCTCCGGAAAATAAACGAAAGTGCGTAACGCATGCGCTGACAAGTAATGAAGCTATTGCGTCATACAATCACATTATACTTACGCTAATAATTCTAATTATAAACTGTGTTCAGAAATTGTTATATATCGTTTACTTTTAGTCGGTAAAAGATCTCTTGATTGTATCTTTGTGTATTAAAACAATTACAAGGTGTTACATTGCTTTTTTGATAGATGTGTATTTGTGCGACTTAATACGCACAAAACACGTATATCTCCCTAACGTGTTTGACTGAATCCGCTTGTCGCCAGTGTCTTGGCGGTGCGAGGGGACTCCGGCTGTAAAACTGAAGTTTCTCCTACTCTGATTCCAATTTGCGCCTGCAAATTGGAATCAGCTAGCGTAAAACACGGGTAATTGGAGGGGCCTTGGTCCTGCAGTGGACATAAATATAGGCTGATGATATATATATATATATATATATATATATATATATATGTGTGTGTGTGTGTGTGTGTGTGTGTGTGTGTGTGTGTGTGTGTGTGTGTGTGTGTGTGTGTGTGTGTGTGCATACATGGGGGGGGGGGGGTTGGAAAGCTAGTGAGGCTCCAGCCGTCCCCCGGGAAAATTGAAATGTGCCGACTATGCCAGAAGGCCACCCCGAGCAGAAGGCTTGAAATGCCCTCGCAATTCAAGGCAGTATAGTAACCCCTTCGTTCATCATCGTGCCACTCGCAGTCCAGTAAAGACGTGGCACAGCATGCACGCCGGTTTGAAGCACGTATTTGAAATAGCAATGGTGTTCATGTCGATCCCAACAAATCCGTTCAAAGAAGGCGACGGTTTCACCCAAACACCCCAGCCAGTTGACATTCTTTCACTATGTAGAACACAGCACGTGGTTTACAATTCTATACCACTAATTTTCCCCCTGTGTATATTGAAATTTCTTACAAATATCACTTGGACTTCACCTGTCACTTTTTCCATTTTTCATATTTCTTGGAATTCACTAGTGCCATGTAACCTACTCGATTCTGCACTAAGTGTCTTTTTATAACATACATTGTTTATCTTTTCAAATGCCACTAGTGCGAACTATATTTAGTCTTTGAGAAGTTAAAGATTATCCTTTAGCAAACGTTTTTTCACGTCTGTTTCAAACTTAGTTCCACCTCTCAAACAATAAATTTGGGTGCTGCAGAAGTAGATAACTGTGTTTCAACGTTTTGAGTGCGAAGCACTTTAGGAGCCCGGGCTGTCGGCGTCTAATGTGATGTCATGTCGTTGTGGTCACGCGCAAAAACAAGATCTCCAAAAAGGGTCAAAACAAGTGCAGTATTGATGAAAACCAATTGAACACAAAGTGACATGATTCAGAATAATTTAAAAGACAGGAATAATCAAGCATAAGCGCATTAATTAGCAGAAACTCTTGAAAACTGCTTCCAAAACACCAGTCTGGTACCAGCGCAGCGCAAGAGAGGGTGCCACCACCCCACAAGCGCTACTCTCACGAGTGAAGCCGACGGGAGCTGACGTGTCGAGTTCAGGTGCCGTTTCAGCGCAGCATGAGCAGCGTGCCAAAGAGATAAGTTTTCTCATTTTATATTTCGCTCTTGGTTTTTTTAGGAGGGTTAGCGTAGCCAAGCAATCTTTATTAATTATTTTCATGCTTTTTCACTTTCTTGGTTTTCTCGCTTAGATAAAAGTAGGTATAGAATAATTGGTTTTTTTTGTCACATCTACGCCTTGTTAGTACGAGATGATGGTTGGTACTAGGGGGAACCCACGCGTGCGTTCTGAGCACGAGCGTTTTTACGCGTTGGAAGAAACGCCGTTGAAGTCAGCACGCGAAGCGAACGGTGCAGATATTATCTGTAGGATTTGTGTGCTAGGGTCGCGGCTAGACCGTCTAGAGCAGAATGATAAGCTAGCTAAGCGGGTTGGAAAGCTAGAAAAAGAACTTAAAAGCGAGCAGAAGCAGAGGAAGGAGGTAGAAGAAAAGCTAGTTAAGAGATGCAGCTGAGGGCCACCATTCAGCAAAGCAATGGTGAATGCATCGAGGCGAGCACCGCAAACGGAGCTGGCTCCATGGCGAGTGCAGAGACAGCCGAACCCGCCACGCCGGGAAGCAGTGGCGGAAACGTCAGTGATGGTCACGAAGGGGATACCACTGACGCTGCCTCGGAAGAAAACAACAAAGCCAAGGGCAAGGATAAGACAGGAGGGGTGGGCATTGTGGCCTCGGGGGCAGCTTTCGGCGGTGAGGGGGAAGAAAAGCGTCGAGTTGTCTTTGTTGGGGATTCCAACATGCGTAAAGTCGAACCGACGATAACAGAGAGGGTATGTGTAGGCAAACGAGTCTAGGTTAGCGCGCTTCCAGGAAAACCGATCAGAGAGGTGATAGCCAAAGCCAAAAAACCCATGTGGGACACAATGGAGGAGAGACACCTAGTGGTGATAATGGGCGGAGTGATTGGCGTACTGCACGGACGAGGGGCAGGTATCACAAATCAAATAGCCAAAGGGGTCACCGAGCTGCGGAATGTTTCAAAGAAAGTACGAATCGCGGTGTGCAGAGTGCCAGAGGTTGAAAGGCGGAAGTATGAAATTGAAAGGGCAGCTCTTGCAGTAAACAGGGAAATTTGGACTCTAGCTAAAGCAATGAATTTTACGGTCATTGACATCAACCGAGAAGTGCACCGAGCAGGCCGCGAATGCGCTTTTGTGCGTGACGGGAGACATTTTAGACATTTTAGTGAAAGGGTAGCAACACCGGTCGGACATCGATTCGCGGCGCGAGCTGTAGCTTTTTCAGGCGGGCCCCAGGCAATCGGGAAGCAGGATTAAGTATTGAACGTAGCGAAACACCAGTAAAGGGCAGAATTAGACGACCAGAAGTCAGGAAAAGACGCAGAAACGATAAGAATAGAGAAAGTAAACTTTGCTACATTAACATGCAGGGTGGTCGCAAGCAGGAAAAATGGCTCGAAATTCAAACGCAGCTGAATGATGAAGCGATTAGCGTGTACGCCTTGACCGAAACGCATCTACGAGATTTGGAGCAGCCGCCTGTTATTGACAATTTTGTATGGGAAGGGTGCAACAGAATGACCGTGTCAAGGCAAAGGCGTAGGCGTACTAATTAGGCGAGGTCTGAAGTGGCGAAGTGTAAACGACGCATTAGCGGCCCATGGCAAGGTAAAAAGACGTGGGTGGGAGTAGCTTACCTATGGACAGGTAGTGATAGCAAAGAAAAAAATAAGGAATTGGTTGATTGCATTAGAAGCGATAATAATGAGTGCAGTAAATCGGACCAGGTGATATTAGTGGGAGATATGAACGCACACATGACGATTTAGACGGATATACTGATTACAACGGCTCTCTAGTGCTGGATCTGTGTGATGAACAGAACCTTATAGTAGTTAACAGGGAGAATAAGTGTCATGGACAGGTAACGTGGCAATGCGGAAACAGGCAGTCATGTATCGACTACGCCTTAGTCTCAGAAATGGTCTACGAACAACTAGACCAAATGATAATAGACGAAAATGAAATAAAATAGCCTGGGAAGCGATCATAGACGTTTAGCATTAAAGTTTGGGCGAGATACCAGCGCAGAACATGAACCAATAGCCTCAGAGTTTTTAAAAATGAATGACCAGCAAATAACAGAGAGCGCAAACAACATAGAGAAGAAAATTGAGGATTTTCCTACAGCAGTCTGGGAATATAAGGAACTGGTGGACGTTATGTAGCATGAAATAAGGTGGACACGGCTAAACAATTGTTGGATTGGAAAGAGGAAACAACGTAAGTGGTGGAAGAAGGAAATAAAGCAAGCTATAGAAGAGCGTAAAGAGGCGTCTAGGGCTCATCGAAAAGCCAAAAAGTTGGGATTACAAGAAGAAGAGGTGCTCGTTAGATGGAATACATACCGAGAATAGAAAAGGGTTGCGAGTGAGCTCGTGGAAGAGAAAATTAAATGCGCAAGTGAACGTTGGGTGCATAATATTAACAAAAGAGACAAAGGCGCTCCAAAAAGATTCTGAAACCGTATAAAAGCACTCGGAGCTCCAACTAAAAACTCGCAAACGGCTATAAGGCGTTGAGACGGTAACATCTACGAAGGAGACGATGCGCTGCGGTACATCACGGACGTTATTAGGGATAACTTCAGCACGAGAAAAAGCATAGTTCAGACAACAGGTCCAGCAACAGCAGAGAGGCCACAGAGACAAAAATTTAGCATAGAAAGCTTTTATTGGTAAAAGGCAGCTGAAAATGTCGCTATCAACACGGCAGCAGGACCCGATGAAATCCCAATACAGCTAATCAAAAACCTCAGTCCAAAGAGCAAGGCACTGCTGACTAATGCCACAGAGCAAGTGATTAGAACAAGGAAAATTCCCGTTGGATGGCGTGAAAGCAAGATTAATCTCATTTACAAAGGCAAAGGAGATAAGGATAAGACAAGCTTGTACGGGTCAGTTACAGTAACGTCGGTGATATATATAGAATGACATTGCAAGCCATAAGATTAGAACTGTCGAGCTGAGTGGAGAAAAACGATGTATTGGGTTAACTACAGAATGGGTTCAGGCCAGGCAGACGCTTAGAGGATAATATGTTTGTACTAACTCAGTGCATAGAGATTTCAGTAGCTCAGAAAAGGCCTTTATGGATAGCATTTCTAGATATTAAAGGAGCTTATGACAATGTAGACAGGGAATTGTTCAGGAATATTCTTCAATACGAAGGCATAGATGACGATTTCGTGGAGCTGCTGAGGGAGATATATAGAGACAACCAAGTACAAGTTGTATGGGAAGGTCGAAAAGTGAATGAAATGGTGGGAATTCACCAAGGACTGAAGCAAGGATGCGCTCTGTCACCATTGTTGTTCACGCTTTACGTCAATGGCATTGAAAGACGACTGGAAAACAGCGAATTAGGTTTCGATTTATCCTACATGCGTAATGGACAAATGGTGGAACAGAAGGTCCCTGGACTGATGTACGCAGACGACATTGTGCTACTAGCGAACAATAAAAAAGATTTACAGATACTTGCGAATGCAGCGACAAATCTAGGCCTTAAGTTTAGCACAGAGAAATCAGGAATTATGATCTTTAATGAAGAGACGAGTAACTTCGTGGTGTCAGTTCAACAGCATGTAATACCCATAGTGAAGCAATATAAGTACCTCGGCGTACACATAAACGAAGGAAAGAATTACTCAGGCAACCACCAAGATAGTCTGAAAATAACGGGGAAGCGGGATGCAGCAATAATGAAACACAGAGAATTGTGGGGCCACAAAATGTAGAGGTGGTGCGTGGAATCTGGAAAGGAGTAACGATGCCAGCGCTAACATTCGCAAATGTCATTCTATGCTTAAAATCGGATATCTTGTCGGGTTTGGAAGTTAACCAAAGATCAGTAGGCCGGTTGGCTTTGGGTGGCCACGGTAATACCGCAAATGAGGCAGTGCAGAGTGACATGGGTTGGGCCTCTTTCGAAGTCAGAGAAGCAGAGAGCAAAATTAGTTTTGAAGAAAGGCTCAGGAACGTGGATGAAAATAAATGGGCGGCTAAAGTGCACAAGTATCTCCACATGAAAAGCGTGGCCGCAGAATGGAGGAAGAGGTCAAGGAAGTTGGCAACCAAGTACAGGATAATCGAAACTGCAAATGGACAACCAGGAGTCATCAGAAAGAAAGTGAGAGAAATAGAGACAGTGAATTGGATGCAAAGAATAGAAACAAAAAGGACCATTGAGATTTACAAGAATGAGAAGAAAGAAATTAGAAGGGAAAATCTGTACGATAACACCTTGCTATTTGAGGCTCGAGCCGGTTGCCTAAGGGCCGAAACATGCCGGAACAAATAGTCGGAACTAGATGAGGCATGTGTATGCTGCAGTAAAGATCCAGAGACCACTCAGCACATCCTAATGGAATGCGACGGGATCCACCCAGCGAGAACCGTAGGTAACGTGCAACTCCCAGAAGCGCTTGGGTTTAAAGTGTAAGGAAACATCAACAGTTTAGCCGTAGAGATAAGCAAGAGACGATTAGAGTACTGGTGGAAAAAAAAGCAGGGAAAAGATGGATGCGACCTGATCTCTTAAAATCAGAGGTAGTGGTACAAGGTAAATTTTTGAAAAAGACAAATATTGAGATGTATACAAAAATGCTAGATAAAGAACATGGATAGTGTACCTGATTAAATCAAGCAGGCTAGGTGACTATTTGTTGCCGCCTCGTTTCAAATGGGATGCCATTAAATCATCATCATCTTCATCGCTCGATTCCTGCTCACTTGGTCAAGAATATCACAAAAATCACATAAGGGAAATACCGGCGCATAACTGCTTCGCACTTGCCAAGGTTTCACGTTAGTGGAGCTGCATTATCGGCGAATTTGAACTACACAGGCGGAGAATTTGAATGCAGTGCTTAATGTAGCTGCGATCCTGCTCAAATCCTGCGCTTGTGTAGTTCAAACCAACGGTCAGTTAAGATAAGGGAAATACTGGCGTATCACTGCTTAGCTATTCCCCAGGTTTCACGTTAGTAGAGATGCGTTAGCGCTGGATTTGAACTACAGAAGCGCAGAATTTTGTCAAGACATCACAAGATTGGAACGGCGTTCCCGCTAAAGTTCTGCTACACTCCAGCAGCACTGACTTGAAGGCAACGGTCGAAAATTTTTTAAAGCGCCCGGCTATAATTTGGACTAAGCAATAATTCGATGAAAACGCCTGTATCGAAAACGGTTAATCGAGTAACGGCTAAAATTAGAAATGATTAATCGTTAGTCGAATAAAAAAATTACTCGATCATCCCTAGCACTGCCATGTACGTAGGCGCACTTGGGCGATAAACGTCGACTCTCGGGCTTGGAGCGCGGCGCCCGCGAGGAGAAGAGGTTTGAAATTTAGCCTCTTTTCGCGGCACGTAGGATTGTCATACCTAGAGACACGATCGTTAGCGCGCATTGTGTGCACTGCGCTTGTCAGCTCAAAATGGCCAGACATGGTGAGGGTTCCTTTAAATCTCAAACCATTTTGAAGTCCAGTATAGAACTATCGAACGTGTGCAGTCCATAAGTCAATAAAGAACACAACCTCACAACGTGCAAAACAGCCTTCGACGAAGTGTGTGTTGTGTGGAAAGCTGCTTTTCTATCTGTGCGACTTTGAAGCTACTTTGTGGGAGACGCCGCTCCCATAACTACGGCGATGGATGTTGAGTCACCTAAAGGCGTGCCGGGTGCTTCCACGTCAACAGCAGCCGTTCCGAGAAAGTGCTCTAGTCATGAAGTGACACTGACATCGAGGATACTGTGATCTACTCAGTGGTCAGTGATGAGGCCTCGGATGAGAGTGACTTCGTGCTCGCAGCAAAGCACGAAGCAAACAGATGTCCCGTCAGGCAATCTCATTCCGCAAGTTCGACGCGAAAGTAATCGGACATCACAATTTTAATTATGCCTGTGGCTGCTAGCGACAATCTAAACCGGCTGAACCGACTAGCTACATATGTGCTGCTTGACGCCAATGTTCCGGCAACGGCCGTAAGAATATTATCGCTATAGATGGCAAAAACCGCAGCGCGCTAGAAGTTTTGAGCAACGTAAAGGTGCTGGATAACATCAACGTATGCTGCTATAAACAAGACAGTCATGAGTCTACGGCCGGTGTTGTGTATGACGTAGACGATTCTATAAGCGATGCTGACGTGCATATACTCATCAAGCCGGCGACAGAAAGAATTGCCATATTGCAAGCCCGTCGCCTAGGGAAATCGCACTGCGTAAAGCTACCCTTCAAATGAGACAGCCTACCATCACACGTCAATGTCGGTCACTTTCGACAAGTAGTACGGGCTTTTGTGCCAAAGCCACTTCTGTGCCGGACATATCAAAGGATAGGGCACATTAGTACAGTTTGCAAAACTGCTTCCGTGCAGCACCATGGCTGCTCCTCTGTACTAGTTCCTCAAAGAAGTCAAGAAAGCGTCTATCTTCCAGTGGGATGCCCGTGGCCTTAAATCCCACATTTCGAACATCCGACCTTTGTTTTTAAGAACAAACTCCCAATCATCGTGATTTGTGAGCTAAAGATTGAGAACGCCATCCGCCTATCAGGATATGAAGTTTTCATATCTGGTACAACCGCAGCAGAGTCATCGTCCGTGACAGATGCGATTTCCCTTATGTTTCACAGCCAGTGGCTCCTGATAACGACAATCAGTACCTATGCTTGACTGTCAAATGGAAGAACGCTGCAGTCAAGCTCATATATGCGTACATTTAACTTTCGAGCCTATTTAACAACTCAAGACTAAGCGCAATTTTAACAGCGACACCTGTACCATGGATTACTACCGGCGATTTCAATGCGCATCATCCGCTATGGAGAAGCCTAAACATGGATTATGGATTGCCGAGGAAGACATGTACTATCTTTCGCGTGGGACCATGTACTCTGCGGCCTAAATGCTGGTAGTCCCACTTTTCTGGAGGGATTGATATACATCAGCTGCCTGTACTTACCTTTTGTTTAAAGATGCCTCAGTGCCAGTGTGAAATGATTTTCGGAACACGAAACGCATGGTAGTGACCATGTGCCAGCATGTGTTAAATTGGAAGACATGGGCAAATCACACTCTACCAGAATTCGTCAACGCATCGACTGGCCGAAATACACGCTCCTCATGGAGAAGCTGTGTCAAAAGACTCAGCACTGTCTACCTGGAGACGTCTAGGGGCAAATTAACGACGCTGTTCTCAAAAAGCCAGAAGCATCTTTAGGCATATTCCTAAATTTTCTGAATTCGTAGCCGAATCGGAGCGGTGCCGAGGAATTCGCCGTCACGCGGAGTGACGGTGCAGGCGCACCAAGTCCTTATAGGATTTAAGGAAGGCGAGCCGCTACAGAATAACATGTAGCATCAGTTGAACTTACTGCAGTCTCTAAGAAGGAAGACTTTCTGTGATTCCCTTGACCTACATAAACCCCTGTCGCACATATGGAGAACGCTGCGCGGTCTACGGACATCACCGCAACAACGCCACCCCTTCAAATACCTGGCTATCTGCCAATGTCGTCGAGAGACCGACGTAGCAGAGGACTTCTGTTTAAAAGTTGCTGGTCAACCATCCTCGTTCACCGCACATGAGCCCCATGACGTTTCAATAACGCGGGATTCTCGCATACACAATCTGTTTTCCATCGAGCAGTTACAAGATGTCATTCGCAGCATGCGAGACGCTCCTCATCGCCTGGACCTGACGGGGTGACATACGCATCTCTTGGCTACCTAGGTCAAACTAACTGCCCGACATGCTCTTCTGGACGTGTACCACAATTCATGGAGTGATGGAGTGGTTCCTGCCACACGGAAGCCAGCCAGCTTGTTGCTCTGCTGAAACCAGGCAAATCACCCGTAGACGAGGCGTCTCATCGTCCCACTGCTCTAGCCAGTCGTCTACGAAAGTCGATGGAGAGGATGGCGTGGACACATCTACAGTGATATCTATAATAGGAAGAAGTATACCCTGACCCTATGGCTGGTGGGATGAGTGAAAGAAAACGACGACGACGATGACAAAGTGCACGCGGGTTTTTTAGCGATTGAACCATGCATGTGAGTAATCCCGGAAAATCAGCGATGGGCCATTGGTATTCGGAAAATGCGTCGTGCCACTATTGGGTCACGTATGGCGAGCACGTGGCGAAGTGCTTCGTGGCGGGACAGGCGACAGACGGAAGAGAGCAGGCCGACGTGTCGGACGCCGACAATCAAGGCTCCAAGGAACGTGGCCGTCCATGGAGCTGCCGCCCGACCGTTGCCCTTGGCCAAGGCCTTCGCCAGCACGAGTACTGCAGCTCGGAGCGTGGCTTGGCCTGATGTGCTAGCACTTGTCGCGAGCATTGCCGATCGTGGGCAAGGTGCCTTGTCTCCTTGGTCAGCTGTTCAGCGAAGCACCGTTCGTGGCCTGGCTAATGGCCGCATATGCGCCGAGCAATGCGGCTCGTGCGCAAGGTGTCCTCTGGGCAGGCTGACCATTCCTGCAACGTGCACTGCGGCTCGGATGCAGGCTGACTGCTGATCGGTCGTCTCCGGTTCGTCAAGAGCCATCTTCTACACAGCATCCAACATCGAGGAGGAACTGACATCATCACGTCATAGCCCCTCCCTCGTCTCCAGTCCACCGTAACGTGAGATGTCCTGAACTGTTTGTTTCTCGGACTCATAGCAATGTCAATTCTTCTAGCGTATTATTTGCCATAAAATTCTGTGTGCTTGTAGTTTGGTTTCTTTTGTAGTTTCGTAAATGTAGTTTGGTTTTTGTTTTCATAAATCGAGTTCGCATTTTTCATCACAAGTCCGACTGCTTTGCTTGCGGCCTTTTCCCCATCGCGCAGCACGACAACCAATTGTGAAGAACGTCCTCTTAATTTAGTTTACAGCAGGCTTACGACATGGACGCTATTCTATAGACAATGTCATAGATCTTGACTGAACGTTTAACCGAGAACAATGCAATACCTGCATTAAATACCAAAGCTTGCTATGAAGGAAAGGTTGCAAACGGTGGCTCTGGCAAAAATCGACAGGTTTCCACTTCTCCGCTCTCTCCTTAATCATTTTGGTCTGCTCTTTCTAAGACTGCTCACTATCGCGATAAGCATCGCGCGGTACGCCCAAATATTTGCCCGGGGTCGTCACCCAAGGCACGTTGGCGAAGTGGTCTGGCTTCTCTGGCCGCGATCCATGCCAGAGCCCAAGGCACTTGGACCAGTTAACTCCACTACAGGCGACATCGCTCAATTTACGGACACATTTGACAGCCTCGATTAAACTGCCCTGATCATCCGTGAAAATTGCAACATCATCATCATATGCCAGCAGTTTCACTTCGGCTGCTTGTAACTTAAATCATCTAATGCTGTTGCTTTCCAATACATTCATGCACAGGGTTTCAATGTATATACCAAATAAGCAGCCGATGTCTCGTAAATACACGAGAACTTTAAGCTATCACGGGAACGATATCTTGAGGATCCTTTCAAACGATCAGGGAGAACACATCACAGTAAAAGTATTAGACAACCAGTTAGCCACATTAATGTTCACAAGTTCTCTTTATTTCCTCGCGCAATTTATTATTGGAATATGTTATCTGAGGAGGCCGTAAATTCCGTCTCGTTGGAATCATTTGTTCAAAGTATTAGTAATATCAACTTCTGTTGAAATTCGATTCCAATAGTGGAGTACACGGCGAGTAATGATAGTCCTTTGTTCGAGCATTCAATTATGTCATCTATGTCCAGTGTATTGCCATGTTTTTCCACTTTTGTATGTAATATATCTTTGCACCTATGTCAAGCACTTGATTTAAATTTTCTTCTCTTGTTTGTAACCACTCCTGCATGGGCCCGAGAAGGGCCTGCAGTATCTGTAAATAAATAAATAAATAAATAAATAAATAAATAAATAAATAAATAAGAGCCAGCTGAGGGGGCAGCCCTGGCGCACCGAACGGTGCCCGCTTATGGGGGCCCCCAGACTCTTATTTACGAATCTCGCCATGCAGTTTCGGGATGCCAGGGCCACTCCCTCGCTGCTAACAGAACCGACAATAGCGTGGTCTAAGACGGCAAACAGAAATTTACGAGCCACGCAATAAAACCTTTTCGAGGTCAATCTGTACAATGGCTATCGGACTACTAGGGCGCTATAACGTAAAATGATTCCAAACTCCTGACGTCAAATTTACGTAACCACCGACGCAAGCATTGGGCGGTCACCCGCAGCGTTGTCTGAACAACCCAATCAAGCATTCCCCTCGTTTATAGGGGATCACCTTTGTTCACTTTCAAACCAATAACATTGTCTACACTCAGCGATTTTCCTTATCTAATTGGCTGACAAGACGCGAGGAGCACGCTCTAGTGGAAAGGGTTTCGATGGGGCCGAGCCAGCGCAGTGAAAATAGATAACCGCATAAAGAGGGTGGTACCAGCTTGTCTGATTGGTCCGCTTCGCCTTACTTAGCTTGTGGTGGCTGGTCGAAAATCGCGGCGGCATGCAACGGAACGATAAGAATGGCGCTAAAACAGATACTCAGCAAGGAAGAGTTGGCAGAGCGATGTCGTATGCATGCCGAAAGGGCTCGATAACGTTTTACTACCACGCAAAGAGGTTTATTATGCGCAAATAAATACATGCTCAACGGCAGGTGCGAGTAGCGAGGGCCTGATCCATCGCCTGGCCGCCAACTTCTATTTCTTTCGGAACGGGGCAGTCTGTGGCTATTCAGAAATATTTTCAGTTTTGTTCGGCATATAATGAATTTTTTTCGCGTACACGCCACTTTGACGTGGTGAGTTATCGCGGTTTTGTGAGGTCGCGTGACATACAGGCGAAGGGGGCGTAGCCAGAAAACATTGGACCAATAGGAGAGGCCTAATGGTGAAAAGGCGTCGAATGAGGAATGATTATTTTTCGTTTGTGCGGTTCAATCATGCATAATCAGTGTGTGGACGTTATATCAGGTGGGGAGCTATCGCGGTTTTCGTCAGGTCGCGTGACAGACAGGCGGAGTTGGGAGTGGCCCGAAAATGTTTTGACCAATCGTGGAGGTTGATTGCATCAATTGGAATCGAAACAGTTTGGAATCATTTTACGTTATAGCACCCCTAGTATCATCAAAGCATTCAAGTACACTGCGCGCTTTGTGAATATTTCTAACGATGGAGCGCCTTTTAATCCCACATGGCTGGTGAGGCCCGACTATATCCTTTATCACCGTCCTCAATCTTCGCGTCAATATCTTCATAAAGATTTTATACTCGACATTAGTGAGTGCTATTGGACGGTATGCTGTAACCAGTCTTAATTTCTCTACATCATCACTTTTAGGAATGAGGACGGTATGGGACGACCCATAGGACGGAGGCAAGGTGTCTTACAGTCAAGACAGGGCTAATTTTGTGCTTGAACTCTTTGTAAAATGCGGCGCTAAAGCCATCCGGTCCAGGTGATTTTCCGGGGTTTAAGTTATCTATTGCGTGCTCAACTTATCTATTGCGTGCTCCGTTATCACCAGTTTCGATCTCTCTTTTCTTTCGTCATCCAGTCGAGGTAGAACACTCAGAAACTCATTCTTAAATGTGGTCACGTCTACTCTATATGAAACGCGAACAGCGCCTGATAGTGCTAATTAAAAGCGGCTTTGTTGTCGTCTATGTCTGTCGATAAGGTCCCTCGCCATTCTATTCCGTCAACTTGGTTCCTTTCAGCTCGCGATTTTTCTAATCCAAGCGCTCGTTTCGATGGCGCTTCACTTGCAGCTGTGTCTTTTGTCCTTGCCCTCACCAGCGCTCCCCGATAACGTTGTTCATCAATTTGCTCAATGTTTTGTTTAACTTTTCTAATGTCTTCCAACCATTTCCCCGGGGCTCGGCTTTCCTGCTTGAGCAGCTTATAAAGTAGTGCCTCTAAGTTAGTCTCTCTTTGTTTTTCCTCGTAACGAATACACTTAGCCCTGTGTATTGCTTTTATGTTTCATGTTTCCTTAGATAGTTCGCACTGTTGAAATACCTGAAGGTTTATACGGGGGTCTATTTTGCTTATTTCTTTTTTGACTGCTCGATTGTAGAATTCGTCCTGAAGAAGTTTGCTATTTAATTTCCACGCTTCCCATGATAAAGCATTGCCTCGCTTTACAATTCCTATGCAGCACTGAACTAAATGATGGTCTGAAAACGACACTGGCACTACCTCATAGCTGTTACATTTCGGAAGGAGTAGTAGTAGTAGTGATTTTATTGAAGAAGAAAAATGACGCTTATTTCTGCTGCCCAATAGGGAAATAGGCGTCATTTTTCTTCTTCAATAAAATCACTACTACTACTACTCCTTCCGAAATGTAACAGCTATGAGGTAGTGCCAGTGTCGTTTTCAGACCATCATTTAGTTCAGTGCTGCATCAACAGATGCATAAACGCGGTCAAGCCGCGCGTGATTTCAGCCTTCAAACCGTGTATACTCCACCGCACGCGCTCCTTCAAGACCCTCTGCCACATCCTCAAGGTCCCAGTTCTCAGCCATTCGCGACAACACTTCAGCGCTTTTATCTCTAAACCTCCGAACGCTTGTTTTACCGCTCGTACTGAGGACACAATTCAAATCGCCCATTACTATGAGCTGTCTTCCCGTGCATAGGCGCTCTTCGATGTCGTGAAAAAACAGGGCCCTGTCGCCCACCTTATTGAGAGCGTACACACACACAATACACCAGTCAATGTCGTTCAACGAAAAGTCAAGTACAACACATCGGCCTGACCCACACGAATATTGAGCATGCAGCTGAAGCCCGGCAACTTCTTTACAAAAAGCACGCAGCCAGCCGATGTGCCCACAGCATGACTAACTACGGCAAGAAACCTAGACGGCAAACGTCGCACCATGCTGCCGGTCTCGTCTTCACCGTCCACGTTGGTCTCCTACACGGCCAGCACATCTATGTCACGCTCCGTTATAAGCTGGTACAGCTGGTCTTGTTTTCTTTTCCCTGCCAGTCCTCTAACATTTAAGGTAGCGACTTTCAAAAGACCGGCAGGAGTCATTTTTACACAATGAGGAGAGACCGACAGCATGATGCTTACCTCCATCGTCTGAGTGCGTGGCTAGACGCCGCCGACATCGTTCGGCGCAAGTGCCTGAACGTGATCTAGGTGCTCCTTATTGCAGGAACGTTTGTCTGGCTAAACGTTAGGATGACGCCGCAGAGACGACCGCCGGACTTGAGCCGTCTTTGCTGGGGTTCCTCGGCGCCAGACGCCATCGCCTAGACACCGTCGGTGCTGTTCTGGACGTGGGGACGCTTGGCAGCTGCGGGGATGCTGGTCGGCGTGCGGGCGCCGCTATTTTTCCTGATGCGGCTCGGTCGGGTCCTCAGGCTCGGCGATCTTACGCACTGGTGCACTCTATTACTCCTTTCCCGCCATTTTGCTTGTCCCAGGTGAGTCTCCCGATGGTTGTTGTCTAACTGGACCATCGCCAGTACGGCCGTTACTGCCAAAGGATGCTGGTGCGTCCAGCGTCCCGGCCTGCTTGCCCGCCCAGTGGGTTCCCATCGCTGCATCTTCCGCTTCAGCGACGTCCATGAGTTAAGTGTTCTCGTCTACCTTTGCCAGCCTGGTAGCTGACGCGTAGGTACGGACGCAGTCCGCGTCCGCGTGTCCATAGCGCCTGCACTTGGAACAGCTGGGCAACTTGCAGTCGCGGCGAACGCGCCCCGTGCCGTGGCCACGCAGGCACTGCATCGCCCTCCCAGGCGCCACCACGAGGGTCAACTCTCCGGCGACTCGAAGCTGATGGGGCTAGGTCGTCCACCTTCATTCCTGACTTCATCTTGAGTAGCACGGTTCTCGTCGTTGAGCCCTTCTCTTTCATGCCTTGGACGCGCCAACGCTCCCGCGTCACCTCGGTCACTTTCCCGAACGCCGCGAAAGCAGTCCGGATGTTATCGTCTTGAACGCCGTGGAGCATCCAATGCAGATGCAGTTCAAACTGTTGGTCCTCATGGTCAAAAAAAAAATTACACCATCTTCCCGAGGGGAACCATGGGCTGATGCGGAGCATCGCGGTCGTTATAACGGCGTTAATTACGTTGTTATTACTGTGTTATTAACGTTGTTAACTTGGTGTTATTACGTTTTTATTACGTGTTAACTTGCGTTGGTCACCATCACATCGCGTGAACGCCGTTATAACGACCGCGATGCTCCGCATCAGCCCATGGTTCCCCTCGGGAAGATGGTGTAATTGTAATTGAAGAAGAGTAATGAAATTGCGTAGACGAAGGTGAAACGGTTAACGAATGTCTTTATTGAGCAGCGTCTATTTGAGGTGTGCACTTGCTTTGAGTATGATGGCTTTGTCGTCGGTGAAATGAACTGTGAGTGGATCTCGTAGCAGTGGTTGTATCTTGAGATTGCTGAAGACGTGATCGATGCATGTTCCGTGAATGGTAGTTGGCTGTTGTTTGCGGTCGTCGTGTGATGCGTGTTGTAGCGAGTGGTGTGATGACATGTACTCAACCATCCAATCGTTCTTCATGATGTCGACATTAAAGTCGCCAATGAGCATGAAAGGTTGTGTGTCTGCGTATTGTTGTTTTCGGTATTCACCCATGGCCTCGTCGATGTACTTCTCCACGGCTGTACGTGAGAGGTTGGGTGCGAGGTACATTGTCATGACGTTAACGCCGTAGACGCTAGCGGCACAATGCTCGCCGTTGCTACGTTGGTCAGCAGTGGGGCGCAGTTCTAGGTCCAGCGTGTTGAAGGAACGTTTGTCGGAACGCTTGACGTAGATTTCCACACCGCCCGCAGGTCGTCCAAACCCATGTGTACGCGCGACCGTAGCGTAGCCCGCAATGTCGACGTTCACGGCGTTCCACGTCTCCGTAAAGCAGAGCACGTCCACTTTGCTGAGCACCGGATCTCGCTCAATGTCTAACGCATGAGCGCTGAGCGATCTGGTGTTTAGGAGTACTGGCGTGAATTCGGTCTCTGTGTGAACGTCGGTCTCGAGCACGTGCAAGTACCGGTGCGTGACGGTGTCTAGCTTGTGTTTCTGCAAGCGTTCAAACTCGTCCGCCATGTTCTTGTCGGCGTTGGCGTGTCTGTGATGGAAGCAGTGATCGCCGGCCGAGGTGGTGAGGTATAGGTTGTTGATGTTGGTGCAATGGCTGAGCGCAACGTACGCGAACTTTTGCGGATGGGTCTTTGCGTACTCGTACACGACCTCGGAGTACGTGCCGCCCTGAGACTTGTGTACGGTAATAGCGCTGGCCTGCACGAGAGGGAACTGGGACCGTTTGCAGGTAACGCCGAACTTGCGGTCGATGGTTAGCGCTAGAAACTGTCGTTCGATCGGGATCCACGCACTTTCAACGACCTACCCTTTGCGTGTGGCTTCTTGTATCGCTCGTTTGGAACGCGCACGAGTGATCCCGCCGGTGGTGGGAACGTCAAACTGTTGCCACAGGCGGTTGGGGTAGGCGTCGTCGGCGGCCTGGCGCTCGCAAAGCTTTAACGTGCCGACAGCGCCGTTGACGAGTCCATCCACTACGTCGATGTTGGACGTGATCATGTACGGTTTCCCCACCACCAGCAGAATCTCCCGCGGAAGGTTTCCAAACTCGCTGGTAGTCATCTTGTCAACGTTGCGTTTAGCGTTTCCGATTAAGTGTTGAGTCTTGCAGCCGAGGAACGTGTCGCAAGCACGCAAGCACACGACTTCTCGCTGCTCTTGCTGTTGGTTGGCAACGAACGTGTTGAACCGCTGGGCCTCGTCGTTTGAGTAGAAGATCCGGACTGCCGACGGCGCGCAACGTCCAAACTGTAAGTGTTGTCCACGAGTTTCCGAACGCCTTCTTCGCTTCGTACTCCGACGTCGTCATACACTATCGTTTGGCTGACGGCGTTCGGAGCAATAACCGCTTGCATGGGATCGTCCAAGTCTGTGATTTCGGGTAGAGCTTCGATTTCGTCGTCGTTGCACTCGGCGTCGTCCCCGTCAAACTGGTCCAGTCGACTCCAGTCTATCTGTACGTTCACGTATCTGTAGAGAGGAGTCTGCTCCAAGTGTTTCAACCAAGCGTGAATGTTGCTGCGCTTGACCAAACCGCGCTTGTACGACGCCTTGCTCACCAGTATTCTCTTGATGTGAACGTCTATCGCCGCGTCGTCGGAAACGTTGCGAGGCAGGCACTGAACGAGCGTTGGAACTTCGATGGGAACGTTCACGACCTGGCCTTTAATTCCGTACTGTCCGTTGCCATGCGTCAAGCGTCGTATGCTCAGGAACGGGAGTCGAGGAGCGATGAGTCGTTCTTCCACCGTGTTCAACTCGGGTAGATGGTCAGGTCGAGGTGGGTAGCGGTAGCCGTAACTCACGCTCATAGCAGGGACTCGACCCGCGATCAACGAGTCTTTACACGATGCACACACAACGTAGTCATTGTAGTCAGTCTTGCTCTTGCCGTCGTAGCTGGCATCGAACTCGTTGCAAAGAACTGACAGCGCTTTGGTCCGATGAGTATCGTTCTGGATGTTTCCAATCCGCGTGAGGTTGTTGTTGAACCAAAGTCTGTCACACACCTTGCAACTGTGTCCGAAGCTCCGGTCCAGGAAGTCACGTTTGAAGCGAGCGTCGGGCTGCGCGTGCTGCTTGGCTCCGCGTGCTGCACGCGACCGCGAGCGCGCCACGAAAGCGGCGGCGCGCTCGCTGTCGCGTGCAGCATCGGGAGCAGCCTCTCGTTGACGTTTACACGCGGCTTCCCGTTCTCGAACTTCGGGTTCCGCCGCTCGCTTCGTACGTTTACGTTGAACTTCACGGTCCCGAACCTCAGGTTCTGCTGCTCGACGTTCTCGAACCGACGTTGCTTCACGTTGTCGAAGCTCAGCATCCGCTGCTCGACGTTCGCGAAACAACGCGGCTTCCCGTTCTCGAAGGTCGGGTTCCGCCGCTCGCTTCGTACGTTTACGTTGAACTTCACGGTCCCGAAGCTCAGGTTCTGCTGCTCGACGTTCACGAACCAACGCGGCTTCCCGTTCTCGAAGCTCGGAATCCGCTGCTCGACGTTGACGTTTCGAAGCGGCTTCGCTTTCTCGAAGTGTGGAATCCGCTGCTCGACGCTGACGTTTCGAAGCGGCTTCGCGTTGGCGAACTGAATCTGGATCCGCTGCGCGTCGCCGCCGTTTACGTTCTGTGTCGCGAGCTTTTCTCTGCGCAGCCTTGTCTTCAGAGGTGCTCGCGATTCTGTTAATGAACTGGCTGCTGCTGTTTGAAGATGTGCCAGACAGTTCGTTGACAGATTCGGTGGCGTCCATTGCGCGCATCGGACGGCGCAGCGTGACTAAACCGAAGCAGCAACTGAGGCAGCGGCGCATGCACCGGGTTTATATAAGCAGCTGGCGCGGAGAGGAGGAGGAGAGAGAGAGGCGTGCATGTGCGCGCTATCGCACAGATGGCGGATGAAGACACGGAGGGAGAAGCGCGTTATCGAACAGATGGCGTGGAGAGGGGAGAGGAGGAGAGAGGCGTTATCGCACAGCTGGCGTGGAGAGAATGAGGAGAGGTGCGGACGGACGCCGACGCCGACGCAAACGACGCCGCGGGACAGGCAGCCGCTATAAGATGCTCCGCATCTAAAACGATCCAACGGCGAAATTTCACTTGCAGCTCCTTGAAGGCGGCCACTTTCCTTGCAGTTTCCACGCTGTTGAAAGTCATCACTCACACAAATCTGGTATGCCTCTAACGCCACACGTCGGGGAGCACACCAGCGTCCCCTGAAATCTTCGACCCTAGAGGGCCTCACCCTCACGTCGCCGTGCAAGAACAACGTGTTTAAAACAACACGACCGGTGGGTAGAGCAGGCAGTACGATCTCGTTATCCTTGTCTTCGGAGCTGAACCTGTTTCCGCGGCCAGCAAGGGCCGCTATCGCCGCTCCGTCGGAGCACATGATCCTGCGTCTATTCGCACGCGCGTCAGGAAGAAGAATCAGGCATGGGGTGCGTCTGTGAGGGTGATGCTCCAACTCTATAACGCACTTCCTGGGCCTCCTACGCTATAGCTTACCTGCTCTGGTTGCGAACGGCAAGGCCAAGCTGCGTGCCCTCCAGTCTGCGCAAGCTCAAGCGTAGGGAACATACCTTGGCTTTCCGAGGTGTGCCTCTATGGCATCAACAATAGCCATAGAGCATGACCACCCCATCAATACCTACATTCAAGTCGAATTTTAAGGATGCACATAGGTAATTTGCCTGACTTCTATCGCATCATCTCGCCTGCCTTCGTGCCGCTCGACCTTGTTCAGCGTTTGCCGAATTATCTCCGCCAACCAAGGAATGTTTCCGTCGAACTTCACGCCTGCAGCACGACCATCGCTACCACTATGGTGCCTGCATCCACTCTAAGCCCTCCTCGTAATTCCGGTAGGAAAAAGAAAACGGAGATATATTCCACCCTCAAAGAAACCGTGCTTTTATTCATGCATTGGGAAACACAGAGAAGACATCCACGTTTACACGGACGGTTCCGTCTCCTCGAAAACTCCAGCTGGAGGAGTGGTAATTCCCGCGAAATCTATCACCATCAAATTCAAGACGTCTCACAATTTAACCTCGACGGCAGCAAAACTCACGGCTATCCGTGCTGCTGTTGAGTTTATTGGTTGCAAACCATCACAGTCATGGTCCATCTTTTGTGACTCGAAGGCAGCTCTCAAGTTTCTGCTGCCCCCTTTTAATCAACCACCTAACGTACAATAAGTCGCAGACATCCAGCTACACCATCACACAATCGACAATGGGCACAGCATCATCTACCAGTAGATACCGGGTGACTGCGGAATTTCGGGAAATAACAGTGCGGATGTCGTAGCCCGATCGTCCCACGATGGTGGCCATATTATATGAATACCACTGGCGAGAACAGATGCAGCCACAAGGCTTCGCTCCCTCGCACGAGAGCTTACGTAGACTCTGTGGAAAATTAGTGAATTCACCAACAGACGTCTCCACAGATTGGGCCCACGTCTACACCTCCGTCTTCCACCAGGGTTACCACGAGCAGAAGCAGCACTTCTTTGCATCTTGTGGCTTGGCGTGACATTCACGAACACCTATTCCTTCTGCATGGGAATGGCCGACCGCCTTACATGTGTGCGACAAATCTGGCTACGAGAAGACGACCGAGCACATCTCTATCCTCTATGACTGTCCCCGTTTCAATGGGGCAAGAAAGGTGCTCATGATCGCGCTCAAAAAATTGGATGATCGCACCTTCACAGAGGAAAATATATAGGACACTGGCCCCGACGGGTTTCGGCACTCAAGGCCTTAAGGGCTCTGCACAAGTTGTTAAGGGCTTGTGAATTGTGCGACCGACACTGAACGTTGTAGCGCGTAGCGTCGCGCTATTGTGTGAAATTTTCTCACTTTATTTTTATTAGTTGCTTCTATCGCCTTTTATTCCATTTAACCCTTTCCCAAGCACAGGGTAGTCAGCCGGTACTTACACTGGCTAACTTCCCTGTCTTTCCTTCCCTTCCTGTCTCACTCTTACGTCATAAAAGGTAGCGAGCGAGAAAGCAAACCGTAATCTCCTCTAAATTTTACATACTTAAGTACGAGAAATTTATTACGGCAATATTACTCCGGTATAATAAATCAATTTAGTTGTCTCAGCAGTGACCGTAACATACATATATAACAATTACCGTAAGGAAGGTGCCGTGTGTAGATGATATTCTTAGAACGCTGTCCGCCAGTTGATTGATACCAGTTGCGGACGTACCTGCGCAAGTAAAACAAAATTTATTAAGGAAGTATTACCGCCGGTTAAATTCAAGTGCAGATCATGCTGAGTGAGATATCCCTAGACAATCAAGATTATATGTCTTACATTTCGCTAATATGCCTACATAAAGGATACCACCGTTTTTTTGAAGGTAGAGCCGCCTTGAAACCTGTCGGCCTCTGTCGTTCTTTATTATAGGTATATTTCGGTGAGAAAGCGAATAGTTAAATTTTGAATACCTTTTCTACACGAACATCAGGGCACCGTGTGCTCTAGCGGTATGGAACCATCTTGTAAAGAAAATGACGTACAGTATAATTATGATCAGTGTGCTTAACTTAGAACGTTCTTTTTTCTAGGGCTGGTCCTCTAGAACGTATTTGCCTTCATCCCATTGAAGACTCATGTTACAGAACGTATTCGCTGTTATCGCACTGCTAACACCGCTGTCGACGGGTCTTCTTAAAGGACCCCTAAAACATCCAGAGGTACAAATATAGTTGTGGTGTTGCAGCTATGTACGAGTCTATAACGAACACGTAGCCGGAGAATTTTTCGAAATGGTCCGTAAACGCGGAGTTATAAGCGTTGGATGATCGAAAAACGGCCCTCGCTCGTTTCGCTCTTTCCTTCGCTACTCTCTTCGTCGGCTGGTCTCCCCTCCTCGCCGAGTGCTTCGCCAAATGCCACGTAACATACGTCATCGCCAATGCGGTCTTCAAAACACTGTCCACTTCCGGTTAAGGCACGTACACGCTAGCGGCACATATACCGACGGCGAACCGGCATCCAGTGCCGTAGAACGTCTTCCGCGCGAGAGGTGTCCAACGTAGACGGCAGTTCGGCCGGCGCACCGCCCGCAGCACGATCTACGGGCCAATCGACGACTGCGAAGCCACCGACAAACGAAAACAGCCACCGGCAACGAAAACATCGGCTGCAGATTCTGTTCCTAGCAAAATAATTTTCCCTAGATAAAGTGATGCGTAAATTGGACATTTTATGAAGAACTATATCCACTGTCAAACGTTAAACATGAACGACAGCTCCGATGCTTGTCGAACTCAGCTGCAGTGCCCGGCTACCGACGGTAGACGACTGCATGGCTCTGCTGTGCTCGCATCGCAGCCGACGGCGCCGCTAATATAAGCGTATTTTCTTTTTCGTGTACAATTATTGCGAAGAGCGATAACAACGGTAAGAAGTATTGCGGCTTGTGAGAGTCGGTAATTCATTCCGAAGCGCCGTCCGTGCTAGCTTTGAAGTGAACCGGAAAAGGCCTAGCAACGATATCGGCGCCGTCGGGCGATCGGCGGCGGTGGCGGTGAAGCTACCGCACAAATTGGTCCCGGTCTCATCCTCTCTACGGCAAGGAAATCTCGCCGTTCGTGAGGAAAACCACCGTCGAACGGCGGCCCGCGAATGGCAAACGGCATGCGCCGAGTTACTGTGCCGGTAACGGGGACGTGGATTCAACTCTTCTCGGCTACCCGCTGTTGCTGCGGTGCCGGCCCGTGTTCATGCGAAGCTTGCCGCTATAGACCCTGTGTTGCGGGCTCGTCTAGATAGGCCAACACTGTCGAACTGTGTTCGCGCAGCTAATCAGACCGCTAAGCACGACTATGTTGGAACGCGAGCAATTTGGCACTTGCGTTGCGGGCTGTAATTACCAATTCGCAAGGGCGCACAAGGCGAGCAACACGACGAGGAAAAACAGGGAGCGCGCGCACCTGCTAGCAGACAAACCGGAAGTCGTAGGTTATTGTTCGACCAATGGGCATCGTCCCCGACGCTGACATACCAGATTCACCCTGCTGACATCGTGACGACCGCTCGGCCAGGAGTTTTCATTTCGGCCGCAAAGGCCAGGAGTTTTCATTTTCTGGCGCGCCCGCGGCGCGTAGCGCTGCAGCGTTTGGCATCGTTGATCGTGACGGCATTCTGAGTTCGATGCGCGTAGTTCACTTGAAATGTTCAAAAAATATCGGAGGTCTAAGAACTATCTGAGAAGAATATTTCTTCTGCACGCTGCAGCATGCAGGCCTCGGACATTATTTTCTTGAAATTTAGCACTGCACAATGCCAAATTGATATATGACCAACTCACGCCTTAGACTGTTTGGCCGTCTGCTAGAACGAGTTGGAGAGTTGGAGACCGGCAGGCCACCCGACAGTAAGAAGTTTAGAGATCTGTTACTACTTACTGCATGTAAAAGCAATTCTTTCCTGTTACGCACCTTGAAAATCGATCGCATGCATCTTGAGCCGAACACGCGATGTCTGGACGGAATAGGCAACTGTAAGTTTGTTTCAATGTCATCATCATCATCAGCCTATATTTATGTCCACTGCAAGACGAACGCCTCTGCCTGCGATCTCAAATTACCCCTGTCTTGCGCTAGCTGATTCCAACTTGCGCCTGCAAATTTCCCAAATTCATCACCCCACCTAGTTTTGTACCGTCCTCGAATGCGCTTCCCTTCTCTTAGTATCCATTCTGTAACTCTAATGGTTCGCCGGTTATCCATCCTACGCATTACATGACCAGCCTAGCTCCATTTTTTCCTGTTAATATCAACTAGAATACCGGCTATCCCCGTTTGCTCTCTGATCCACACCGCCCTCTTCCTGTCTCTTAACGTTACGCCTAACAATTTCCGTTCCATCGCTCTTTGTGCGGTCCTTACATTGTCCTCGAGCTTCTTTGTTAACCTCCAAGTTTCGGCCCCATACGTTAGCACTGGTAGAATGCAACTGATTGTACACCTTTCTTTTTAACAACAGTGGTAAGCTCCTAGTCAAGATTTGGTAATGCGTGCCGTATGCTCTCTAACCCAATTTTATTCTTCTGTAAATTTCTTTCTCATGATCAGGGTCCGCTGTGAGTAATTGACCTAGGTAAACGTACTCCTTTACAGATTCTAGAGGCTGACTGGCGATCCTGAATCCTTGTGCCCTTGCCAGGCAATTTAACCTTATCTTAGCCTTCTGCATATTAATCTTCAAGATCACTCTTACACTTTTTCGGTTAAGGTCCTAATCAAAGCCAACAATATTTCTTAATGGAGCTTACGACCACTGTATCTCTTTAGCACCGAAGATGTAAAGAAATCAACACTATTCCATTGAGTTTGACATTGAGTTTATCAGCAATGACCCCCCCCCCCCTCTATGCTAGATTATAGTTACAGTAAAACTTCGTTATAGCAAATTGTCAGGGACACGAAATGAATGTCGTTGAAAGTCAATGTCTTATTTTAGAAGCGGAGAAGCCGTAAATGAACAATACCTACGACGTGATGTGTACTCGAGCACGGGAGATTGCGAAACGGGTATTGAAACAAGGTAGAAGCCATTATGCTCGCGTAACAGCGGCTAAATTATGTTGTCGCCCGTAATAGCATACTCGTATGCATATCATCGTCGCATGATGCTGCCCAATTGTCATAGATATAAAAGTAGCACGAATTTACAAAGGAAACCAAGGCAGGTTCCTCACAATAAAAACAGGAGTTTTTCTTTGAATAATTTCCCTTGGTCCGGCCATTGCACCAACACGGGACACTCGCCTTTCTCGAACAGTCGCACTCTCATTAGAGCCAACCAGGAGGATAGTAGATCACAGCGAAGCTAAATTTATCGATAACACGGCACACTGAAACACAGAATAAGTAATGAGCTGTGTGGAGACCCTCACGGCGGACAAATGCTTTCCAATTACAAAGTCATGGCGCTACAAAGAAAGCCCATGCAGGTTTCTGTTTTGAGAAGTATTGTCCTCGTAAGGGATTCTAACGCGGCTCAAACCCCTTTCAGGGTGGGATAGCAGATCTAATCAGAACGTTAGCTGATGGCATCGCGATGCTGGATTAACCTTGAGTCGAAGTGCTGGAACACTGAACTTGAATTGAACAGCTCTGTAAGAAACTGGGGCGCTATAACGTAAACTGATTCCAAACTGTTTTGATTCCAATTTCTGCAATCAGCCTGCACGATTGGTCAAAACATTTTCGGGCCACTCCCAACTTCGCCTGTCTGTCACGCGACGTCACGAAAACCGCGATAGCTACCTATCTGATATACCGTGTACACACTGATTATGCATGATTAAACAGCACAAAAGAAAAATAATCATTCCTGATTCAACGCCTTTTCACCATCAGCCCTCTGCTATTGGTCCAATGTTTTCTGGCTACGCCCACTTCGCCTGTCTGTCACGTGACGTCACAAAACCGCGAAAACTCACCACGTCAAAGTGACGTGTACGGGAAAAAAATGCATTAATATGCCGAACAAAACTGCAACTTTTTCTTAATAGCCACAGACTGCCCCGTTCCGAAAGGAATAGAAGATGGCTGCCCGCCAATCGCTCAGGCCCTCGCTGCTCGCACCTGCCGGTGAGCATGTATTTATTTGCGCATGATAAACCTTTTTGCGTGGCAGTAAAACGTTATCGAGCCCTTTCCGCATGCATACGACAGCGCTCTGCCAACTCTTCCTTGCTGAGGATCCGTTTTAGCGGCATTCTTATCCTTCCGTTGCACGCCGCCGGGATTTTCGACCAGCCACCGCAAGCTAAGTAAGGCGAGGCGGACCAATCGGAGAAGCCGGCACCACCATCTTTATGCGGTTATCTATTTTCACTGTGCTGGCTCGGCCCCATCGAAACCCTTTCCACTAGAAGCGTGCTCCTCGCCTCTTGTCAGCCCTGATGAGTAATCTTTGTTGCGAGATAACTTCCACTGAATGAGGACTCTTGCATTGAAAAAGCCTCTGCCTTGAGGGTGTATACATAAGTAATTTGCTCACTCTCTGTTTCCCCAGCTTCAAGTAGCCAATTAATTCGGCCTGCCGCTGCTATTTTTGACTTAATGTCTAGTTGTGACGTTATAGTTACCGCGCTGCAACAAATGGGGTCTCTGTTTTGCTGATACATTTTACTTCAGCTAAAAAAGTTTGTTTCAGAGAAACCAGAATTGGTTGCCTATGTAGTTCAGCGATAATTTCCCGTTGGTACTGGTTATAAAACATCCTCAAAACTGCGGATTTCCTCAAAACTGCCGTGCGTTCTAACATACTTTTGTTTCTGCGCACTTAGACAAGAGAATTTCCGCGCTTTAGCTTTACTTCACTGAAAGGAAGCGGGATCAAGCATACGTGGTCTTCAGGTTGTCCCATTACTGATGCTATCAAATTATCAATTACTGATAAAGCTATACATTTACCAAATAATGAAATCGAGATATGCAGTCGCATGGCTCAATTTCTTTTTGAGAGTGTGGATTAGAGTCACTCAGTTTGACCCCTGAGCACTCTTACTCAATTGTGATGCAACGTTGCCCAGACGGCGCTCCAGAAATGCTGTTCCAAAGCACCTGCAATACCGCTCTGTTGGAATTCCTGTAGTGCGAATCCAGTGACTGGCAATGAATGCGCGAAGCCGCTGTATATATGACCAGCTAAGCAACTCTGTGGTGGTAAACTTGGGTTATTTTATGCATGCGAAGCGTCGGCACATGCTGTGTTTGTCGTGAAAAAATGACGCCCCTATGACGAATGCGTTCGCGGCACACAAGTCGGGGACGCAGTTTCTCCACGCTGCAGCTTTCGAGCGCAGTTGAAGTCACAACATGTGAAGCACTAATAAAATTTTAGAATAAAATTTTATCACCTAGCATGAAACACGATTGTATTTACATACAGTCCGTGGCGGATGCAGACCCTTGCATACTCTGATTTTCCTTCTTACCAGGCGCCAGCCCGGTTTTGTGCTGTCGTTTATATTCTTCTTGTTTAAGAGCTAGCGCTGAGGAAAAGGGAATAGTTAACAGGCAGTAACACGAAGCTACGAAAGAGATGGTAGTTTAGACTGGCCATTTCATGTTTAAAATTCGTGTTTAAAATGCGACTGACAGCACGATATGTATGCATGCAAGTTTGAAATTGTGTTTGTATAATTATGTTTTTATTTCTTTGGAAAAAAATTGTTGCACTTTGTGTTTCCTTCGTGAAAGTTCCGGCAATAAAGGAAGAAAAAAAAACTGTCAGCCCTTCCACTGGGGTGGAGATCGAAAACCAGCGAAGAAATGGTGCGAATTATGTATTTAAAGGTATGACTATTAAGATGTCATGGTGTAATTGTTTATTTGAACTATTAAAGAATGGGAAATATAAATTATCAGGTGGTTTTAATTTATTTAGCGACCACAACGACCATGGCCTTATGGTCGCTACGGTACACCGCCGTAGGGTGTACGGCAAGGTTGGCACGTTCTTCACAAACACGTCACCAACGCCACTCGCGTTCGCTGCGAACGCGAGCAAAACGCCGCCGCCATCGACAACAGTTCTGCGCGTTGTTTGTGTGACCGCACACAACTGCTGTCAAAACGCTGGCGTGAGCAAGCGCGCAAGCAGCAGCGAGCGAAGGCTCATGCTGTCTATAGCTTTAATGGAAACTGAGCGACAAAAGCACAGCTCATACAAGGGTAGGAGCCGTGTTGCAGATCGCTGCCAAGATAGGGTGCGCGCCAGCGCACGGCGCCGCGCAAAGTACAAGTTGCTCGCAGAGCAGAAGCCGCAACCCCTCCCTCCGGAGCAGCCTTCCCGCTGTCCTCCTTTCGCGTGGGAGATTGAGTCGCCAGTTCCCCTTGTGCCCGGTCGCAAGATACGCATTTGGTGTCGCAGCTAAACGTCGCCTCCCCTGCCTCCCTCTCGTCCCCCCGCGGCCATTCGCGCGACGGAAGATGCGGCGGTTGCTCTCCGCCGTGCGTTCGCTCCCCGTGAAAGCGCGAGAGGGAGGCGCGCTTTCACTCGCACATACAGCATACGGCCAATGAGAGTTTGTTTTCTACATCCGGACGCGACCTTCGAAGACAGAACTTAACAGCTTCGCTTTAAAATGGAGATGGTAGTTCAGATCATAACGCGACGGCAAGATAACATTGCTGACTCCAGGTTAGATTCCCGGTCCATGATCACTTTTATTTCAACCGAGAACCTTCCTTAAGGTAGTAAGGGTTTTTTTCTTATTAGCTGCGTACTACTGTCCATGTGAACTTCATCTTTTCAGAGGTGCAACTTACACAGTTCCGTTCGGATTATACTCAAGCCGTGATAAAGCCTCGCCCTTGTAGATTGGTGTAACGAGGGCAAACCGCATACAGGTCACATTGCTCGGAAGCTCCAATAACTCAACTGAGGTATAAGACAGGTACCAAACCTTCTTCACAACCACGCACTGCAAAACAAAGAAAAAGAACAAAAGAGTCAAACATTTATGCCACAATGGTTCACTGGCTATGCAGTCCTGCCAAATGAGTATTAGGCCTAGGATTCGACTCCTTTATGCATAGCTTCCGCATTACGATTGGTGCTGAGCACATATCTGCTTGTCTAATAATAATTGAGAAGCACTCCAACAATTACAGCGAACGCACATATGAGAATGGTACAATTGGTGAGCGCTGGTACAAGTAATCAAGAAGGGCAGATTCTCTTCAAATCAAGTTTTGCATACCCATGCCTGTTTGAGGCACACTTACCATGTGAAGAAGGATTAGACAATGGCAGTACAAATTGGGTAGGAGAGCCAAGACAGCTAACCTATAGGAAAATATACGGCAATGGGCACAGCTAAACAAAAGTGAGAACTCGTCATATTGAAACTAATCCTGTTGAATTTATAAATTCTGCAACCGTCAAGGAAAAAAAAGCTGTTGACGCTTTGCAGCGTTAGAGTCATCGCTCGCTACCCGCACCGACAACGAACGTGTTGTGCACGAAATTTTCCGGCTGGCGGCGGCCGATTTGGTTCGTAGATGCCCTCGTTACTTTCCGAGTGTACAACTGCCTGACGCGCTGGCTGCAGTGGTAGCTGCGGTGGTTGTTGTTGGCGTTCCACCAGGATGAAAGGGTAGCCCATGAATCCCATGAATCACTCGATGGCGTGCGAGCGACAGGAGGAGCTGCCGGAGGGGACTGTTTCCCTTTCTCCTTTAGCCTGTGTATCATAATAAGATCATTCATGTTGTCGGTCTCGCTTTGGATGTAGGCGCTACGAAGGTGTCGGGTTGTACATCGGCGCGGCGTTCCGAGGTGGGTCATAACAATGCCGCGAAAGTGCACACTTTGACTCGGCCGTGGTGAAAGGCGTTAAACTTTGAGTTATCGGGCATCTCTCGAGGTAGGGAAGTTGCTGGTGTTGTCAGTGGGATGTAGGCTCTGCTGGTCCACGTAAGTGAGCTTCAACCCCCACCCAGTCGCATAGTCGCATACGACCGTGTCGGGGTTCTGACGTTCTCCATATAATAGCCCTCGCACTTGGACAACCTGAACTATAGGGCGGCTGCACATAGTGGTATTTCTGAAAACGAAGCAGTCATTCTTGTGGTGGTTGCTGTGGTAGCTTGTGTCCCCTTTGTGGTTGTGGGTCTTACAAGGCCTCCGCGCTTACGATATGACCGTCTTTGGTGCTATGGTTCCAAACTCTATCTTGCCGGTGGTATTCGATCTCGTTGCGGTAGTGGTGCTGAGAGGAGCAAGAGCGACGAGTATGTTTTCGGTTGTGGTTCTCACGGTGGTGGGGCTGGCTCTGAGTCTCCTGGTAGTTCGCACTAAGTAGCGAGAGTGCGTAGGTGGGCACGGGTCGAAATCTAATTCGGTTTCTATCATGTTGCTGGACCTTGATGTCTGCTCCACGCAAGTTTAACGGTGACTGCTTTGACCTCAGGAGTATTTTAAGTTAATGTGGACGCTTGAGCAACTACCAGCTCGTACTTGTCCTCTCTTCTAGCCGGGATCTTGGGGCCCTTATCGGTGATCACCTTGTTGCTGTTCATGATGAGCTGACGCTGGAACTTGGCCTCGTCCAGAAGCTTCCATAGGTGTACCTGCAGCGTCGGCTCTCTTGCATTTGTGCTCACCTTCGTGTGTTCACCGGGTGGACCGACTGGATGTATTGCCTACTGCTGTCCTTGCAAAGGGCCGGTGGCAGTCCGTAAAGATCAAGTAACGGAACTTGAATGCTTACGTATACCAACGCGGCTGATGGTTTTTTGGATCGTCTCATGGTATTCCAGTGCCTTGCTGAATCCGGCTTGGTATTCGTCATCGTCACTCACGAGTTCTTCTATTTTTGTCTCTCATTTCAGTGAGTTAATGGTCTTTGTCATCGAGTTCGTTTGGGAACACTGGCAAGGCGGTAAGCGTTGGGTGTGTAGCCTGCAAGGTCTGGGTTGCGCCGACGAGGACTCTGGTAGCGCCACTAGGAATGGCGCCGCGATGACGGCGTAGTCAGTCCATGATCGATTTTGCGGGCAGCAAGCTCCGCCCTCTGTTTCACGGCATCATAATGTAACGAACGAAATGACTGTGCCTCCGTCAGTTACGGCTGCTTAGTGCCGCTTAACAAAGAACGTTGCGGGGCTAGTTGGTGATGCATTGTTTTTATTTCTTATGAAAGTAACCCAGCTCAACTTTTTAAGCCAAAGACACAGGACACAGCACCCGTCCTGTCACGTCTTTCTGTGTCCGCGTCTTAAAAAGTAGGACTGGATTACATTCTTATAATAAAAAAGTAATCAGTGCTACTTCTTTGTTTGAAACCTGTGTCCCCTGGGCCGTGCGCTTGATGATCGCGCTCTTGTTCCACTCATATTCTCAACAATCGAGTATGGCTGTCAGCAAATGGTTTTGACATCGCGCTAAAAATGTTTACAGTTAAGAGAGAGAGAGAAATAACTTTTATTTAGGCAGGCGGAAGATTGGCGGGAGCCCCATTATGGAGGCCTTTATGTACCTTTATGGAGGCCAGAAGCCCTTGGGCTTTGGCAACATCCTCGGCCTGATGAACGGCCAAGAGTTGGTCTTCGGAGGCCGAGCTGAGCCGCATGGTCTCTCACTGCTTCCCATCCTTAATTTTTCGGCCATGTCGGGGCGCCTGACGGCAGGCCCAGATAATGTGATCCAGGTCCGCGCTTCCATGACAAAATTTACATCTGGCCGAATATTGTTCAGGATGATAGTTATTATAAGTGACCGGGTTTGGATACGTATTTGTTTGAAGGAGGCGCCATGCCACGGCCTGCTGCCTATTAAGTGATGGGTGTGCGGAGGGGGGGGGGGGGACTCTCCCCCATCTGTATGCTTAGTTCTCGCCCTGTAGCTAAAGATCCGGTCCCTTCTCTTAGTATCTTGAAATTAGCGCAGCCCCTAAAATTTGTTCGAAGTGGATGCATGTTGGAAACTCACTAGCTACACTTTGTTGGTTAAGATATGTGCCGTAAAATAATTATCTGAACAGTTCACTAACGTAAGTATGTCATTAATAAATTAGGCATTTGGTTTTCTTTTGAAAGCAATGGCCGCCTCATCGCGTGGATTAGATCAAGCATCACAATTCTTATATCTGCCGCAGTCAATTTTTAGAGATTTGCTGCAGATAAAATAAATAACCCTGAATATATTACGGATGTTGTCGGCGTCATTGGGTTGTCCCAAGTTTTCATACGAGTTGTCGTGTCGTTTTTTCGAACACTATGTCGTAGTCATGATCGCGGAGCCCAGCCGGTAGGCACCGGTCGCACCTTTACCCAGCTTCATGCATAGAAGACAAAGCTGCAGAGGCTGTAGCAACTTTCCAAACAACCTGCATTAGCGATCAAAAAGTAGTGCGTGCTAAATGGCAGCATTTGCAAAGGTGCAAAGGTGTGATTAGAAGTGGAAAGGTGCTAGAGAATTTCGCGAAGCGTTCACTTCATACGTTACTGTCACAATATATGAATGATGAGCGAAAAGAAGACAACACAGATATATATATATATATATATATATATGAACCTATAAACCAAGGAAAGACGAGCGGAGTGAGACGCTTTTCTCCGATGGCACTCAACTAAGAACTTCCGCACCACACATTATGCATTCGCGACCAAACATGGTACATCACGTGCTGATAGCTGAATGAATTCAAACAAAATATGTGCACGTGCCTTTGACGTAACATTAGCTCCATAGGGTTCCAGTTGGAATATATCAACTCGTTAGTCGCTAAATACGTCGTAGTTAGAAATCCAGTTCACTATAGGAAACACGCGGCGCAAACATATTTATACGAGCGCACTGCCGCTTTGCTTGCTAAACATTAAACGGAGCAGATGGTTGCTTGGTTTTTCTCGCTATATGTAACACATGTATTATCGCAGATTGGCCATGAAACGAACGATTCAAATGATAACTAGTATCAAACCATTTCTCTGCCTATTCTGTGCCAAACAATATTACACAAGCTGTCCTCTCCTCCGGTACATTGCACTTTACTCGCGAAACTTCCACACATTTGTTTATCGCTAGTGTGATATCGAGAATATTGTGTCTTGTAAAAGACCCATCTGCACGCATCGCTTAATTGCTTGTTTTTCAAACAACGGTTATTACCCATACTGGAACGAGCACGCCGCCATATGGCGGATTACCCTGCACCCAGAACACGCCGGTGGGAAGCCGCACGGCCAAACCTCTGGCAAAGAGCCTCATGAAGAAGATTACGGAAGCCTCGAGACTTCCGCAGCTACCCAAAGATCAGGTCAAGATCATCGTATGCCCCAAGGGAGGCCTCGACGTATCCAAAGCTGACATCGTACTACTCGCCCGAGCTCTGGCCATGGCGGCGGCCCTGACGGAGGAGCAATCCACTGAGTACACCGTGTGCCCGAACAAGGTACAGAACATTCTGATCATCTCTACCCCTCACGATGAACACGCGAAGGCGTACGTAAAGGTCCGCAAAATTCACACGAAGCTCGGCGCCTTGGAAGTATCGGCGTACGTCGCCGCTCCCGAAGGAACGTGCAAAGGTGTGATTAGGAACATCTACCTCTCTCTGGACGATGCAACACTGACGCGTTTGAATGTGAACCCCAGAAATCCAACTGCTCGGGAAGTCAGAAGAATCAAAAGCACGCAGGTAGTCGTCATTCTCTTCGATGGCATGCGGGTGCCAAACACTGTATTGTGTGGCGCCGCCCTCGATCAGTGCTCATTATTTAAGCGGCAGGTGGACTACGCATATGGACAAGTGGGTCAGTGAGCCGACGTCTGTTTTAAAAGCGAAGAGGAAAGGAACAAGTGCCGCGGCTGCAGAAAGATCAAAACTTCAAACAATGACGAGGAGAAGCACCAAGTACGAGGCATGCGGCGGCCCCCACCTCGCCGCCGATCGCGCGTGCAAACAGCGTTACCAGATCCCATACATCGTAAGCCGTCGGCGCAGAAGGCGACGGCAGAGAGAGCGAGTTGCGCAGATGGCCGGAGGAGACGACATTGACGTCATGCGACACCTACATAAGGAGGGGATCGACAACATCTGCGGCCGCATTCGGCGGCTCGGCGACGCGAGAAAGCTCGCAATCAGGTGGGCGTTCCCGCTCCAAGGGGCGCTCCCGCTCCAGGGGACGCTCTCGCTCCAGGAGGCGTTCTGGCCCAAGAATCGGCCAAGGGACGACCTCCAGATACCGATCCAGGTTCTGTTCTCGCTCGGCGAAGTAGACCACCTGGTCCGACAAGGTCAAGGGTACTGGATCATCGCCCAGTACATCAAGGCAGAAGGCGGTCGGTAAGGCACAACCAGAGCATGCGTGCGGTTCCCGCTGTCAGGCACTCGAGGCAGAAAATCAGCAGCTTAGGAGAGAACTTAACGAGCTCCGCGAGGCACTAAACATCGTTAAGGCGCAAATCACAAATCGCGATGTGGTCACAATCGGAGAAGCACGCCCGCTAGTGGGTAAAGTTAAACGCAAAGCCCCCAACCCCGAACCAGACAGCGAGACGGAAGGGGACGAGGAGGAGGAAATGGCGGACCCGGATGAAACCCCGACTGATGCCGGTGCCGTCAGGCCAGCCGCCAGAACTAAGCACACCAGAGGCAAGCTAACTGCCAGACTAGCTTCCTTCGAAAAGCGAATTATGGAGCTGTTCTCCAGGATAGAGGAAAGAATTACACACTTAGAAAGACCCAAGATCCAGCCCAGAGGCAAACCCTTGGCGTCGACAGAGCAACCGCAAGAAATCGCAAATCCCGGAAACGGTGAGAAAGGGCAATTCTATATTCCCCAATAATCAAAATGGCGAACGCAAAAGACCTAACGATTTGGCGGTGGAACTGTGCGAGTTTCCAGAGGCGCAAGGCCCCCCTAGGACAACTCATCAGATCAATAACGGATAAACCGCACGCGATTCTGTTACAAGAAACGATAAGCGGCGAAGCAATCTCCTTTCCAGGTTACGGCGCGATAGCGGACAAGGGACGAAGAGGTAGAGGTATCGCCATTCTAATTAGGAAAAACATAGCGTTTATATTGCACGACGTTCTCTCATACAAGGCAGGACTTGAAGCTCAACTGTTGGAAATCATGCCGAGCAGAACAAGCAACACGAACGTATTTATTCTTAACGTTAGAAGAAGGGATTTCAGGGCGCTTCTGGTCCCCGCGGTACGCACGGCGAAAGACGCATCCCTGATAGTCGCGGGAGACTTTAACGCCCCCAACACGGAATTGGGATATGGTTACTCAAGCACCAAGGGCACGAACCTAGCTAACACCGCCGCGGAGCTCGGATTGACGTTGATTACAGATCCCAGGTTCCCTACCAGAATCGGCAATTCGGTCAGTCGTGACACGACACCCGACCTCGCTTTCCTCCGGCACCTAAAATGGATTCGAAGCTTGCCCACCTCCTGGAGGCAAAGAATGCCCTCTTGGAAAGGTGGAGGACCTGTAGACTCCCCCGCAGACTCAGGGCGAGAATCGCGCGCCTCAACAGGCAAATCGAGTCCTACTCATCCCAAATCGTCAGACAGCAATAGGATGAAACATGTGCAGAAACAGGCGGTCGCATGCGAAGGCGAATTAAATGGAGCCTGCTTAAAAATCTCCTTAACAGCGATAAGCAATCTAGGAGCACACTCAATCTCGCGTCGGATAGACTCGTAAAAAACAATTCTCGATACGCCTCACAGAGAAGGAGGTAACCGAAAACCTAGCGTACACATGCCTCCCTCTGGCCCACGGTTCGGACCGCCGGGGCGAGGAAATTGCTTACGAAGGCCATCCGGCGCCTGGTCTGGATGAGCCATTTGAGACGTCCGAAATCAGACACGGCCTGTACAACCTTAACAGCAGATCGGCGACGGGGCCGGACGGGGTCACGAATAAGCTCCTCAGGAACCTGGATGACAGGGCCATCGAAACACTTAAAGACGAGATCAACCGGGTATGGAATTCAGGCCAAGTCCCAGAAGAATGACGCGCCGCCAAAGCAGTACTCATCCCTAAGCCGGGTAAGCCCCGGCACATCGACAATTTGAGGCCCGTCTCTCTTACATCCTGCATCGCCAAGGTCGCGGAACACGCGATCCACAACAGAATCGTTGCACAAATTGAGAGCAGGGAACTCTTTAGGCACAACCAAGTTGGGTTCAGACAGTCCCTATCAACACAGGACGCTATGCTTCTTCTCAAGAGGGCTATTTTTGATAATAAGACCCGTGATGTAAGGGGAATCCTCGCGCTGGACCTCGCCAAAGCTTTCGACAGGGTGAAACACAGGCACATACTGCGAGAAATTTCTGCCCTTAACCTGGGAAGGAACTTTCACGACTACACCAAATCCTTTCTGGCGAACCGCAAGGCGCACATCAGGCTAGGAACCGTTTCGGGAGGTCCATACAAGCTGGGAAACCGTGGAACCCCGCAGGGCTCGGTCCTCTCCCCGCTACTGTTCAACATAGCCATGCACAGGTTTTCCGCTCGCCTCGCCGAGATTCAGAACGTGGGACACGCCATTTACGCGGATGACATTTCGATCTGGGTGCGGGGAGGATCAATGGCCACGATTGAACACTCATTACAGAACGCGTTAGAAATCATCGAGGGATTCCTCTCCGGCACGGGCTTGATCTCTCCCCGTCCAAATCGGAACTCTTGCTGTACAGACAATCTAGGCAGAGAGTCAGAAACCTCGAGCCTCTGGAAAGTCTTCCGATAGTTATCAAAGCCAAAAACGGGCAACCAATACCGAGGGTAGACTCGGTCAAAATTCTAGGTCTGCTCATCGACGCCAAGGGTTGCAACGCACGGATCTCAATAAGCTCTCTGGTCAGGCTGGAAACGTCATTAGAATGTTCACCCGCATCTCCAACCGAAGAGGCGGGCTAAAGGAGGGCAATCTTATCAAAGCTTTCCAGGCCTTCTTCCTAAGCCACATTACCTATATAACCTCCTACCTTAATTGGAGCAGGGCAGAGACGGTAAAATTAGACGCGCTTATAAGAACGGGCCTCAAACGTGTGCTGGGGCTTCCGCAGTCCACGAGCACGGAACGACTATTGAAGCTAGGGCTTCATAACACGATAGACGAAATTATAGAAGCCCACTCGGCGGCGCAGGTTTATAGACTATCGTCGAGCAAGTCAGGAGTTAGAATACTGAACGAGGCAGGCATTCGGCCCAGGCACGACCCGGAGGATAAAGTCTGTCTACCTAAAAACGTTAGTTCACTAATCAATGTAGACCCGATTCCGCGCAACATTCACCCAGTACACAATGATGGTAGAAGACGCGCAAGAGCTCAGGCAATCCTCAAACAGATTACTCGACAGGGAGTACATGCTCCATTCGTAGACGCCGCTAGATACGACAGTGAAGACGCGTTCGCCCTATCGGCAGTGGATGCGAAAGGCAATCTGGTGAATGCGGCCTCTGTGCGCACCAATTCTGCTCACGAGGCGGAGGAGGCGGCTATCGCCCTGGCCATACACAGCGCACAGTCTCCCCTCTTCGTCTTCTCGGATTCTCGTACAGCCGTTAGGTCCTTTTCGACGGCGCGCATATCGAAACGGGCGAATAGAATTGCGATCAACAAGCTCACTAATTTCGGTCAAATTGACGTGGAAGCGTATTTCCACATTTCATGGTTCCCGGCCCACCTGGGAGACTCGATCCAACCGCACGGCTTGCACGAGGCTTGCATCCAGAAAGACCCATTGTGCACCTTTCACGAGATCGTCTCACACTACCGCTTGAAAAGGAGGTGGTTCTCTCCTCCTCATTCAAAACTAAATAAGCCACAAGCTAGCACGCTCAGAATGTTACAAACCCGCACGTACCCCACTACGCGGTCCCTTAGCAGGATAGACCCGCACTTTCCGCAGTCGTGCCCCAAATGCGGAGCCGACTCCTGCTTTTCGATCATATGCTCTGGCTGTGCCCAGCCATAGAAAACTCTATACTTGCCACAAAGGAACAGTGGGAGGAGTTCCTAAGAAGCGACCACCACCACATCCAACTCCAGGCAGTCCAGAGGGCCCACGACATCGCAACGGGATTTCGCCTCCCGGTGCCATCGTAGGCGGAGCCACCGACTTGACCTGAGGGAGCCAACGGCTCCCCCTGGCCAGTCTCTCAGGACCAATAAAAGTTCTTGTCACTGTCACCCATACCGTAAGCTTGACCGTGAGCCTAGCACCACGATGGAGAGAAAAACGATAACTATAGAACAAAGAAGCACCAAAATGTGGAAGTGTGGAACAAATGAAATGGCAATTTAATAAATAAGAAGTGCCTGACAATTACAAGACTGATGACACCGCACATGTGTTTCACCATGGTGCAGAGGCGCTGCTGATAAGGCGCAGCTGCCGTAACGGAATGAAGGAACGACGGAACCCATTTCCCTGTTCATAAGGGTCATTCTACGCCAAGCGCAGCTTGCGGAAACACAAACATTTCCAACTTTAAAAAAAATGTTGGTCTTTAGTAGGTCTGAGGAAATGCTTTTCAAAAGTTATGTCTGCGAAAGAACATTTCTTGTCTGCGAGAGTGCTATTTCAATTTTCCTCTTAAAAGAAAAAGTGGATCGTTACGTACGTCCGTTGGCGTCGTCGGCACATAGGCCTTAGACATATGCGAAGCTCGCTGTAGTTTAAAAAGCATTCACAGCCGAAAATGATCGAAGGCATATTTACGGCGTCAAGCACCGTCGCAGGCGGCAGCTGAATTGCCCACCCGGACGCAGGACGAGTTGTTTGTTCTCCGCCGAAAGTCACCCGCTGGGTAACGCGTTCCTCAAAACCGGTCGGAGGCAGGGGTCGGTGGCACATTGCAAGTGAGACGCATCACAGCCGAGGAATTTCAATGTACGTGTTGGGGTGTTATAACCGGGGACAACAATTACGAATAAACAATGCAAGAAAAGCATGATTTCTAATACAAATAACGTAAATTTCAACACAACACACTCCTTTCTAGGCCTGGACATTTGTTTCGACATAGTTATAATGCAGGCAAAGAAAAAAACCCAACTTTGAGGCATACCTACATGATAATTTTTTATAAAATCAGTAAGATTAATAGGTTAGTGGTGCTTCTTTTCTTTTTAAATGCATTTTTACTAGCGCAAAACACTAGCGGAGGTTAAAGACATTAAGAGCACACGCGTTTGGTTATGTGGTCTTTAACCTGTGCGAGTTACTCGTGCTAGTAAACATGCATTTTATAAGAGCGTTAGATTTATCCAGTTATTTTGTTAGGGAATGTTGGCAGTGTCTAAATATTTGACTAAACTCTATTTACTTGCAGTAGCCGTCAGACGCGGGAAGAAACTTTTCCGGAATGTGCAAGAAATATATTTGTGCCACGTTTTCAGCTGCAATTTCTGCGTTAAGTGGCAGACATATAAAGATGAAATGTTCTTTATTTCATACAAAGGCACCTGAAAATTTCTTTTGGGAATTTCTTCAGAGTAATTTTTCCTCTAGACAAGAAAGAAATGCTTGCAATTGGATCCGTCGTTCACACGGCGTTGTAGAATAGCAAATATATCTTCACAGCAATGCAGGCCTCAGGCTTGGTGGGAATTTGACGTAATGACCACTTTTTTCTGAGGAACACTGAAAAGCACATGAAGCTACCGTGTCTCTGTTATTCAGTAACGTCAAATTCATGTGTCCACCAATAGGAAGTGCGTAAGAATATAAAAAAAACATATATAGCAAATGAGGAAAATACTTACAGGAGCCAAAATTAACTATAACTAAACACGAGATCATTGTCGTAATGAATTCTGCAGACAATTAACACTTCAATGTTTAGCATGCTCATTAGTATTTTCATTGGATGAGCGAACTCTCTACAGTTCATAAATAGTAGCCTACTTTCACTCCCATCAAAGTGGCGATGATATCTCTGTTAAATCATTGTTAATCATTACAGACAACCTAGCATGCGTCGCAGATCCCATGTCAGCGTGCCAAGCTGAATTGCTTACGACTTTCAAACAACATTTTCTAGCAATTCGAACACTAAGCTACTTTTACGATTAAACATCGTCCCGATACACTCACACGAATATTTTCCATAACCAGTGCTACTATGAATATGAGCACAATCTCTCGTCAGGATAAAACTTTTTTGCCATGTCCCATGGTAGCTGCGCTTACGATTGAATTGGCTGCCCTGTCGTGATCTTAGCGCCTAGGGCAAACCTTCAAATTCCTCACTGCGGCAATACAGGTATAACAACGCCGCCCCTACCAGTTCTTCGAGTGTGTGAAAGAACAAGTAAAATGGTTCACGATATTGTGGGTACTGAAACTAGAGCACTGCACGGGCCGATTTTTTCAGCCCGAGCCCGACCCGGGCCCGTTTTTACGTTGAGCTGCCCGCCCGAGCCCGACCAAATGTTTTATGCGCGAGACCCGGGCCCGGAAATAATCTACGTTACCCGCCCGGCCCGGCCCGCCACCCCTTTACCTTAGGCCCGAGCCCGGCCCGAGCGCGGTTCGAAATCGGCCCGAACCCGGCCCGAGACCGAAAAAGACCACCGAGCGGCATTAAAAAATAAAAGAAACAAGTGAATTAAATGACTTTATTCTTAAGGCATAAACACATGTCATATGCAATTATGAACACCATTTGAGCGGTCTGAACGCAAATACCAACGCGCGAAGTTGTACGAATGACCCTGCCGAGCATTATCGCCAGCTGTTTCCAAAGGCGCTACCTTGATGCGGCCCAATCCACTTCTATCGCAGCGCCGCCACAGTTTTTTTCCACGTCGGGCGCCTCACCGCAAAACATGCGCCGCCCCAGCCGCTCGTCCCACTCTACCGTATTCTAGTACACTATAACCGAAGCGCAGCCACGACCGGTTATGAGCGCAGCGCATGGATGGAGTAAATGGAAAAAGGAAGCTTCTTGTTCCTCCATGGTGCACTGTAATGCGCTGCTGCTAGGCGGCCGGTTGAGAACATGCGTGCAATCATGGATGGACGCAGTACCGTATTTCAGCCACGTGACGAATTATCTTATCTTACCAGTCATCATTTTACCAATTCGCCTTTGAAGAATAGCAAGTCGCGAACGCGCTTACACCGCGCTGAAAGCATTAATTACATTGATTTAGGTAAGCAATACAATGACATCCTTTGGTTTCAGGCGACTTCGGTCTTTCTCGACTTTTACATTGTGTTCAAACAGCGAAAAATACGACGGAAGAAGAACAGGAAAATACACAGGAGTAGCACTGCTAGCTTCCAGCTGCGCCGGGGCAACAGGTTTTTCAGAGTCGAGAGGCGCGAGGATAACTCGCTGCACGTTACATGCACGCCACCAGAAAGTCCGAGACCGGCCCGGGCACGCGTCAGAATACCAGAGCCCGGCCCGAGCCCGTGAAAAAACTAATCTACCCGGCCCGGCCCGGCCCGTGGGCCGGCTTGGCCCGGGCTTTCGGGTAAGCCCGAGCCCGTGCAGTGCTCTAACTGAAGTACGTTCCAGAAGCGAAAAAAAAAACAATCATTAACCTAGTACCACGCTTCTAAAGCGCTAAAGCAGTCACTGGTACACGATAATTCCATCAGTTGTAACCACCGTCACCTATCCGTGATCTACGCAAGGCTGACTTCATATTCATCGACACAGGAATTTCACGTGGACAGATAAACGCGGGTGCGACAGCCGCACGTGCTTCTGAGGCGCACTAATTAAAAAAAAGTTTCCAGCCACCGCGACCCATGTATTCCAGTGAAGTTCCGCTTGCTAGTCAACAGCAGATATAAGAGGAGACAAAGATGAAAAGATATTGCTCTCGACGAAAGCAGAAATTATTCTTACTGAATGTTCTTAAACAACTTTATAGGTGTCCCACTATGAAATATAGAGCCTTTCGTATTTTTAGTGAATGGCCTTAATGCGAAATTAACAGTTGAAAATGCTGCACATGTTACTTTTGCAACTTTAGGAACATTTCGCGGTTGTTGCCTGTCCAAATATATTAGTTGATTATCCGGACCCACGATTGCGCATTGTGCTCGTAGATAACCAAACAACTATAAATAGTTCTACAATTTTACCGAAAAAAATGTAAATAAAATGCTCTAAATCGGCCTTTTTACCCCCATTATAATTACATCGAGACAACCCTCGTGGCCTACGAAGAAGAATGCGTAGTAACCAGCAATCCATCTAAGTAATCGAGACAATATTTCTGGATTCGACCTATTTTTTTTCACTTTAATGTTGTAGTCCATGTTTTTCTTTTAACGGTGAAATTCAAATGGCACTGCCGAAGACAAAACATTTTTTTAGCACGAAATACTTTTGGGAGAGCCTTTCTTAACACCTACCCGATGTCAAGAATTTAAAAAATCTGAGAGGTTGAGGGCTACAACTGGAGCGTAAGGCCTGAAATAACTCTGAAGTGACTATGCAAATAAAACTTAGCCAGTCGTCACATTCTTTCTACAATTCACCTTGCTGCTTATTACAACATTGAAAAACTGAAAATAAATCATTGGAAAGGCAAATCAGCCAGAGATTCAGACGTTAGGGTAATCTTTGTTGGTGTGTCACCTCGACGAGCTCTGGTTCTGTTCCTATCTTAAACGTGTTATGCGATAGTTGTATTTATTCTACGAGTATTATTCGTGGCTAAATGTTCATACTGTACATACGCGCCATTGGTCAATGATCTACACTCACTTTCGTGGCATCCTGATAAACGCCCAGTTCTGGCGGCAAATTGCTGACAAATCCTTCAGCAGAGCAGAGAGTCAATGCGACGAACAAGGTGACAGACGAAACGGTCCAAAAACGAGCCATCATCTTCGATTTGTACTTTCTGAAAGAGAAAAACAATAGTTTAACGCCTCTTACATATAGAAAGATGTTGTTTCTAGGGAACAATAAATCACTTCTTGGTGGTGCTGCTGGTGGCACTGCGTCCTAGGCTTGCAAATTAGGTTGAGACGTTTCATGCAATATAATTACGTAAAGAATGAATTTGTGCTTCTTAACACATGCTAACAATGCAGGTTCAGATGTTTCATGCAATATAATTACGTAAAGGATGAATTTGTGCTTGTTCTTAACACATGCTAAGAAAGTGACAACCTGAGGAAAAGAAAGAAAAAATTGCACGACCAGCGATGACATCTAATGAGTTCATGTTTGTCCAGATTGAAACAACAGGTCTCCCCCTGAAAAAGCAGGAAAGATGCTGCGAAACCCTGCCACAGAACAACAGGAGCTCATAAAAAATTGTTGAAATATTCGCCCGAAGGCGAAGTATTGATAGCGATGGCAAGGCTTAGCGTTGTGCTTAAACTATACACGGGTGCGATATGTTTCATGTGACGCAGCACGCAAAGCAACAACTTCTAGGCAGAAGGAACTTAACAGGTACCAGGCGTCCCGCAACGGTGGTGGTATGAGGCGCGTCGCCAATGGCGTTGCGGGCGTCGCACCTCGACGGTGGACGAGATGAGACGGACAAGAAACCGCCGGAATTCAGCCAGTGTATCGTATCAGATAAGCGAGCGGAAGTTATCTATAGGCGCTTGATCAGCACGCACCTTTTCTTCCCCATATCATTCGTCCGGGTATAAAATACTGAGCGCAAAAATCAAATTGTAAGTAACTTAACTATCCTTACTTGATTTGAATTTGAAAGCATAATGACTGCTCTAAGTTATCTCCCTAAATTGTTGTTCTACTTTAATCCAACTTAATTCACCTTGGTCTAACTTGTACCAGCGTAAATCCTCCGTAATCCACATTTATCCACCTTACTCCACTTCCATCCACATTATTCCACTTTTATCGACTTTAATACAATGTTGGAAGTTGGTCAAGTCGTTTTTTTCGGTGTTGGCCACGGTGTCCGCCCGCTGCCTTGGTTGTTCACCATGGGATTTCGCAGTACGGGCCATGGCAGGTTCAACGCCAAAAACGTAACGTCATCACTTGGTCACGTGGGTTTTCTTGCCATCGGAGAGTAATGCCAGATGTTCACCAGATTTTTCGATTCATGGGGCAGGCTTCCGCCTTAGTAAACGGAGGTGTTCACTGTTTTCTTGACACACAATCTGTTCACTTCTATCGTGGCACCTACGACACATGGTATCGGAAATGGGATAATAATAATATTAATATTAATAATAATGTATAATTTTTCATCGTCACACTGATGAAGGAAGTTGTAGGTAAAAGCTGCTCATCGTAGCGCCAGTTTGACACAGGCCCAAAGCTACCTTTGTACAGAACAACCAGCAGCGACAATTACAATAAAATGCAACATACAGTAATTTCAATTAAATGCAACACACAGCAAATCTGCTTTAAAAAATAAAGAGAAATATCTTAGTCTCATAATCATACAAAGCACAAGAACAAGATAAAGGTGAACAAAGGGCCAATGTAATTTAAAAATCTGGCATATGCATCTTGCGCAATTCAATCGGTGTACATTGAAAGAAATCTGTACCAGCTTTCACGTATTTATTTAGTAACGTAGGTATTATGTAGGATAGCCTATCTTCAGAATAATTTGTCTTCGGGGTTGTCACTTTCCACGGTTCTTTATTTCGCGCATGAAACGTTGTAATGTTTAGCTGTAGATGACAAAGGTCGTACAGAAAATGTCAATTTTCTTTCACTTCGCGCCTGATCGCTACAGCTAATTTAAAAGTGTAGAAGTTATATGGATGGGTCAAATTCCAGCCTGCTGAAATAATTCACCCGTGTGGGCATCATACGGTAAGTTAAAAAGCATTCTGATATATTTCTTTTACATCAGGTACAATTTCGTCAAGTTCGTAGAAGCTGTGGAGTCCCATAACATAAAACAATAGGTGAGGATTGAATAAAAAGGTGTTTTATAGAGTAAAAGCTTTACTTTAAACGGCAACACTGATTTGCAGCTATACGTCATACCAACAACGCGCGATAACTGCTTCAGCACGCTGTGGATATGTTCGTTCCATAGCAGATTGCATGAAAAACGTAACTCCCAGAATTTTTATATGGTTTACCAGCTCAATTTCCGTATCACCATACGTAAGACGCAAATGATCGTTTATTGGCTTATTTTTCTGTCTAAATAATATCGCTAAATAATACTGAAACGTTGTAGCGCAAATCATGAAGCAAACACCAGAAGAGGGACTGCACGGCGTGCTGCAGCTGAAAACCCTGTTACATGGAGTCCATCAAAGCACCGGAGCGTCTGGGCGTTGCGAACAACAGAGGAAGAACATGGAAGCTCTTCAGGTAAAAGCTTGATCTCTTCCTGGCAGCCACGGAGCGCCCCAAAAAAGCGAGGTCAGATGCAACGAAGGGAGGACTCTTGTTCAGCGTGGTGGGTGAAGAGGCTATCGAAGTCTTCAACAACTTCACGTTGGGCGAAAGAGAAAACTAGCCGGAAAACTCCACCGTTATAGCTAAATTTGAAAAGTTCTGCGTCGAGCAACATAACATAATTCACGACCATTGCGTCTGCCGGTGTAGACTTCAGAACGAAGCTGAACCCTTTGAACAATTCCTTCGCGCACTGAAGAAACAAGCACAGTGCTGCACCTTCGGTACAGTGATGGACGAGATGGTGCGGTGCCAAACTGTATTTGGCACTGGCTCATCGAAGATCGGGTAAAAGAGGCTGAGGGAGAAGTTTCTTACCATGGACAAAGGCGTTGCTCTGGACAAGGCAGCTGAAACACCATTCCGGGAAAACTAGCAGTTGGGAAAGACAGACGGGCTGGAACTTTACGTACTCGCACCATCGCCAGGCCAAAGCGTGGCGCAAGGAACACGCAAGCATTGAAATGTTCCCATCGTAACCCTTACGCAGTCTGCGCGATGCTGTCCAGCTTAAGGTAAAACGTGCTACTCGTGCAACGGCCGAAACCGTTTTGCCTCATGCTACAAATCACAAAAAAAACCCGTGAAATACAGCACGACACGCAGATGCAGAAGCGAAACAATGATTTCGAGGTTTTGGACTTTGTAATCGGAAATATTAGTTGGTACCGCGACTGTGATCGTCGAACGAAATATCGAAGGTAAAGGCATCAGCTTCAATATTGACATAGGATGGCAGCAGACCTTATACCTCCGTCACTATTCCGAAAATTAAAGGCCAGTTCGCAGAAGACAAGTCATGCGGTTCTACAGTCGTATAGCGGCAGCGCCGTCAAAGAGCTGGACACATTTTCAGCATACGTGAGGATTGGCGACCGGAAGATCTGCGCTGAGTTTTTCGCGGTTAACATAGGCCAGAACGCCCCTTTGGGTCGAAAAGCCAGCGAAGACAGAGGGCTCGTTAAGCGTACTGTTGGAGCTGTAAGAATGAGCAGCAACCGAGCGGTCGTCGAGGGATTGCTGCAACTTTTAAACAGGCTGTACACAGTGCGAGTACAAGATCAGCCTTCGCGAGGATTCTGTGCCAGTCGTTCAGCTGGCCTGAAGAGTGGTTTTGTCGCATGGAGAACATCTCCGCACGGAACTACCGCGAATGGAAGCGGAAGGCATGATTCAAAAGGTCAGCAGCGCGACGGATTGGGAAGCCCCATGGTCATTGTGCTGAAAGAGGAAAACAGGTTGCGGGCATGCCTGGACCCCCCCTTTCCCTGTGCCCCCCCCCCAAAAAAAATAAAAATAAATGAAAGCTTCAAGAGAAATGCTTGCCGCTAAGACATAGAAGCGGAGCTGGCAAGGGTGAAGTTGTTTTCTCACCTTGACGCCATTGCCAGATTTCTTGAGATCCATCTAGATGAGCAAATCTGGTCTTTTTGGACTTTTAATGACCTTTATTGGGGCATCAAACGTGTGCGGCTAGCAAGGCCCAAGTAGGCCTACTGGCCCCACCAGGGCCGCAATGGCGGAAACGCGCATGGAAGACGAAGACGCCACCGGATTAGAAGAGAATGAGGAAGATCTAGGCTGGCAAATGGTGACAAGCCGAAAATCTCGCTCCACCCGAAGGATTTCTGGTGATGGGAAAACAACGCCGCAGAGCCAGCAAGAGCAAGGCAACAACAGCAAGAACAAGGGACCTACAACCACTACGTTCAAGAATCGTATTGTCAAGGCATCAAGCATGCCCCAACTGCCGCAGGAGCACAGCAAGATCGTCATCCGCCCCCGAGGAGGTCTCAACTTGAGCAAAGTTAGCACCACAGCGATAGGCGTGGCGGTTATTGAAGCATCGGGCCTGACTTCAGAACAAGCCCGAGAGGATGTCGTTTGCCCTAACTTCACGCAAAACATCATGGTGGTCAGTACACCAGATCCCAGTCATGCTGCCAGTTATGTACGAATCAAGTCAATCATTATAGTGGAAACCGAATATGAAGTTAACGCCTACGAGACAGCTCCGCACACCTCGTGTAAAGGGGGTGATTCTGAGAGTTGACCTCAGAGACAATCAGGCCACGATAACGAAGAACATTGTGCATGAAACCCACTGGCACTGGCAGCCAAACGTATTAAATCGACTGGCTCGGTCATTGTTTTGTTTGATGGGCTCAAGGTACCCAACTATGTCTGATACGGGTCGACCCTTGTGAGGTGCTACCTGTATAGGAAGCACTTTGATGTCTGCTATGCTTGCGGAAAGATTGGACATAGATCAGATGTATGTCCAACACCGGACGTGGTTCAGTGCAGAGGATGTGGAACTCAAAACCCGGAGGACAATCACACGTGTGTGCCTAACTGCAAATTCTGTGGAGGGGACCACCCAACTGGAGACAAGACTTGCCAAGAGCGGTACCAAATTCCATACCTGGTGCGAATTCGACGACGAGAACGCAACAGATCTGAATCGAGGGCGACGTCAGCTGAGCTGCAATGGCATGCCCAAACGGGCGCCAAGGAGGGCTCGCGCTCAAGGAGCCCCACACGGCCAAGACGCCGCTCGCCGTCGAAGGGCAGAAGCCGCTCCAGATCACGTGAAGTGCAGGTGCGCTTTGAAGGAGGAAAGCAGATGCCTGGCGACAAGACGTCATGTGGAACAGCCTGGGCCGACAAACTGAAAGGTACTGTGAGGGCTGCAGAGAGCGGTGCGGGGCAGCCGGTCGGAGATAATGATGCCAGGATAGAACAGCTGATCAAAGAAGTAAGATATCTGAGAAAGGCAAATGAAGAACTTACTAAGCAGGTTGTAGAACTTCGCAATAACTCGCTGACTAGCTCCACAAAAATAGCAATAGCCAAACCGGTGAATAATGACAACAGTCAGGAAGAAGAAAATTCACCAGCTCCAAAGAAGCGGGCAATAAGCCCAGTAGAAACGACAGTGTGCTCTGCTTTGGAAGAGATCAATGAGGCGATTAAACAACTTAGAGATGCCACAGATAGTACTACCTTCAAAGTTAATAAGTTGTGGAAATGGAGAGTGACGACAGAAAAGAGGCTTTCCAAAGTAGAAGCGCAAGGCGAGGACGACGAATACCTACCCTCAGAAGCAGAAAGCGTCAGATCGCTCCCTGGTGCGTCGGGGAGTTCTACGAAGCGTACTCTAGCGGGTAGCAGCAAGGCGGGTTCTATAAGCAATGGCTAGCAGGGGGAGATTTACCGTGTGGCAATGGAATTGCCGAGGATTTCATCACAAAAAAGCACCTCTCATGCAGTTGATAAAAACATCTCCAGATAAACCAAAAATAATTATGCTGCAGGAAACCTTCGCGGATGAGATCAGCCTATCCGGATACAAAGCGACATGCAGGGGCAAAGAGCCGGGTAGGGGGCTACCCACGCTCGTAGATAAGAAAACACCATTCATAGAACATGATTTGGGCCTTGGACTAAACAAATTAGAATACTTACTTGTGGAAATAATTTTGAAAAGGAATAGAGGCAAACCGCAAAGCCTCTTTTCTCTCAATGTTTACAGCAGCCCTAGCGACATGAAACAAAGTTTCAGGGCACTTCTTAATAAGACTATGGCTGTTACTAAGCACGCTCCACTCATTATTGGAGGGGATTTCAACGCCCCACATCAAACCTGGGGATATCGCTGGAATACTAAGAAAGGGGATGGACTCTGGCACCTAGCTACAGATCTTAATCTCTCCCTCATCACTGACCCAGCTTATCCCACTAGGTGTGGTACATCTACGTGCAGGGACTCCACCCCAGACCTTACTTTTGTATCAAATTTAGCGAACGCTGGCTGGAATAATTCCAATATTGACCTGGGTAGTGATCATTACATATTACAAATAGTATTGGAAACACCCAGTAATGAGATAAAGCACTTTAACTACATTGACTGGGATCTTTTTCGGAAAGCAAGGAAAAGCAGAGCTGAGACAGAGACAGGACAAAAGAAAACACTTCAAACTTGGACCACTCAGCTCCGGGAAGATGTAAAGGCGGCAACGAAGCATATTACTACTGAGGAGGATATCGAAATCATGGACGGTAGGCTGGCGCACTTGATTGAAGCCAAACAATCTATGTTAAAAAATGGAAAACGCAACGGCTGAACAGGAGACTCAGGAAGCGTATAGCATTGTTGAATAGGGAGATTGAGGAACACTCCAGATAGTTACAGCAACAACAATGGGATGAGCTTTGTAATTCCATAGATGGTCGAATTAAACGAGGTGGAAATTGGAACTAACTTAGACATTTGCTTCATGAGAACCACACGAAATCTAATAGTAGAAGAGCAGTAGCACGACGCGTCCATAGTGAGAGTCAGGACACAACGGACGAGGCCAGTCTTGATTGGCTCGCAGCTAAGTATTTACCACTTAAGGATAGCAATGAGAGTACAGACCAGCCTTAATATACAGGGGAAGACTGTGAGCTTATGGATCAAGACTTCACAGAAAGCGAAGTTCGCGCAGCCCTGTACGACCTCAACAGTAGATCCGCTGCCGGTCCAGATGGCATTTCCATTAAGCTTTTGAAAAATCTGGACGATGATTCTATAACGTATTTAACTGAGTATTTCAATGAACTCTGGAAAAACGGTGATTATCCGAAGGAATGGCGAATTGCTAACACAATTCTTATTCCCAAACCAGGCAAGCAACTCAATCTAGATAACCTAATGGCCCATACGCGCTCAATCCGCACGCCCGCTCCGCACGCATGCGGACCGGGGCGGAAGCCTGTCCGATCGTCTGGACGGGCGGACGCAACTTTGCCATCCGCATGCCTGCTCGTCTCTCATTGGCTGGTACGAGGCGGACGGCGTAGGACGTCATCACGGCAAACATGGCGCTTGCTCGAAGCGTAGCGAAGCGGTGACGCGAGGCCTAGGCTACAGCCGCGTCAGAAACAGTCTATTTTGCTCGTTCTTCTGATCCTTACTAGAGTTATCCAGCACCCACGAAGATAGTCGTTGAAGGCAGCAAGCCGGTGTACCCTCCCAGGCTTCATCAGTGCGGGCGATCGCCGACAGAATCAGACGGAACGGAGGAAGTGTGTTGTGTTTGCGCGAGCGTCGGAAGAAATATTTCAAGCCGTCGACTTCGTGATTTCTTGTGCCGTGCTTCGCGTGTGAATTGCAAACGAGAAGGTCATCACATACCCGTGTATTCTGAGTATACAACACATATTCAGGGCGTGGCGAAGTGAAAAGTGTCCGATCGGCACACAGCGTACGCGACTTGTATGTGTTCTGTGTATGTAGTTTGTTGCCACGAAGTGGTGAACGCCAGTCCTTTACAACCTTTAGAAGTGATGACAAGATCAGTAGCGATAAGATTTGTTTCCTCGTGATCGCTGTCATTCCTCGTGTGCTATACTGCGTGAGCCGTTTTGCCGCCTGCGATGCGCCGTGGTGACCGCGACGTTCGAGCCGGTTCGAGCTCTGTTGTTGCTGTTACGAAGTGTTCGCAAGCTACAAATCGGGATATATATGTGTCGCAGTGGTACTAGGCGTAAATGTGCTCGTTTTATGTGATGTGCGTATGCTAAGAAGTGAACTGTGCATAAGTGTTGCCGATCGCGTTTTCTTACGTAGTACCCCGAGAGAGAAGCCCTATCACACCGACCTTTCTGCTTCGTACATGTGTCGTTTGTTGCAAAAGTTGTTACGGCACTTTTGAAGATGCTTCTATCGGGGAGGGTAATATAGGGAACATCATAATAGTTAAATACGTCAAGACATACTGTGCTGTCCTGAAATGTGGATGCGCCTGAGCACTAATGCTGTGAATGCAAATTTCTAGCAGCCTTGATTTGTATCATGTAGGCAGTGTTGTGAATATCAGGAATTTCTAGATTGCACGAAGGAAATAGCTTTATATTTTGTGATGCAAGTGGCTTGTATGCCCAAGAATGCTAACTGCTTGGTTTTTGCTGGTGACTAAGCGGAGTCTGTGAAGAAACCAGTGGTATTGTAGATGAATATGGTATGAATGAGTACTGGATACTTCCTTATGATTAAGTACAAATTTACGTTCCCTGACAAAAAAACAATATGCACGTAAAAAAAAATAAGACAACACAGGTATGGTGATATATTCTGCTAGCAGCCAGCAGAATCGCATGCAAGAAATTTTGCCCAGAGTTCTTCCTCACTGGCTAGCTATGGTCACGTTAGTAATGCAGGCAGAATAAGCTAAACGAAAGTTTGCCGTTACTGTGTGCATCCACCCTATTTCGTTCTCTGGTTCGTGTCGCCTGTTTTGGCACAAGCCTTCAGTTTAATGCAAACATTATTTATCACAGGGACCAGCATTATCTGACTAGGAAGTGCTATATTTTTTATCCTGTTGTTCATTCTGCCCACAGTCATTACCAAACAATGTGTGTTAAGCTGACTTGAGCCTGCAAAGTATGTCCATTAGGTGTTTTTCCAGTGCATTTTCATCTGCTACCTATGTTGGACACTATGAGTGGCCATCTCGGTGATCTTTATTTTGCACAGGCCATGCTTCCATTCATTAACTGAACATTCTTCAGCTGCGCTGCCAGACTATGGAAAGAGGTGCCTCACCTCATCATTCTTAAGCATTTTCATGGCCACAGTGCATTGCACCTGAGAATTAAGCTGTTATCACAATAAAAAGGGTGCCTATTGGCTGTCATGAGAATATTCTAAACAGAAATTTGACAATTATGTCAGCACTAGATATGTGATTGAAGAGAGCCAATGAGAATGAATTGGTGGCAAAATTTTCCAAGTGACTCTGCCGGCAGAATATTTGCTCCCTATGTTATATTAGCCGCAATGTTTTGGTCAGTGTGCTTAATTTTTTTTGCACAAGTTTACTACCCAGGCAGATAAGATATTGTCAAACCATCAACTTTAGTCATACACATGGACATTTCTTTATTTTGTCATATTTTGGAAATGGTAGCCAAGCCCAGCATATATTAGCAACATCAGCTTAACGTATGCATGCAGTTGAGTTGCTGCATGTGAGAAATCATTGCGAAACTAATAGTGATTAATCCAGTAAAAAAAACTTATTCGTATTTACGTATTGATTGTGTAATACCCCTGTCACACGGTACGTCTAATTGCATTCGCAGCTAATGAGATTACGTGTTAATGCCATTTTTGTTGCTTCTACACGGGCATGGTGAATGACATTCACTGCTAATGGCATTCGCCCATTGAATGAGTTTCCCGAACTCATTCACGCGTGACTTGTGTACTCTCGACGACAGGGGCTTGGCAAAAAATTACAAAATAGATAAGTTAAAATGAAATGTAATATATTTTCAAATAACGATCCAATGTTTACCATTGTATTGTTAACAATATAGAGAAAAGATGTAAACAAGAAGCATGATTTGTAGGGTTTCGTTGTGATAGCAGCCTGCCGATAAACATTGCCATCAATTGCGAATGCCATTTTGTTTACCCGTGCAGACTGGGAACCCAAGACGGCAATGACATTCGGTATGAATGTCATTTACTGCAAATGACATTACGTGTGCCGTGTGACAGGGGTATTAATTGTGCTGTTCATTTTATGCACACAGTAACACGTAAACACAAATTGTATGCGTACATTGCGTTTACATGCATGTGTGTGAATAAAACAGCACAACTTCTAATATCAAGACATGTCACTACAACTTGACCCCATGAAAAATGCTCTATATGGTACTCAGCTGGTCTTATTTAAATTTTATCACGTGATGCGGTTACATTTCTTACCTGTATGTAAACCAGTTTATGAACTGTATCTGCTGCATGTGAGAATGCATATTTTTGGCCAATGACAGTACCTGAGGCAGCAGTTTTTTATTTTTTATTTATCCTTTGCCATCACTTATTAGAGGGGTCTTGTTGATTATGCCGTCTAAACAACTCGTATAAAGTTCTGTGTTTAGTATACCAGCACTGAAATACTGAACACAGCTGCACTACTTTGCACACTAGTGAGATAATTCCACTGATCATCGTTCTGTCACATGTTGTTCTTCAATCATAAATGGTGACTGCATTTGGTGTCATGACTTCTAGGCTCATTTTCACTTGGGCCTTTCGATGAAGTGAAATCTATCCAACAGTGAATTTAGTGGAAAGCTACCACTGAACCAATAGCTCCAAGACGAATTCCTGCATGCTTTTATCCAATCAGATTGTGTGCGGAAACTATGTATGATACATCACTTCAGCTACACCAATAATCACACAGCTGAAGCTGCTACATATAGTTAAGTCATTGATATAGGCAGATGTAGATGTACTTATGCAACTGTCACTCATCACTTGAAATGGGAATGACCCAAACCTTTGTGAGCTTATCGGATTGCAACCGTATGACAGCACAAGGGGGAAATAAGCTGTACAATAGTGCCACCATTTCAGCTGGCTTGTCATGATGCTCTTGCCTGTTGGTTTCTTGTTTATATTTAATAGCCTTTCTATGTTATGAATTCACAGCTTTCATAACGGTTACTGCACCAATGAAGGCACTGCACACGTACCCCTACTGAAGGAGCTATCTGTACATGTAGAGCAGAGAGAATTTATGGGTAAGTAAAAAAATTTACAGGTGTAAATACGTCAAACAAAGAACACATTAGAAGATATTCCACCGGCAATGTATGCACATTCAGAACATGCAATAAGTGCCATGTGAGAAAAATGGAGACGTATGGTGCCGAAAACCTGCTTGCCTTTTGAATATTGATGTGAAGAAAAATTCCAGTCTGTACTTTTGTCTTCTGTGTCGGAGGGTAGAATGTCAAAGTAGAAGTGAAAAACGGGTGTTGTATGTAGCAGTCCATTATATGTATGCTACTCAAGTTGCACCAAACACAGCTATCAATGTGCAAAGCAATGGACAAGTGACCTTGTCAATGTCTGACGCATTAAAAATCTCTTGCACTGATCATTTTGAGCTCTAAATGTGAAATGCATGCTGTTTTCAGCTACAAATAGTGCATATATATATATATATATATGCACCACAAAGAGCTGATGTGACAAAAAATTGTGTACACCTGAGTGTTATATTGCTTGTTGTGCAGTGCTATGGTGCATTTCATAGTGTCTCAGTTTACTTAATACACTTTCGAATTTACAGATTGCTTCACATGTTTACAGCTAAAAATCACAGAGGAAACTTCGGGAAACTACTTGCATTATGACTGAGAGGTCACAACACGAGTATTTGTGTGGTGTCCTTCCTGTTCAGTGATGTGGTTTTGCACTATAAATGTAAAATGTCACACCAGCAATAACCCTTACATTTCAAATGCATTTTTGAATGCTAAGCAGTTATGATGATAAGCACATTTTGCCAGCAAATCTGCACCACCTTAATTTAAGTGCGATGGAAAGGGATGTTTGTGCATAGCCAAGCTGTTCTGGCGTGCCTGATGGCACCGTATAGTTCCAAGCGTAATAGTGAACAACTAGTAAAGAAGTCGACTGATACTAAGCTGACGCATATGTAGGAGCATTATATTACCTAAGCCACACGCAAAGTTGCTTTCAGTGTACTGAAAAGCCACAGCTTTTATTTGTCAAGTTATTTTAGTGCACAAACACACAGCGCTGCAATAAAGTCTGTACAATGGTGAGCAATGCAGCAAGCAATGAAAGATTACTTGTGATGTGCGGATTTGAATAGTACATGTGAATGTATACCCAATTCACCAGTATTGTTTTCTTCTGGAACGATTTTATGTTTTGTACAGAGGCTGAGCCACTGTGGCCTCCTGACTACAAATTTCAGTGATCTCTTTCACGGTGTTCGTGGGGGTACCATTCATTTGGCTACTTTAATAGTGAACAGATAGATAATGGAGCTCACCAATCTTGCACTTTTAGGCAGAACACGTCGTGCATTATTCACAAAGCTGAACCAAAATAACTATTCGTTGGTTTGTTATGAAACTAAAAATTGGCAATAAATGTTTCCTCACTTTTTGTGCGGCCTGTCTTCCACCATATCATTGTCATGTGCATGTTAAATTGTCATGTGCATGTCATGTGCATGTTAAATTGCTTCAATTCATTGTCATGTGCATGTTAAAGCAGCTACTAATTAAGAAAGACAAAAACAAAACCACTTACTACGTCAGATACCTTTTCACACCACGAGTGATCACTGAGCTCACTGCGAAGCTAAGTCATTTAATAATATTGGTTTGCTGTCAAATAAAATACAGGTACTGGCCAACTGTTTGTTATGGTATGCATTTTTTCATTTTCCTAAAATCTGGCTGTGCATCAGCTAGCTAGGTTGTTGCTACATAAATACATAGACAATGCGTAGCCCATGCCCAACTCACTAAAATAACCTGAGTAGAGCTTACAATAGTTCACTTATCATGTGCATCCTGTGTGAACTTATTTTTCATATATAGAGTGATCGAAATAGAACATGCATGTATGATGCTGACACTATCAAACAGCCTCAAGTCGATCATCTTTGTCTGCTGCCATGGCTGAGAGAGGGAGCATGCCTATCATGGTACTGCTTAATTTTTGTGCACTTTGGTAATGTGTTTTACATTGTGTAAATGCTGAATTAGTATAAGTGCAGTATAATAGGTAATGAAAAGGCGGATGAGTTAGCCCGCAAAGGACATGATCACATAAAATTTATAAAAGTGTTTTTCCCTAAAAGTGAGGCTTCAGCTTTGGCGAGCCGATATGTACTTAATGAACGGCATAGAAGATGGTCTTCAACTTCAGGCAATTGCAAGTTTTTGTTCAACATCAACACAGAACTCCAATCAAGGCTACCATAATGTGTACCACGGCATCTTTTTCACCGGCTTAGACTGAATGTTGCATACATTAACAATCTTTTTTGCAGTGGCCAGTCCACAAACCCATGTTGTGACAACTACATGTGGCACCGTGCAATCTCTAGAGCACATCTTGCTGGAGTGCCCAGCTTAAAGAGACGAGCGACATCGATATAAAATGAACATGGAAAAGCTCGCCCAAGGCCCATTGACGTGGGTGTTGGGTTCCTGGCTTTGCCCATCAAAACAGCACTAAGCCCTGGACTTATTGCTTTAATGTATTGAGGTTTGCTGTCTATACTAAGACTCATGCGCATCGTCTCATCAGGACTGTGATCTTAATTTCTTTTGCATTGGCCGTCTACCTTCATTACCTCGAACACTTACTCTACTGCTAACATGACACGAGCTGCATGTATTTTTTTTCATTTTTCTTCTGCTTACCCTTTTCTAGGGCCTTACTTCTTCGTCCCATTCGCTGCAGAGTAGCATGTAGGCAAAAATATGCTTGCTGAACACTCTGAATTTTCAATAAAGAGCTTTCTCTCTCTCTCTAAGTAGTAAAAAGGCAACAGATTGGCCACCCAGGCTGACAAGAAAGAATGTAATTATTTGATTTCACTCGAAATAAGTTGTCTTATCAGCAATATAAGTTATTATTAGCTTTCAAATTAATATTCTGCTTGAAGACATCTCATGAGTATGTGTCTGCATAAGGTGACCACTATACGTACAGTCTGTTTCACACTTAAGGAAAAACTTGGAGCGCCCGTTTTCCCCCTAAGTGTGAAACAGACTACATATTGCTCTTATGCCTGTCGTAATGAATTGTACACTTGCTGCTTAACCTTCAATTCCTTGCTGCGTCAAGTTAAGCACTTATGCACAACCTTTTTACACACTGAGAACTTCATCCATGACTGAGCCAATCTAAGGTTTTATTTTGTTTGGAAAGCTTACAAGCAGCAAGTATTCAATTTCTGAGAGGCACGTTTTATGCCGCGCTTCGTCTTCGGTGGTTTTATATATGCAAAAAAAAGGAAGGAAGAAAAAGGCATTTCATGCATCCAAGTGATTTTTAAGCACTCTTAAAATTGGCAGAGTAAAAAAGAAAAAAAAAGCATGAACAAGCAAATGCAAGCATTTGCTTGCACAGTCGTAAAACTGTATGACGAAACTGATTCTTTATTGGGCGAACCTGTGCCCACAAACGCAAGTATTTACACTCGAAGCACAACGATAGCGGCGAACACACTCGGCGATCGTCGAAAATCTGATCAGCGGCGAAACACGTCGACTTTTACGCATGAGTCATCGAAGGTTCCAGATTATTCCCTGGTGCCCGCTTGTCTTCCAGGAAGTTCTAGACAATTCGCGTCCGTCATGCAATCACATTACGTAAGCGTCGGTGACAACAGACAACGGATATAAGCATCGATAACGTTCGAGAAACTTCGGAAACATGCAGGCGCGTCCTGCGCCTAGCTATAACGTTTAACATTTGGTAGTCGGTGAAAAGCGGTCACCGGTGAAAGATAAACACGTACACGTGTCAAATATCAGCAATGTGTACTCGGAGCCTCAGACGCGTGCTGTATAGTAAAGAGGGGTGTCGTGTCGACTACGCAGCTCTATTCCGCGACAGTTGTGCGTGTGTTCTGTTTTCTTGCAAACTGTCACTAGCACTACAGAAACAGCGCCATCGCACCGAACACGGGGATTTTGGTCGAATCGCTCCGCGATACTATCGCTTTCGCGTAACGTAGAACGCGGCACGTTGGATGATTCTAGAGGTTTTGCTCAACCAGCCAAGGCTGCGTGCACTGAAAGTGATAGTGCGAGAATACGTCCCATGTTGCGACATGATGCGATTGCAAATACATATTTAAAAGGTGGCGCAGATAGGATGATTGTGCGGTGTTTCGAACAACGATGACGGCGCCAATGCAACACATGCGGATGCAGAACAGAATGTACAGCCTAAAGTCGCATTTTCACTGTGACGCGGAAACTTGAAGTCGCATCTGCAAAAATATGCCAGTGTCGTCTGCTGTCAAAGATAGTTGCCAACCTTGAACACTTTGCTCCGCCGAGTGGTTGCCAGCTGTCAACAGACCGCGTCGTCCAATCGGAGTGCGCGTGCAATCCGCTCGTGCGGATCACTATAGTGCGGATGCAGCGAACGACGACTTTTTCGACACGATCGAAGAGTCGAGGAGTGTCTGATATGTCAGTTACGCGTACAAGCAGAAGTCGGAACCCTTGACCTTGCGCCCAACACCCTCACAAGCATGGTGCCGTGTTGATGCTCACTTGTTTCAGTACGGCGGGAGACATTATCTGTGTGCCTATCACTCAATGTCGAACTTCCCGTAAGTTGAACTATTGCCCGACACAACACCATGTTGTCTTTCAGCTCTGTTATACAAAAATTGGGAGTCATATTCTCACGTTATAATATCCCAGGGAAGTTTGCATGGATATGTAGTAATCTTATTTTCCTGATATTTTCCTGGCATTTTTTTCTAATTTGTCTGACTACATACAACATCGAATTGTAGAACAAATAAGTATGTGGAAATTAGCACCGGTAGTGTGGTTCTTTGTGTCTTCCCGCGCTGTAATGTGTTGTCATCACGTTATACTTGGAATATTAACACCAGACATTGGGAACGCAAGCCATTTCAGCATCGAGAGACTCCTGTATCGCTGTAATATTTTGAGCGATTCTCAACATAGATCGCCGGCTCGTCATGGAGACATTCATGGGCCGCGATAAAGTAACACTATTCAATTGTGTTTTTATTCCGAACCTGCAATTAGCGCCCCGTGATAGCCCGGAATGGCTGGGGTTCCGTCGAAATGGGTCAGCCCCATAAAGGCGGAACCCAAAAGATTTTGACCTATTATGGAGGGCTAATGGCGGATTGGGAATAAAAACAGACTGAAATAGTTTAACGTCGACATAGCCATCGGATTCCGGCATTCCAGGCATAAAAGTGATGAGAAAGTCCGTTGTTCACATTAAAGGGGTAGGACATAGAATGGTCGAAATGGTGCTAGGTGTCATGCTGGGGCAACTGTATTTTACTCAACTGCAGGTCGTGCTCTAGAGACCACGTAACTGGAGTTATATTTAAATTGTTTCGCTCGATACCTCTGTCACTATTAAAAAAAATAAGAGCCGGTTTGCTGAATACAATTCACGTGGTTCTACAGTCGTATAGCAGCAGTGTCATCAAGCAGCTGCGCACATTTTCGGCATACGTGACGAATGACGACCGGAATGTCCACGCTAAATCGTAATGGTGCTAGGTGTCGTCTTTGGGAAACTGTAATTTACTCAACTGCAGTGCGTGCTCCAAATACTGCGTAACTCAAGGTAATTTTAAACTTTTTCGCACGTTACACAAATGCGCTTCCTTTGGAACCAAGCTGCCGTGAGATCTCCGCATTGAAGTGATACTGTATTGATGACTGTTAGAGACATTCAAAAAGTGACTAGGGCACTTTGCGAAATTTTATTTTTGGCTTGTTTCAGTCAGCTGTAAGCAGCACAAGATGTACTGCTGAAATTTTGTCACATGTGTGCGCAACTGCAGGTTGTATAACTTTGGTATGTCCAATCAAATCAAATTATGAAATCGCGATCAAATGACACCAAAGAAGGAGGCATTAATACTCATCACATAAAATGCTCTCACTTCTAAGTAGGAGAAATGAATATTTATATGATAAACTAAATCAGCTAACACTATATTATGTGCTACAGAAATTGGGCCTCTTTATCTGCCTTGGTCTTTTTTTTCTTTTTTTGTAACGCAATTAATCCACAGTCTCATACAGTATTGGGAAAATGACCTTGAAACTTTTATTTATTTCCCAATTGTATTGAAGCTTATTGGTACACTGGAACCGATTATTTTTCAGGCAGGTCGGCTTGATGGTTTTAGAAACACCAGCTAAATAAATATTCTCTCCTAGATAACTCACTAGAAAGTACCGAAAAAGGTTGTCAGAATCAAATTACATTTATGGCTGGCTACTGCGGTTGAATACCGTAGATAAATTTTCAACAAAATTTATCTCGTTTACGGGCGTTCGATTCTGTGGCAGCTGATAATTCAGTACTAAAATTTCGATGTTCGTAAAAATATTGGTTTTGCAAACGAGGTAGTAGTTGTTAGAAATTAAAGAAATAAAGCTTTCCTTCATTGCGGGCAGATATTCCTTGGTGCACGCACACAGGTCCACGAAATTTTGGTTAGTTTAAGGACGTAAAACTGCATCTTTTATCACTGCGTACTCACCTCTGACGAAGAAGCGTCGCCCAGTGCAGGTAGCGGACCTCGACCGACACAGCCACACTGCTGGTGTGGTTCCTTTCGCAACAGGAGACTGGAATACTCATTGGGCAGATACAGTAGCGCTCTGCGTAGTTTTGGGCAGCTGATTTTATTATCGCGCATTAATTGCACCGGGCGGTACTTTGTACAGGGCGATGGTGATTTCCTGGTTTGATGAGTTCAGTGCTCCCCCGCAGGTGGCACGGCATTTTCGGCTACCATGTGTGCGTAAACCGCTCAGAAAAAAAAACACAGAACAAAGAAATGAATGCTGTAGTCATGTAGGCACCGTAGTAACAATTTCAAAATGTGTGGGAACGTCTTTTATCCTCGAAGACAAGTAAAAATTCCCCAGATATGTGCACGCCTATAGTAAACTAAATGTTTGAGAGCGAATGAGATGTCATTTTTCGCATTTCGAACGCGATACTGGGATTTCTCGCGATCGTTAATTCTTTAAAACTTCTCATTCAAATCACCATGCCGATGAAAGGGTCCGGCTAAGGGGAGATGGACTGCATATATGAATTTTCATTGATAATAAAGCTAACTAGGCGACATCTATGAAAAACAGTGTTTAATGTGCTATCTATACTTATGTTATAAATTGTCTCTTTTTCATTCGTGTCTTTTTATGTGCCCTCAGAAAGAGGAAAAATACGGTCTCTTGTGCATGCTAGAGCTTCTAATTAGGCCTAGGGGGGTGTTATAAAATTGCTTTTATTGCTCCTTCAAAAAAAAGCTGCACAATAAAATACAGCCTATATGCGTACATTTCGCAAATTAGTGTGCTTTTGGTCAAGGAAAATTGTCATTGCACTAAATAGAAGCCTTAGCTCTTAGTATTTCTACTGTAATGCATGTGAAATATCTAAATGACTGCAATAGTCAACTGCCAAACCAATGTTAATTTTTAGACTTAAAGGAAAAATAAAACCGGCCGTTAGTCCTTAGTCCAGCACCAATGTTACAAAACTTCTACTAAAAATAGAATATTGGTCATTGTTGGAACACGTCGTAAACGTATCCCCTCCTCTAGGGGAGAGAGCTTGTGTATGGATGGTTGAGGGGCAGTGGTGGTATGGTGTGCATTTCATTTCTGATATTATCAACAAATATAATTCCTGAAGAGAATTCGGCCTCTTTGACTTATCTAAAACAAAAGAAATCAGCCGCCAAGGTAACATACTGAGTGGAGTTAAGAAAATATAAAGACTACACTCGGCGTACACAAGTGGCCAACGATAACGCAAATGTGATGCTACAAGAATAAGGGGAGATGACATGATAACGATTTAAACCGCCTTTAACGAAGCCCGTGAAACTTATGAGACCGAATTCTGTATGCTCTGGTGATGCGGCACTTGAAGCTGACTCCAATAAGAAGTACTCATATCTGCAGTCATCTAGCTGTGAACAGTGGAGCATGTAGTTTTCAGTATAACCGACCAAAAAGCAAACAGCGCAAAGCTGTATGACAAACCCAGATGTGTCACAAGCACCGCTTGTGACACATCCTAAGCACCTGCCCAGTGTGCCCCCCCCCCCCCTCTAGTTATGCCACTGGTCAAGCCATAATATGAGGATCATATTTGCAATAGGCATGCAAATATGGTCCTCTAGTTCAATGGATATGATTGGGTGTGATTATAAGAAGGGGTAGCAAGGCTTGTTATGGCAAGCTTACCTACATTTCAGGACCATCAAGAAACTGTTTACTGCGGCCTGCATCTAAGCTTTCTAAAAGGCATGAACTTATTTTCATTTATGAGGTATGTAGTGGGGCGCATTTTTGACAGCCTCGACTCTTGCTGCAGTTTGAGATCTGGCATTTTACATTCTTGAAGGCATGTAAAAGCTTCAATTAGAACAACGTTTTTAGTTTATTTGACCAACTCTTAGTTTGTGTATGACAGAGAACAGGTAACATGCAAGGCAACATTTTACTTTCATACTTTATTTCTCTACTAAAAATATTAGGGCGGTAAATACATTTCAATCTGCCCTGCAATAGGAAATGTACAGCTTCGGCTTGGAACCTCCCGAGGAAGGTTGATTTAGCTGTTTATAGGACATTTTTCTTAAGTGAAAACTCATACTAGCAACTGCACTGGCATATCTAAAAGAGTAAACGTGGAGACCGACCCAATAGCAACAATGCCGAACGCCCCTGCCACTGCAATCCTGAAACAGTAGCCGTTGTATTCGATTGCGGTGCATCACTCGCCGCTTGAGCCGTCACCAAGTTCATACACATAAGCGCCACTTCACATTCGCACACTTCTAGAAAACCGCAACACGAGGCACAAAATCAGACATAAATATACAACACTTTAATAAATTAGCAAAAATATGTCAGTCTTATTCAGCCCAAAACATGAATTCCAAATGCGTATTCAGGCAGTTCCAGATTGCCAAATTGAACTCACGCAACGTGTAGCTGATATGCCTACGGCAAGGTTCTAACTGGCACTAGCGTTGCACGTAACTTCAGTGGCCGCATATTGCGCATCGGCGAAATACACTATGAAGCGAGCGCCTTAATGTAACGAAATTATTCCGCCAGCAAGTTGACGCCTTTTGTTATTTAACTCCTTAGTTAAACAGCGCACCGCACACAGGAGACTGACAAATTGAATAAATTGAAACACATAAAACACATACTAAGCACGCTCCACATCGGTGCGGAATCATGGGTCGGTGAACAAACCTTTTATGCGACCCCGCGCCTCACTCCTTATTCAACACAGCATGGTTCACTCAGCGTTTGCGATTTTAAAATCTCTTACCGATAGCGGCAAGTGATAAAATCGCATGCAGTCATCGCGACGACTGCCCTTTTTCTTTGACATCGAATGACGCAGCACGTATACCTAGTCTGCTTTCAATCGCGCCAGCTAAACTTCGCGATGACTGCCTGTCGATAACATGTCCTATACGCAGAAAGTGCCACGTAAGTTAGAAATGACTTACCGCGGAGGATTTGTTTTTACATCCAACGAACGATGAACGACTGTCCTTTTTTCGCGGCGGCGAATGATGGCTGACACAAGATCTCTCTTAGATGGCCTTGGAGCCTGCCCGCTGAACGAATCGTCTTTCTCCCGTGCTGTGCTGTTCCGCGATGCTTTGCGGGCGCGCCGTGGGACAACTCCGAAACAAAAGGAGTGCGCTCATCACCGCAACCGTTTGCGCTCTGGATGCGTGTTTTGTTACAAGAAAAACGATGTGCTCTTTGCTCTGCGTGCGTGAGCGACACATCGTCATGTTCGGACCAGCCTCATTCAGTATAAGCCGCAGTATACGCTACGCTTTGCTCTCTGTTGCCGCAAGAGTGCAACGGGTATTCTACTCTCTCACACAAGGGCACTGTATAAATACCATTTCACTCTCTCGCTGCGGATAGAGTGAAGAATGCCTTTCACTCGACACGACATTTTGCGAGAGTAAACTAATTCCTTGAGGCGTAAGTCGGCCCCTTCACTCATATGATACTCTCCCCAGTTTTAGAGTGTACGAGGAAACTACTGGGGAATACGGAGGTCAAGGAGGTGAAATTTGCACGCTCCCGCTCGTGACGCACGACCAAGATAGAAAATGCTATCGCTCTTGCTATGGGACGCGCAAGTCGTCTAAAAAAGCTGCAGTTGGCGTTGCCATGAGGTAAATACGCGTGCTTTGCACGCCCATGGCATTAGCTTTCTGCCAGGCGACAATGGGGAGCGGGTTCCTTGGGGTCTCGTTATGTAACTAGGCCGGCACAGAATGGCGGTTTGCGACGCTGATACTGATGCAAGCCGAGTTCGAGAGTACTCTTTCCAGCCTACATCTTCATTCGGGCATCCGTAGAGGTTTCAACAGATTGTACCTGAATAAGTCCAACGTGTCAATAACCTTCTCAAGATGAACAAATTTCAGAAGCCCTGCAAGAGCTCAAGGTCGCTTAGAGTTCGTATTTTTTGCCGTACTTCCTGCTCACTGTGGCATCATCGGCAACGACATTGCTGACAGGGCTGCCCGATCTGCCCACGAAGACACCCAGACGCGTACAATACGTTTGGAGAGTTCGGACACTGCTAGGGAACTTCGTGTGCTTGCACGCAAAACGTCACAAGCTTTATGGAGTACAAGTGCTTTCAATTGCCGATTGTATAAGTTGGACCCCTTGCTACGGCTACAACTGCCATCTAGCCTTTCCCGCGGCGAAGCAACCTTGCTGTGCCGCTTGTGGCTGGGAGTGGCGTTCACGAACGCTTACTCACATCGTATGGGAATGGCCGAGAGCCCGGTGTGCGACTGCTGTATGTACGAGGAAACCATCGAGCACCTATTGTGTACCTGTCCTCACTACGATGTACAACGCCTCTCTCTCAGGGCAACTTTAAACCGACTGGACTCGAGACCGTTCTCTGAGTCAAAGATACTCGGGCCGTGGCTACACCCGTCACTGGCACAAAAGGCGTTGCGTGCATTAGTACAGTATTTGAAGTGCACCGGTTTAAGAGACCGCCAATAGTGCCCCTGTACATCGTCCCACGTGTACTCAGTGCTCATTCTCTCCCTATTTTTCTCTATTTCCCCTTTCCCTTACCCCTATTGCAGGGTAGAAAACCGGATTCTTTCTGGTTGACCTCCCTGCCTTTCCTCTCCTTGCTCTCTCTCTCTCTTTGCCGTACTTACGTTTGTGTCGCAGTACACCAGTGATTGTTTAGGCATTAAAGAAAAATCAGAAAAAAATCACCAGCCCTTCTCCTGTAGAGAAAATGGGGGTAAGCGAAGCTTGTCCTGTGTCTGACCTTCATCAGAGTAACGTAAAGTGAATCCGGCGCAAAATACCAATCGGCAAAAACAAAAACATTGTGCGCGTGACAATATCGGACATTAGAGAGACACAAGGAGCTTGTTCGCATACTGAGTTTACTCGCCTACTTTACCCGTACGTTTTCCCTGCCAGTTACTTTGCAGCCTTCTCAACAAGTAGTACGGACGACTTCCCTTACAAATGTTCACCTTTGCTACAGCATCTGCTCGGCGTCTATATCATCAAACCTGGCGCTGTGACTGTTCAATCCAAGTACTAACCATGCGAACGATGGTTAGTACTTGGATTTGTAGAATGTTCGTGGTTATGGCTTCAGACATTCTTGTGACTATATTCACTACGCTTCATCTGCGTTTATTGGCCTAAATGCTTCAAGGAGTCCTATTTTACATGCGCAGACGGTAATATCCTTTCGTGAATATGCATTATGAATGGGAATTGTTGCACTTGTAGTGCAGCATTTTGTTTAAAACTATCAAAAGCTAAAGCCATCAGATCGTTTCTAGCCTGAAGGATAAAATGTTGGCAAATCCATGTAAGAACCATCATTCCCCCAACTGCCTCAATCCACATGCTTGCCACTCCCAGAGACACAAGCGCCCTAGTTCTCCTTAATCATTTTTTGCGGGAAACTGGACTATGTTAACGTACGCTATGCTATGTACGCCATTGCATGGCTATGGCGTGGTGCGTTATATGAGCCTGGAAAAAAGCGTAAGTCGTTGTTGCGGCACATTCGCGGTAACATAAACAGAAAATATGGCAGAACCCATCCCCCAGTGAGTTTACAACGAACTACCCACTGACCCACGTAGACGGGAAAACGGTTACATACAAACACTCATACATACAAACATACAAAGATAGGCCCCGGGAAGTGCTAACGGAAGAAACACATAAAGAAATGTTTCATAGGGCGCTTTACATTATCTGCCATGGTAGGAACGAAAGCGTGGCTGTATTCTTAAAAGCAAAATTCTACAACTTCTCTGTCCGGCAGGTAAAAGAACTTACAGTGCCTAAACATGAAGAACTCTCGGTGCTGCTCAGTGGCTTTCAGACTTGTACACGTTACAGGAAAAAGAAGTCACCGATAGCAGTTACAATTCTTTTCAAAATATCATGAATTACAGTTTCCAATTACTGCCTCACGAAAGTAACTGACATGGGTTGACATGGCTCGTAATTGACAAGAACGAGTTGACATGGCTCGTTCACTGTAACCTCTGCAGCCTTTCACGCATTGTTTATCTTCCGAAATAGGCCTTAGAGCCATCCATTAATAAAACATTTTTATCATCATCATATTCCGTAATAATTGCTCTTGAAAAGCTTCAGCGCTAGTGTTCCTGGATTTTCTTATAAAGATATTTGCAGCGACAACTAAAACTCGCTTAATGGGCGCGCTAGAGAATAGGGCTGTGTTGTAAGGCGAGAACCTCTACTCACGAGGCTGTAGTAACTCAAAATGCCACTACGCTCTGGTCTTGCTCCTCCATGAAACGTAGCACTCCATGTTGTTGGAGTTAGCAGAAGGCGCACTTGATAGGGCCAGTGAAGAACTTCAATACCGTTCATAGTAATTCCCTGACGTAAACGCTCCAAGTGGCCAGAAGGTAGGGATCCATAGAAGCGCCGTTTCAATTTGTCGGCCAACATGTGCTGGACATCCTTCCTTCACTGGTTAGCCATTTATACTTGAACGACTAAGTGTAACAGACTTCAGCAGATATTCACGTTCCTTGAAAACGGGACAATATCCGCATACAATTTATTATAGAGCTGCATACTATTCAGCCCTAAAATACAATTCACGTGTTGCAATAACAGAAATGAGTGTATGAAAGTCACGTATATGTCAAACAGATAAAAATGTTTAAAAAAAACAGATAAAATGGCAATGAGTTCTCTATATCAGAAAAGTGATGTATAGACTGCACTAAGCGAAGAATTGAGCAGCAGCTATTACCTCCTATGAAGGCCGCCTAAAAGTGCTGCGAGGTGGGAAAGAGAGAAATTTAAAATGGGAGAGAAGCTGAGAAGTCGGACTTCCAAGAGAGGTGCGAAAATTTACAATCCTGCCATTTTCATGTGAACCAGGCGCAATTGCCGGTTTTACAGAGTGCAAGGAGGTAACCAATGTACTAGTGTTCATCCCTTGAGAGAATGTAGTTCTCGCCAAATTCAGGCGCTCAAAGCTGCACCACCTCTCATTGTTTCTGTTGTCAAAAATGTAACTGCATGGTAAAATGCAATTGGCTACTGAAAAAAAAGTAATTTAATTATATTTAGGCGCTAAAAGGTAACTGTTAAATTACAAGATCACTAAAAACATGATTGATCACAAGAACTATTACTATAATTATTCATTTATAAGTCTGGTCGCTATGTCGTTCTACTTCTGAGCGCGACATGGGGTTTGATTCTCGGCCGTGGTTCGAGCATTCTGATGGGGGTATAAAAAGAGCTTCTGTAGTTCGATTGATGCGCAAGTTCAACGACCTGAGGTGGTCAAAAATAAATCATATCACCCAGATCTGGCATTCTGCGTAGCCTACTATGAAGTTTTGGAAAGTTAAATGCCTGTATTTACTTTTCAAGTAAGTTCAGTTTGTGTTGAAAGCAAGCGCCTGGCAGCACTTTCTGATAAACGGCATCGGCCGTAGTCTTTATTCGCTGTAATATATTTCTGCATTACACATGGCTTTATATATTTGTAGGGCTTTTATATTGGCTTTTATATTCTGCACACATTTTATATTCTGCACACATGGCTTTTATATTCTGCAGCACACGTGGCTGCAGTATATATTTGTTCTTTTTTTAGATCACGCTTTGAACGTGCGCCTCATGGCAGATGCGGTGACGCGCAACGAACGGGTTCAATGGCACAGGCAGCTGCCAAGGCGGCCGCCAATTAAATGCTCATATATAAGTTTTTTTCCTTCTTTTTTGCTTTTATTTCGTTTGTTTGTGTATAATGTATACAAATACATTATACTAGGAAACCAAGAGGCACGTTGAATGTAGCTTCACCAGCCCTCGACTTCTACAGTGGAAGCTATTGGCGAAAGTTGGCAATGGTGAAAAAGCCAGTAAAAGAACAAAAACAAGCAAACAAAAAACGAGTACATCAATGTAAAAAGTAGCTTGCTGCCCAAAATATTCCACTATCTCTATCCAGATATTGCGGGCAATCGCAGTCGCTTGTAATTTTGACAGTGTACAATGCAGAGGCGGATTAAGGCTGCATAACTTAAGGCACGCGCTAAAGCAAAAATGTACCTGCCCTGGTTGCTCAGTAGCTATGGTCTTGGGCTGCAGAGCCCGACGTCGCGGGATCAAATCCCGGCCGCAGCGGCCGCATTTCGATGGGTGCGAAATGCGAACACACCCGTGTACTTAGATTTAGGTGCACGCTAAAGAACCCCAGGTGGTCCAAATTACCGGAATCCCCCATTACGGCGTGCATCATAATCAGATCGGCGTTTGGAACGTAAAACCCCATAATTTCATTTTTAAAGCAAAAATGTCGCATTTTCGCCCGAAAGGCGATGCATCAATTGCGATAGCAAATTAGTATAGAGTTATACGGAGTAAGGATAGTAGTTTTATCAGCTGTATGAACTAGGACATGTAGCAGAACCACAGAACCAGCAACGCGCAGAACTGTTGTCGACGCCGTCGGCGTGTTGCCCAGTGTCGCACCGAACGCGCGCGGCGTTGGTGACCGTTGCCGGTGTCTCTGGCGGCGGCTGGGAGATTTTCGACGAGATCAGAGCGGGACACTCGTCCAGCAGCATCGTAAGTCTTTACCACCTTCTCGCCTCGCAACGTTTTTATATAAATACGCATTTGGTAGCGCAGCTAAACGTCGCCGCCTCTCCCTCCCGCCCGTCCCCTCCCACGGCCTTTCACGCGACGGAATACGTCCCGTTTGCTCTCCGCCGTGCGTTTGCTCCCTGTGAAAGTGCGCGTCCCTCGCACGCTTTCACTCGCACATACAGCATACGGCGCGCGGGGACGATTTCCTCACCGTTGGACTTCATACGGAACCTCACGGCGACGACGACGTCGACGGCAGAAATCCGCTTGGAGTGTCCATATAATTGCTATCGCAATAAAATGAGAACCCTGAGCAATGTCAATCCTGTGTAACGGTATGCTGGCCGAACCAGTTGATATGCACGAACTAGCCTCAACAAATGCTATGATCACACTGGATAACACTATAGGGTTTGTGCTAAAAAATATAAGTGGTCTACAGTGCGCATGTTCACTACGCAACCGTAAATTTTGGCATTTGCCCTTCGTGTAACTTTCACAAGAGGATAAAGGTTAAGTTGCATTATCGGGCTAGTCAGCGCATTAAAGAGCACTGCTTCGCGTTCCTGAGCACTTTTTCAGGAACGAATAGCGTTCCTGAAGATTTCGAAATTCTTCGTTCGACTTCATCATGAATTCGTTGTTTTTCCCGTATGCTACGACATAGTTACCCTGACTGCAAGGTAATGGGAAGAACGCAGGTTGCAGTTTTCTGCTCTCCCCTCGACCATCGGGCTTTTGCGGTAATTTTTATTTTTAGATTTCAACTGAAATGTTGAGCGTCTCCGGGTGTAGTACAGAGGTATCACTACAAAGTACGACAGAAAAACAAGCGCAGCATTCACATTTGTGGATGGATATGCCCATCTATCGGATATGCCAGTTAGCGACAACTATCGGTTTGTCAAGTGACTACAGCGGTTAGTAGTTATATGCCTCGCCTGATAGCGGTTAAAACCAGTTGGCCAGAGAGCGACGGTGGTATTCTAGGAATTATTGCTTGCGACTAGCAGTTCATTCTCTTGCAGTTAGTACTTAAGGGACGAACGGTTTATTCTTTAGGGACTAATCGTTGTGGCAACGCCATTAATCCACAAAGGGACGAACCCCTCTATCCTCTTTAGTACTTTTGGCTTAGTGTGTCAGCGCTCTAAGAGCCGCATCGTGTATTGGCGGCAATGAAGAAAGCAAGATAATGAGCAAATTGTTTTCTTCGAGATCTACGAGTCTGAGGCGGCCACGTCTCCTAATTGATTGATTCAATGATTCATTCTTATTCCTTTCTTTCCTTTATTTTTATTTCCATGATACCTCCGAGAGGGTATGACATAAGGAGCGGGTTGGTACAGAAGACGGTATAATTACTACACTGACACCACGTGAAAAAAATGAGCACTTCTCACGCAATGCATAGACATTGATGCACAATGGTGCGATATTTGGGCACTGTTGCTGGTCAAGTAATTCGTTTCGTCTGTTGTGACAGTGCTTTGCAAGTCTTTGCACCCCCCCCCCCCCCCCACGCAATGGTCGCTCAAACAACGGTAATTTGTCATTTCCATAAATACAATCTTGTGTACTAACATGGTGTCGCTATGCGTTTTTTTTTCGTCTACTAAAAAAACGATGACTGCAGTAAACGCGCAACAGCAGATATGCTAATGCAGTTTTCTTGTTCACACATTTGAAAGCAGCGTCGTTTATGTTTGGCATATCCCTGAAGCTGGATCCCGCGGAAGCTGTTCTTGCTGACATGCGACGCACCCACGGCGCTTGTTATCGCGTACTTGTGCACATTTCCTTCAAGACATCAACGAAAGGCGCTGCAGACGCTCACGTGGATGGTCCCACCAGCGAAGAATGTGTGCTGCATTGCACAGATTCAGCAAACCGCATTCACATCTAAACATTATCCTTTCCCAGTCAGCCCACGCGCTGCTGATCAAATGGCATAGCGAACACCACAAGCAACAAAGACAAGAGCACGCAACCACAATGTAAACAAATCGTCGACGCAACACCGACGTGACCGGTTTGTTCACAAAGACAGCGCTTTAGCTACGCCCGGTAGCGCCGCCTGGCCCGAGGCTGTCGCCCCTCTCGCATGAAGACTCCTGCAGGAAAACTAACCTGCCGCACGCGATCACATCGTAAAAACTAAGCACTACCAACACGGTGATTCTCTTGTACTCGGCTTACGCTACATCCGCGCCAACGTACATTTCACGCTGCAATAAAAAGGACTCGGCTATTCTCTGTCTCAAACCATATCGCATTTGCCTACACACACTCGGCAACCCTATCTCTTCTCCTTCTTTATCTGTCTGCCTGCGTGTCCGTTACTGAGAATTAATGCGGAAAGAGGAACGAAGAGAACGCGGCTTTCTTATCAGCGCCATCTCAGAAGCCACGGAAGTGACAGCATCTTCGAAAGTGAAGAAACTAAAGCAAGGGGTCTGACAAGGAAAGCAAGGGAAGCAGGGCAGGAGGGGTGCAGAAAAAAAAAACGTTTAAAATGCGGCGCACGTATTGGGCGAGAAGAACCGGTGAAAGAATTGGCCAAGTGTGCGGATAGTTCACGCGATCGAAACAGCGATCCGCAGCGGTTCGCACTTCACATGCGTCGCACGTACAAGCAGGGAGGAGGCGATGTAATGAAGGTACAGAGTGCACGGGAAGGTTGAACGATAGCGGCAACTACTTTTCCTTGCACTTTAGCCGCATGCACCGGCTGTGTGAAGAACGCTTTCAGCAGTGTTCGTGTATTCGAAGTAGAAATCCTTCCTGCTTTGCGCATTCAAGATGTGCTCAAAAATCAAGATGTACTCTTTCAGTGGCGTTCTTTCTCGAATTACTTGTTTTACTGCAGCAGTTCTTCAGTGACGGGTATTTTTTTGTTCTTCAACAGATGCTCGCTAGACCCCATTCTGTAACGTAAGCACTGGTTCGTATAAAGTCGAATAATATAACCTCCCAGTCGCGTTTAAATGGCACAGGCCAATACCATAAATGCCTGAGCAATGAATCTGCCATCCGGCTCCCCGAACTAATTTCCCAAAGAGTAGTTATTGTAGGCCGAAATGGCATCCCTAGACGTTACCATATATGCCGATGTGCGGTCGTTCAGAGGCCAATATGGCAGCGCAGATTTCGGTTTATTAGTATGCTTGTGTTCATATATAGGCAAACGACGGCTAGCTGAGCCCATTGATATATAACCCCTCTTCGTCTATTACTAGTCACATTCTCGCCGTCATGGGGAGAGATAAAAGGGAGAGAGGAAAAGCAGCGAGGTCAACCATACGAGCGTCCAGTTTTGTACCCTAGACTGGTGTGAAGAGATACGGGGAATAGAAAATTGGGAAGAGTTGCCACGGCGTGCAGGCGTGAATTGGCACAGGTGGACCATAAACGGTCACTCAGTTCGGTGCACTAAAAACAATTGCACTAGCGCTCGCGTAGCTTTTTTTTTTTTTTTTTTGCGCCAGATAAAATATGGCTACGGATCCAAGTAGTGCTGTTGTGCACCTGTCCTCGGCTCGACTTCCAATGCCTTTCTCTCTATGTAGTTCTAAACTGGCTGGTGTCGTCATATATTACATTACAAAACTATCAGAAATCAGTCGTATCCGTCATTTCGTATTCTGTAAACAATTATAGATTGCAGCTGTAGACTAGTAGACTGTGGTGTTCTGCAGGTTTTCTCCGAGATGAATACACACGGCGTGTTCGATAAAAAAAAACTTGGTTCCGCATTTTCGACATTTTCGCTGATTCAAAATGTCACGTAGTTTCTTTTAAAAGAATAAGCGTTAGGACTTCCACAATGCCAGTTAGAAAATATATATGATATCTGGGTAGCAGCACATACAACGGCTAATCAGTTGACATAACTAACAGGATTTTTATGGCTTGAGATGTTTCGTAAAAAAATGAATAGATATTTTAGAGGCTAGGTGAGTCGAATCAATGCCACACAACGATTAGGCTATTAAAATGACCTTCAGGAAATAGAAAAAAGCGACTTCGGCCTTTATAGCCAACAAACGTGCTTCAGATATATCAACGTACGGCTCATTGATTCACAGCTGGGTTTAGCGGCAACCTAAGCGAAACACACTTTGAGTTTATTTTCGACGTGATGTCTTCCAGCGTCGGATCGTGAAATTTGCGTTATGCAACGACTGCAGTGGGAGGCTGTGGCGCCAGCCAAGGTGTATGCGAAGTAAACGTATTGACTACGTCAATTCAGTACATTTCCGTGTGCTGTGCAGTTCCAGCTCGCTTGCGCTTTATTTTGCGCGCCTCGGAGGATTCGGTGGGGAGAGACGAAGACGACGAAGAAGACGTGCTGCTCGATCGGAGCTGTTCTGCTGTGTGACCGGTTGTTGCGTGGGCTGTTATTACCGTGACAAATTAGTGGTGGTACTGGGTATCATCCTATGCCCTAATTTCACCTCCCGACGCTTCAAGTCCCTACCACCATTCCCACGATTCCGGAGGAAAATCGGGCACTTTGCCACAGCCGCGGCTTGCAAGGACTACCTCCTGAATACGGACCATATAGCCCAGTAAGAATGTGAACCACAGGGGCAAGTACGAGTCAGACGCAAGAGAGCGACACAGTCCAATCCACTTCTATCCCGAGTGTCGTCTATGCAGCGCACGTTCTGAAGTCATTTCAGGGTGACGTGTTCGAGGACGTAGAGGATTGGCTTGAACACTTCGACCGAGTCGCTGTAGTCAATGAATAGTAGTCAATGAGGATGTAACGCCACGGCATTCAGCATTTATGCGACGATATGAGCGTGGTCTTCGTGCGGAGAGAAATGAACGAGTTAACTGTAGGTGACGGCTTACCAAAAACACGCCGGCAAGACATTTTTCTAGCTGCCGCTTTAACGGCTTCCTCATTTGGGCAAATAAGCAATAGCCCCAGATGTTCGCCAAGTAATATATATTAAAGCTATTATCTTTTAAGACAAAAGCCTTATATGCGCCATGAAGCGGAAAATCCGGCGAGTGTCCGGCGACAACATGCAATGATACGAAAACCCACGTGACCACGTGATGACATAATGTTCCTGGCGCTGGACGTGCTGCGGCTCGCACTGCGAAATCCAACGGTGAACAGCCACGGCGTCGGAGGGACGCCGTGGACGACGCCCAAAATTGTCTTTGTCCAATTTTAAAATTGAGTTGACCCACGTTCAACACCGACCAGGCCGACACCCAAAGTTGTCATTTCCCATTCGAAAATTCACTTGACCCTAGTTCAAAACCAAACTGGCCCACATCCACAATTGACCTGGCCCACCCCCAAAATTTTGGGTGACCCACCCTTACAATTGACTTTGCCCAATTTGAGCACATGACCATGGAGTAAGATAAACAGGAGCGCCGACTCCGCCGCCGCGCAACGCATTCGCTAGGGACAAACCGTGCAACGCAAATTATACATCTTGTAGCGCCATCTGTCGAGGCGCGTGGAAAACACTCAACAGCTTGCTTCCATGTGCGCATGCGCTGAGTGGCGGAGACCGGCGGCTACGGCAGCGACGGAGGCCCAGAACGGGCAGCGCGGCACCCGCAGAGCGTGTCGTCTACTACAAACATGGAGCTATGCGCGCTACAGGCGTCACGGCGTGCGCGGAGCAGGCGACAAGCAGGTGCCGCGAGAGAGTCCCCGCGCATTTGCTCCTCTCCGCTGCAGACTTTTGTAGCGTTAGCTACACTGGCCTAGCCAAGCCCGTTTCGCGCGGCACATCAAGAGCCGTGCTGCGCATGCGCAAGGATCAGTGATGTCACACGGCTTGCGCACCGGAGCCACCGGAGCCGGCACCTCTCGCGCACGCCGCCGCGCGCGACTCACCGCCGCCGGTCAGCGCATTCCAGAGGAGTGACGTCGTAGCCGTGGTAGACGCACTGGCGCCGGCGCGCGCTCGCTGTGCAGTCACCGTCTGACACTGCGCTGGAGCCGCTGCGCTTCTGACTGGCGTTTGTGTGTGTCATTGGAGCAGCACTAAGCATGACAATCAAGCTACTGGCCTAGCCAAGCCCGTTTCGCGCGGCACATCAAGAGCCGTGCTGCGCATGCGCAAGGATCAGTGATGTCACACGGCTTGCGCACCGGAGCCACCGGAGCCGGCACCTCTCGCGCACGCCGCCGCGCGCGACTCACCGCCGCCGGTCAGCGCATTCCAGAGGAGTGACGTCGTAGCCGTGGTAGACGCACTGGCGCCGGCGCGCGCTCGCTGTGCAGTCACCGTCTGACACTGCGCCGGAGCCGCTGCACTTCTGACTGGCGTTTGTGTGTGTCATTGGAGCAGCACTAAGCATGACAATCAAGCTACTGGCCTAACCAAGCCCGTTTCGCGCGGCACATCAAGAGCCGTGCTGCGCATGCGCAAGGATCATTGATGTCACACGGCTTGCGCACCGGAGCCACCGGAGCCGCCACCTCTCGCGCACTCCGCCGCCGCCGCGCGCGACTCACCGCCGCCGGTCTGCGCATTCCAGAGGAGTGACGTCGTAGCCGTGGTAGACGCACTGGCGCCGGCGCACGCTCGCTGTGCAGTCGCCATCTGACACTGCGCTGGAGCCGCTGCGCTTCTGACTGGCGTTTGTGTGTGTCATTGGAGCAGCAGTAAGCATGACAATCAAGCTAATCCTTCACAATCTAGACAACCAGGAAAGCTAAGAATAATCAGCTGAACCTTTGCTAACGCTACGTATATCCTGGCATAGCCGAGCTAAGCCAATGCAACATTTTTTCTGAAGGTCCCTGTATTTTTCAAAGGTAGCGCAAACTCCTCTCCGCGCCGTTTCCTCCTCGCCTCTCCCTCTCGGCCGCCATTAGTGAGCGAAGCGCGCGGCCGCTACCGCCCGCTTCATTTCGTATCGCATGCGGCGCGTTGAAGCGCTTGCTTGAAACACGACTGTTCTGAGCGCATTTTCACAAGGCTGTTCGTACGTAAGATATTTACGTAAGACATGTAGTACCTTCAATTATTAGTAGAATCCGCGTCACTCAGGCGAGGAAAACGAAAGGTAGAACAAGTTGAACGCAATCCTAAGCAGTCTTTACTACTGCTGATCGTTTCTCAGAATCGAGTGGTGTTCTGTTTACCTGACGCATTTACGAAAACAAAGAGCTACATCAAACTATGCACACACAACACGGTGGAGACATTTATCTGCTAAATACCCTCAACGTGTTTTTTTTTTTTCCAAAATGCCTCCGCGCGCTTTTCTTCCCCCCTCAGCTATATGCCTTGGTTCCCGTGTGTGTGCGCGCTTTCTGCGTATTGCTCCTTTAATTGGCAACTCTTCCATTATGCTCCTTTTATGAGAAGTCATGCTGGTATTCATATTGCCAAAATGCACCCTTTTGTTCGACGCAGAGCATAAACCGGGACTTTTTTTTTGCTCAGTCGTTGGCTGATGGTGAACTCACGAACGCACCCACCTTCCCGCGTTCATCAATAACTGGGTGAGAACAGTGATCAGAATCTCTCAGTAATTACTAGAGACCGGATTTTAGGCAAATGCCCTTTTTGTTCCTAGCGCTCCTATAGCCCCACTTCGATATATGAGCATGAATTAGAGGTTAAGAAGGGCTTTTATGGTGTTTTTATAGTGCCTATAAATGCCTATTGTGGCGTTTGTGCCTAAATGCCTATAAATTCCTATTTTCCATATCGGCGCCTACATGAACACTATTGAGTCTCAAGTTTCGCTTTCGAGTGAATTTAGAGACCGTTATTTATGTTACCGGGTCACATTGACTGCTGGGGGCTCTATGGGGTTCCCATCATAAACAATAACGTTTCTTATTTTCCTGTCGTAGATACAGGTTGCGCATGTCTTCGTTTGAAATTATTTGTATTTATGTAGAAATTTATCGTGCCTATATTTACGACGTTGGAGGCCTAGAACGTTGTTTTCCCTGCCTATTCTTGGCGCCTAAAACGCGCTTTTTTATTGCCTAAAGATCCGGCCTCTAGTAATGACCTCCCTCGGTGGCAGTCAAATTTCTTTCTTCCGATGCGGTGGAACCATATCGCTCGTCGTTAGAAGCTTCGTTTGCCACGAGGAACTGCATTGCCCCCCTTGGCGATGCTATTCGAACATCCAACATCAAGGCAAGTCGGCATCGTGCCGCAGCCGAGCGCGTCTTCAAAAGTGTAAAAAAGCCTACGCTCACACACAGCGCACATGTGTCCCGGTGTTTCTACGCTCACTAATGGCGCCGTTTTCCCGCGATAACGAAAGCCGCGCGGGTTATTCGTCACGTGTCAAGCCTCTTCCAATGGGAGAGCGGAAAACGGCGAAGAAGTCAGGAGAGGGGTAGAGGGCGGGGAGGAAATTCTCCTTTCCTATTTGAACAATGGTTTGCGCTACCTTTGGAACATACAGGGACCTTAGTTTTTCTTCATTCGTAGCGCCGCCTGGCGAACACGCTGTGAAGCAGGAGCCGGCGTTGCAGAATGTGTCCCTTCCAGACAAGCGGAGTCGGCGCTCCTGTCTTATCTTACTCCGTGCACATGACCAAGAGCAAAGTATTGCGCGAAAGAGTCAAAATGCTTTCGCATTCAATGCCCGTAAGGAGGCTTTAGGGCCTGTGTAACTTTCTTTGGCTTCCGCCCATTTTCGTGGTGGTCGGTGGTCAGAGGCTGGTGGTGGTTGGCGTTTCACCACCGATACAACAGCGCTGGTGCAAAGTGCGCGTGATATCGCCCAACCGAGTTTCGAGTCGCCATTGCCCCCCGTACGCCAATTGACAGCTCTTCGCCACGTGCTGTCTCGCGAGAGCTCTGCACGTTTAGATGCTCTGATGGAGCTCCCGTTCTTTACCCCTGCTGCAGATGGACTGCTTAAAAGGTCGGTTCCTGGCGGAATTACGCAATGAAGCAAGAAATGCTACCTAGATATCCACACTGCAACAAATATGCGCATTTAACAGGAAGATTTAGCTCGGGGGCTGCCACCTTAATACGCGTACATGGGAAAGAAGAAATCGTTTTTCTTGGCAACCACTGCACCGAATTTGATAAGGTTTGTTAGATTTAAAAGCAAACCTAAATTCTAGTGACCGCTACAAACGGAAATTCGATTTAACCACCCATTTTTAAATAATAATGCTGCAAATTTGAATTTCTCGAAAAACGACCCTAGCAATAGTCGAACAGTGTAACTCTGCAATGAAAAATTACATTACAATTCTGTAAATTGCATCTATTAGTTCTTCTAAGGTGGTGAACATCTAAATGTAATACATGGCTTTTAAATGCAACACTAATATGTAAGTAGGACTCTAGCAAAAGCATTGTAAACAATGTAACCATTTCAAGCAAGATACCAATTATTATATAAAATTTGTCATGATTCCATGGTATAACAGGTGGAGTTCACAGGAACTGCGATGTCTGTTCTTGGTGCAGTGTTTATGGATTTGTAAACTTCTTGATTACATTTCTTCTGTCAAACTTGCCGATTTAGCTCAATATTTGTATGAAAATTCAGGTCCTAAATCACAATTTTGCTGTCACCATATAACTAAAACACAATTGTTTCTCTTAAGTGCAACGAATCTAATTGAAAGAGTCCTGAGGTTTGCTTAGAAAAGCATTTTTGCGTTCTACATGCATTTCAATAGGCGGCTTCGGAGATTAGTACTAGCTAACGTTTCCTCTTAGAGCGATCAGCTGTCTGGAAGCCTTGCACTATTCGCCTACAATCGCTACATGACCGCTTACATTATCGAGAGCTCTTGCACATTTGTTTTTCGAATAAAACTTCACAACTATGTAAATAACGTTGGAGTATTCCAACAATGCGTCGAAAACCACGCCATGACTATTTTTCGTTTTGTAATACTTGGTTCTGAACGGTAGTATGACGGCGGTTATTGCCTGCATAAAGGCAGCGACGGAAGTCTTAGAAGGAATTTTACAGTAACAACTGGATTGCAGGATGTATTTGCATCTATTCCATCATTGTTGCATATCCCACATGGCGGTGACAGGATAGGTTGAACTAAACTGTAACACTCACCACAAACTGGAAGACAAGTGGAAGAATCTTTGGAACTCAAATATACTATACGATTCTGCATCAAATAAAAAGTGCTGCATAACTGTTAGCGCGGGTTGAAGAGTATCGCAAAAGTTGGGGAATTGCGACACGATCGCCTCCAGTTGGATTATGGTCTTGCCGGGCCGTTTTTTGTTTTTCTGCTTTCTGTTTTTTTTTCTTGTTTTTGTATTCAAGGCGTCCATTGCCTCATAACAGACACTTTGTACTCAGTGGGTACGTAGCTTCCTGTCACCCTCGTTTCAGGCCACTTAAACAAAAAATAAAATTATGCGTCCGATGTGTAGGCTGCTGCACCAAGGTACCCGACGCTCTACCAATTAGGTCAGAGGCGCGTCGCATATGCCTTTCGCACCAATGGTTAGTAGCGATTTGAGACGATTGTGGTGCCCTTCGCGTCAAACAGCGTAATTTCGCTCAGAAAAGCAAAGGCACCTGCGCGCATTCAAGATGACCAGATGTTGACCAGTCAGTGTTGTGGCTTCATCCTAACTGATTTCAGTCGATGTGCACGTATGCATTTTCAGTTAAATGCATAGTGTGCGCCCCTGAATGATGGTATATTGGAGCGTGACGTCACATGACGTCAAACCCCAATTGACGTCCAGATTTTGCAGCAGCAATAAACCTTGAAATTTATTATACATCTGTGATAGCTTATACAGGGTACATGTACATTTTAGCTCGTTGTGCGTCGTACAACTGTAGCACTCCTGTCAAAAATATAAGTTAAGAAGCAAAACACCGGCTATCAGACATGCTGTCAGATAGCCCGTATATCAGGGTTATCTGAGAAATCCGGGAAAAATAATAAGATCCGGAGTTCTCAAGAGCACGCAGCGCCTGCTAGGCCTTGGGGTACACAATACGTTCAAAGAAATCACAGAAGCACAAAGAATGTCCCAGCTCATACGCCTGTCCTCGACAGCTGCGGGCCGGGAACTCCTCTCACACATAAGTCTTCCTATCCCAACTCAAGTCAATGATCCAACACCATTACCGCAACACCTTCGTGCTAAAATCACAGTACTACCCTTCCCCAGGAATATGCACCCGGTGCATAATCATACTCGAAGAAGGGCACGTGCTCAAGCATTACTAAAAGCGGCCGCCCTACACGTGACAGACGTGGCTTTTGTAGATACCGCTAAATACACCGACAAACCCTACTTTGCGGCTGCGGCGGTCGCCCCAGACGGGACAGCCCTCAATGATCTTACTATACAAACAAAGAGAGCCTGCGAGGCCGAACAAGTGGCCATTGCCCTTGCTCTAGCCCTCCCTCAGCGCGACACAATATTTACCGACTCCAAACCCGCTGCACTGGCATACCGCCGCTGTACACTATGCCAGGCGGCCTTACGCATTCTAGCATCCGCTCAAATAAACGAAAACAAGCACATCCACTGGTTCCCGGAGCATGAAGGCCTCAACGTTCAACCAGGGGTCCCCAACGGTAATGAGCTAGCCCATAACCTCGCGCGAGATCTTACGCGCCGCGCGGGGACGCGGGCCGGCTCACCGACCGGGAGCCCCAACACGCACCCGGAGCCACTCCTCTCCTATCACGAGATTTGCTCGGCCTATAAGTTATCGAGAAAGGAATTCCCCTCACCTAACCCAACACTAAATAAAGCACAACAATTAACGCTTAGATTCCTGCAAACGCACAGTTACCCCAACCCCTATATATGCAGCAAATACCTCCCAGATATAAGGCCAGAATGCCCTAAATGCAAAAATCCAAAGTGCGACTTAGATCACATGCTGTGGCAGTGTCCCGCGCTAAACGCTTTCTTCGGGTCTCCTGCCACCGAGGACGACTGGATCAACCACCTCAGGAGCCCCGACAGGGCCCTTCAACACCAGGCCGTCCAGAAGGCCCAACAGGTGGCTGGCGAGCTCCGACTCCCAGTCCCCACATGGGCGGAGCCACCGGGCCGGCCCCCGTAAATGGGGTGCCCAGGCCCCTTCAGGACATTTAATAAAGTTAGTTCTCTCTCTCTCTCTCTCTCTCTCTCAAGAGCGCACCCTGATCTCGGAGGTCATTGCATTCCACCTCATTTGAAATGCAGCTGCCATGGTCTACTATCCGGACTGCGCCCGCTGAACAGCCGAACGCCAAGGCTGTTAAGCAACAATGGCGGGTTGTGTGGCCACATGGTGCACGAAAATAGCCTATGATGGCATGCGTTGTTCACAATTAAACTACTACCAGCGCCTAAAGACAACTTCCGTAATTTTTTGTGGTATACAGGGCAGATATAGCTGTACCATTTAAGTACTGTAACCATATAGTATTGGTTGACGAAGCATTTTCGCTCGTGGAAGCGTACCCTTCGCAGTACTCAAAATGGAACAAGACTGACGCAGTCCTTGAACTACAAATAAAAACAAGACGTCGCACGCTGATGCGGTGCTGTCTAGACACCAATCACTCTAGATTTTAGCTTATGTAATGGAAGAAAGCAACTGCTGCATTTCACTTGCTGTACACCTTCGTCCAATATAGACGGGAACACGTCATATCTGTTCGACCCACGATTCCTTCAAACGTGGAATTCGGAATCTGAATCACTGCGGTTTTTTATGTCGTTTTCTTGTTGAAGAACCCTGCACATGGAACGTTTTCTCATTACAAACAAACACAAGGAAAATTACCGGCTTTGAACACAAATCGAGTGTTCCCTTTGATATTGGGCGACCCTGTACATTTGACACAAAAAGCGAACAATGGAAGTGGAAGCTCCATCGAAAAATTGATTGATAGCTTTCGTAGAATTTCACTTCATGCTGTACGTTTCCTGTGTATATTCAATAGTGCAAGACTTCAAACCGCGAATTTTTAAGCAGTCGGCACATTCTTGAAGTTAATGTTCGGAACATGTTTCAGTGGCTAGTTATCTAATAATAATAACAAGATGTAAAATAAAAAGATGTCCTAATCACAACAAAAATGCTTTCTCACTGAATTCAAGAAGGCTTCAGAATTTGAACCAAAGAGCAACTGGAATTTCTTGATTTCATACCTTTGATAGGTTATTTCGTAAATAACTTCGGCCTGAAGACAAACAGTCCATGAAGAAAAAGCAACGACTTTTATTGGTATTCATGATAAAAAATGCACACATGTTCAAATGACTCGATGGTTTCAAAATCGCGTTTTTTATGGGCGACGTCCTTTCTTCAACACCTCTGAAGTCCAATTAAGGCAGCGGATGAAATCTAGTAAAATATAACTCGAACTTCAAGAATTTCTTGCTTAGTGGTGTGTGATAATTAATAGATATTTCTTTTTAATACACATTATAGTAGAATCATAACCTAATTATTCCTGACGTATTAACTAGAAGCCGTAAATGTGTTTTGCCTCTTCAGTGCCGCATCGATTTTTTAACAAGAATGCGAAGCACCTTCGTGCAGCTGTAGCACTAGTGCACGTTCAGCCGACTGTGTTCGCAGTAGACCTGCTATAATCACGTTCGGCTTTCTGAAGTTCGTGGACGTACTCCAGTCAACGCAAACTTAGAGATGGCGAGCTATTTTCAAGTCACTCACCTCTTGTCTATAATTTATACAACAAACTAGAAACTATTGCCCTTGTAAGCAGCGCGATCAACCCTTGTAACCGTACCCGCCGTATCCGTAGCCGCCTCCATATCCCAGACCACCTCCGTATCCCAAACCGCCCCCATATCCCAAGCCGCCTCCGTAGCCACCACCGAGTCCGGCGCCTCCGCCGTATGATCCTCCTCCGAGGCCGGAGTGCGCGACCAGTGCTCCGCCGCTGGAGAGCTTGTTCACTTGGTGGATGGTCCTGACCAGGAAGGCTGGACCGGGAACAGCCTTGTAAAGTCCGGGCCCGCCGCGCAGAAGAGCCACGCTGCTGCCGACACCAACACCGCCGGCTCCCAGGCCTCCACCAAGGCCGTAGCCGGCGCCGTATCCAAGTCCTCCGTTACCAAGTCCTCCGTAACCAAGTCCTCCGTAACTGACCCCACCGGCCATGGTGGTGGCAAGGACAGCGGACAGAATGGTGGCAATGGTCTGCATAGGTTGACAAAGCACAGTTTTGATATTTAGTTAAATGATGACATTTTCATCGACAGAGAGAAATTCCTGATAGGCCCGTTCGCTGTTATTCTAGGAGAAATTTATTTTACTGTTCATATTGTAAGTGTTACGCTTAAAATTTTGGCCTTCAGGCTGTTCACCGCAATATACGTTAGGTTTTGTTAGTTCAGACCAGTCATTGCTTAGGAAGTAAACGACTAAGTAAAGGTAATTGCGCAGTATACTTATATATAGCTTAAGAAGGATGTGTGGCGCAAGGTTAAAATCAACGTCAGAAATAAGACGAGAGAGCAAGAGTGCCAAACTTGCAACTAATTTTATCCCAAGATGCATAGAATATATAGTCCAAAATGTAGAGGCGCGAAAGATACGTGTACACAGAAGATGTATGCGCACAAGAAATGATTGTGCGTATGTATATTCCATGTTAAGTATTGGGTAGTTCCCAGAAAAAAAAACTTAGTTGCAAGATCAGCGCTGTTTCTGTCTCCTCTTCTTTCTGCCGTTGACTTTAACCTCGCCCAAATATCCTTCTTAAGCAATGCACCAACAACAATGTACTCGGATATGAGAACATACATTTCGCAGTAGAAACAAAATTTATCAACTTTCTATTCCTTTTCATCAACATGCACCACTCAAGGGAAAGTGCTTCAGTTGAAAAACTGCAACTGTAAAAAATAATAAATAATATTCTAAACCTCATTGGCTTCACATGGAGCCAAGACTACACCAAAAATATTTCATTTGCACAGTCTTGTGAGTATTAAAATTAACCTTCACTCGCAAACTTTCTTATCTGAACACTTCTAGTCGAGGACATCTAGTCGTCTTCAGCGCCTAGTTGTTTAAAGAACCGTTGATTGTAGAAGTACTCTAACGTATTCGTACTATGATCACCGGAGACATCAGCAGTAGCGTAAATTGGTGTTGTTGTCTTAGAAAGAGCTATGGCTGCCCTTTGATGAAGCATTCAGTAATTTCAACAGGCGGTTGCAAATTAGCAGCGTTTCAATGGTTATTTAAAAAGAAACTCAACGTTACCTCATGTAAAGTAAAACAACCGTAGCGAGAAAGTCTCATAATGAACACTGGACTGTCACACTTTTTAAGAGGTTTCGAAATGTGTGGCGGCGAACGATACTTATTACATTACAAACACTGCTTCAAATACACGCTGCAGACTAATTATTCACGCTCAGCTCTTGCTGCGTTTCCAGACCAAGTTCGCAATCGCAACGGCATACCGCGTCTTGTGCAGACACTCACCAGAGCGTTCATGGCGACGGCTTGTTGTTCCTGCTATTCAGCGAGTGATGTCCGGATGGTTCGGTGGAATTGCTTATATACTCGGCGTTCGATGACAATCGCACGTGCTAGGCCGCTGCCGGGTTACGTGTGGACGACGATATCGATGCTGCCTTGCAGTGCACCGGCGATGCACCGGGAAAAACACAGAGTGCACGCACTGATCGGAAGTAAGGAACGCGATTTGCTCGGCCTATATCGCGCTCTACGCAATAGAAAGCGGAAACGAAATCTGCCGAAAAACGATAACCTGCGAATTGTGGCATAAACCTGAGAACTCTGGATACCGCTGGTCTTACGCGGATTTCCGGCTAAAGAATCACGTAGGTGCCGGAAGGGGTTAGGAATGTTTGGTATTTCTCTTTGGATGAGGACGATCGTTCAGAATGGCGTAAGCAAACACCGACGCTCGTGGTTATGCCAAAGCACGCGCTGACAGACAGCTATTCAGTGTGAAGATACTATTTCTTCTTAAGCGCCGCTTAGGGGGGTCGACAAGGAGTTCGGTCATGACGTACTCGACCCCATTGTCCACGGGACCGAGGTCTCGCTGAATGCACGAGTCCATTTTACTTACCAGAGTAGCGACCCCCCATCCCCCTTCAGTGAAGCCACCGTTGGGAAACCGGCGAGCTTGATGGGTGATGATGGGATCGTTTCTTGCAAGGTGATTATTTGGAGTTTTCCCTTTACGCTTTTTAGGTATTGTCGCAGGGACGCCCGTTTGCTGACAAACCCTGTGCAATTCCACTGCCACATTGTTATGGCATTAGTTCCATTACCTATGATTAAGCTTGGGGATGGATTGCAAAAGTGCCGCCTCCAGGATGGCACCCTCCGTCTGTGGGGCAATGACACTGTGCAAGTTTGAGACTTGTGCTGTCGATGTGCTTGGCAAAAATCCGTGGCTTGTCCCCTCCAGCATAAGTATTCTCGCGCTGAGGGCGACCAGGCCCAGCTGGGGTTGCGCGATCATTTCTTGTACGTGAGAGAGACCCGTCTGCACGTTGGAGATGGCGTTCTTGAGCTCCGAAAGGAGTTCTACCGTCTCGTCGCCCCTCGAGTCATCCAGGGCGCGACGCTTCACTGCAACTGTCTTGGGCGGGGCCTCCGCCGTGTCCATAGCGGCGGGCTGAGGAGCCGGCGGTATGAGCGCCAATCTTCGTATTTCGGCCATCTCGGCGGCTAGCCGACTCATTTCACGCTTGAACTAAGCGTTTTTTTCCTAAGACTGTCATTGGCACGCCTGGTGCAGGACTTGGAGCGGCCTCTGGAGCTGAAGCGCGCTGGAGAAGGCGACGTGGGTCGCGATATTGAGGCAGAGCGACTTCTGGAGACCCGTAGACTTATGGATTGGCCTCTCGAGCGCGAGCGTCTTCTGCCCCTAACGCTGGGGCTGGATGAGGCTTGCGGATCAGAGGATCGAACAATTGGCGGCGTTGGGAGCTGCTCTTGCTGTCTGGCACATTCGAAGCGTCGTCGACGAACGATGTACGGCGTCTTAAATATATGCGCACATTCTTTACCCCGCTGTAAGGTGCGGACCACCGCAGATCTTGCATTTAAGGGTGCGTTGGTGCTGCTCATCGGGGTTTGGCAGGCCGCATCCCGGCAGACGACGTCGCTCGGTGTTGGACAGACATCGGCGCACTGCCTGAGTCTTCCGCAGGCGTGGCATACGTCCACTTGCTTTCTATATAGGGAAGATTTCATCAAGAGCGTTCCGTACCTGACAAAATTCGGTACCCGGTGCCCGTCAAAGGCGATGATGACATGGTCCCGGTCTCAGCGATTCTCTTGGTTGCCAGTTCTAGTGGGTTGTACTGGTTAACAATCTGGCCATCTATCGTCGCTGGGTTGTCTTATAGCGGTATACCACGTATTAGCCCCTTGCACGTGGAGTGCGGGGCTGTCTCGCACGCGCAGAGTTCGTGGACCTTGCCTGAGATGAGGATTTGCTTGATGCGGCCGTATCGGTCGGCATTCTCCTATCTAGGAGTGCTGGCCACCATGATGTTTTGCTGTAAGTTCGGGTACAGAGTGTCTTGTGAGAGCTCGTCCTGGCTGGGGCCGGCGGCTGCAAGTATTGCGTCAGCCACCGTAGCCGCTCCAATTTTGGAAATATCCAGTCCACCTCTTGGTCTAATAACAATCTTCATGTCTTCTTTGGGAAGAAGTGGCATTCAGCTTGCCCTAATAATCTTTGCCTTCAGCGCTGCGCCACTAGACTTGTTGCTACGGGGAGCCGAAGGTGTTGCCGCGGCGTTCGGGTTAGGTTCCCGCGATTTGGCGCCAGCTCTTCTGGCTCCCGCAGTTTGCCATCCCTGATCTTGAGTAACTTCCTCCGGGAGAATATTTTCACCCTCTACTTGATATGGCATCATGGTAGCGGACGAGTGGTGCCGACCCGCCCAGGAGGCTGCCTGGGTGGCCTAGATGAGCTAAGCCAAGGCATGGTCTCCGGAAGCACAGGAATGTCCGTAAATTGGTGAAAAATCACTCACTGTGGCAAAAAATGGTATCCTCGTGGTCCTTACAACTTCACTGAAAATATGTGCACAAATAAACGTGCACACGCGACGATTAAATACTGGAAAAGTTGGACAATGCGGGAAACCGAAGCAAGCGCGTCTCGACTTAGCGAAGGAGAAAATCATCCCGAACCACCCTGACCGCGCAGGCCCTCCACGTGGTGCAAGGTTTGGTGAACAAAAATTGAATTTCTCGCAGTGAAATCCGTCAGAAATATTGTAAAGTACGACTTAACCTCTACCTTCAGACATGGTGGCGTTGGATTGTAATTAGAATGTACGAGAAAACATAATTCTGTTACGAGGAAACTCAAATACAAACCCTTTTTCCAACGTATCTACCATAACAACAGCGGCACGCTCGGGTAGTTTACTTGCGAAAATGCTATCCAGATGGCGCTCGCATCCTCGGCAGGTCAAATTTGTACTTCGACTGCCTAATGCGTTTTGGACACGCGCGCGCGCCGGGAGAATAGCAAAGCTTTCGAACTCCTTGACTGCGCTCCCCACAAGGTTTAGTGCCCTTATTCGGCCGCTTTTCCTTCTCTGCCGCATTCCTTACTCTGCGACGCCACTTCTTAGCACGTTTGCTAGTGCTAATTTCCGAGCCTTTCGCTCACATCTAGTGCTCACCGGAACTTACATTATCAGTCACGATTTCCATCTCAACTGCACAGTCTGATTGATTTGCGGGTAAATCATTCCTCCTAATGCTACCTCGACTGGCAGAGAGCTTCAATCACTTAGGGACAATGCAGCTATTTTCTTTTGCGCAACGTAGCTCGTATACCTGGGAGCTGTCCACAACTGCACTGCCCTGCCTACACTCTGCCTTAGAGTACTTTTCTGACCGATTGAGCTGTGCACTGGTGCTCTTGTCTGACGAATCTGTGTGACTTCGGACTTCTGCCAGAGCTACCTTCATGACGTACTCCCTGGATAACTGTGCCAAATCGCCCACAGCTGGCCTAGCTGCTTCTCTAGTATTCGATTGGCACAGTATGTCGTTGCGCTCAACGCGCTTCTCAACAACTGCGCCACGGTCTGCGGATCTAGGCATCAGCCTGTGAACGTACATTAAGGCTCACAAAGATCAACCGTCTCTTTCTGCCATTAGGTAGAACACCGTGCGTGCATATGATTCGCACCGTCTGTGCGCTACTTCTAGGGTGCCTGAAATTTCTGCTGCTCCACTTCAATACCCTATTTCAATCTTTGAATCTCTTGACTCAGAGCTTCTATCTTCTCGTATTGTTGCCTAATACAGTCCTGTCTTTTCAACTCCTTCTCAGGCTCAATTGCTTCCTGTGCCTGTTCTTTTAGAATCAGATTGCCGAAGTATTCAAAGTACTTCTGATCACTGTTGCTTTCTGCTATGGCTCTAATTTCGGCTTCTCATTTATAATCCTCTACCTCTACGTCGAGCTCTTCACACAAACGCAGTAAGCTAGCTCTCATCAAACTCATGAGGTCCATGTTCACTACTATAGGCTTTGGCTCAGCTATACCACAATACTTGCTGCGAAACCCGCACAAATTGCAAAGCAAGTAAAAAAAAACTACCAGTGGGTCAATTGTTTTTTTCCAAGAAAATTTGAAGCTTGGAACATATAGAAGAAACCAAACGCCTATCCACAGAAATAGCACCAAGTCCCAAAGTTCTCCTCCACTGCATCTAATCAATTCTAAGCAGACGTAAATCCTGAGTCGCCTTTAATGGATTTGAATTACGATTACGTCCAAATGACTCCGACATAGGTACGAGGTCTGGCTTTACCAGCTGGTTCAGGTATATGCTGAAGGCTGCTTTCTGCTGAGACACGCTAAAACCACAGTATCATTATATATAGGCACAGTGTCGCCTTTTTCATTGCGGCGAATTATCTGCATAGTGTCATGAAAGGAGAAATCACACACAAGTTGAATCAATTACATCAGATAACGCAACTTTGTTAGCATGGAAGTAAAATTAATACTGACATTATGCATAAATTGAAACTTTTTGGAGAAGTTTCTCTGTGCATGTATGTAAACAATTGCATAGTTATCAATGCATTCACTTGAGAAAGTGTTGGTGTCTGCCAGCTATTCTGAACCACCAGCTCCAAGTTGTTTGATGGAAGGGATCCCAGGAAGCTATGTATTACAATAGAATTTCCATGGGATTCCACCCTGGCCTGTACATTTCTTCTGGGTGTTGTCAAGATCTCATTAATCACACACCAACTTCACGTACAAACAAAAATGACAAAATTTTCAAGTGGTTTAGAATCAATTGGCGGCTAAACGTCTAATACCTTGCCATGCGGGTAGTCTAACCGCAGTTAGATTTGACGGCAGTTCAGACTAACGGAAGTTACCCCCAGTCACGCAATAAACCTAACCGTAGTTATTCTGCTAACCATGGTTGTCGCGAACTGAGCTTAGTTACCTCAGTCAAAGCCGCAACTGACAAAATGGCGGCCCCTAGCTCCGATGCCTGCAGCTCGGCTCGCAGCGAAACATACTCCCAAAAGCGTGCCAACTGGCCTGTCGCAACGGCGGGCGGCTTGATTCGTATTTGGGAGGGCAAACGGACCACTCTGCTTTCAAACACACACAACTCGCGCATTTATAACGTCATGGTGGAGACTCTCAACTCCATCCTGTGGGTGGGGGCCGGTGCATATATTGCCATGCAAGTTCGTCAGAAGCTTGAGGATCTTAACAAACAACACCGGTGATTGGTATTCTTCTTTACTTGTAATAAAACTATGAATCGTATAGGCAGTTTGTGTGACGTGATAAGCGCTGGCGCGGAACCGTATATTTAGGCAACCGCCTTTAAAACACTGCGGCGACACGTCGGGAACAAAGTTACGCAGCGTGTCGCAGCGCCACAGTCCCATTTTCGGTAACTGTGGTTAGGTGAGGTTGCTGTGGTTGGGTATAAGAAGGGTATAAATTAGCTAATAGTAGTGGTTGGTGGGGTAGTTGGCGCAAGTCGCGCAGTAATGAATTTAGCGCCAAAAACACGATCACAGAGAGTGGAGAACATATACAGGGCGAACGCTTTAGTCGGAATTCCCTCATGGTTGCTGATGAGAGTGCTGACAATTAGTGTTTACGTCAAAGCAGAGCGAGTTGGGCATACATGGTTAATGCATGCGCTGATATTTGCTTTCGCATTTTAAATTCTCTAACGCGCTTCCAGCAAAATGATTCAAGGCTAGCAAATGACACTAGTGCACACTCGTACAATAATACAAAACCACATTGTGCTGGCTTTGACAAGCAGATTACAATGCATCGTTAGTGCAAACACATGAAGCAGAAGTTTGTCAAGAAATAACTTACCAGTACTTCCAGCGCAGGTTTTTAATTTTCGAGTGCACTTGCACTTTTGTTTTCATTGTGCCCAATTCTGCCAATGCGGCTGTTATCGCTGCTCACACTTTGCCATTTCGCCTCTGGCTTCGCAGCTGGCCCAGGTTCTCCTTCCATAATTTAATCAGGGCTTCTGCCTCACTGTCGGTCCAGTTTGCGCGATCCTTGCTTGTGTCCATTTTCTAAAAAAAGGCCAGCAAGCGACGGCTTGCCAGAACTTCCAACGACCCGTGTTGCTGCCGGGGCACGTGTTGCAGAATGGTATATTAACAAACGCTGCACTCTTGCTGTGTTTTTTTACTGGATTTGACTGGATTCCTGGCTGGATGAAAACAACATAAACAGTGACATTTTTCGCAGTGGCAAGATCGCCTGCTGATCTGTAAGAAAATAAAGACATCCTTTTAAAAAACGTGAACAATATATCAGTTGTTTTATCTACAAGTTTCTTCAATATAGACAGAATGTGGGTATCACGGTCACGGCGGGTACATTAGAAAAGAAAGTATGCATTCGATGTCCAATGAGTTGTAATTGTTCTGAGAGCACACTACAACGCGAAAAAAAGTTCTCCTTAAAAGAAAGTGAAGAATATATTAATTGTGAAGAATATATTAATTGTTCTTCACTACGAATTCGTTTGGTACAGTCAGAATGTGGAGATTTGGGAAGGAGAGTACGCATTTGTTGGCCAAGTGAGTTACGAGAACGTACTACGCCACGAATGGCATTAAGCTTTATTGCCACTAAGCATTTTCGTGTGGCACCACGCGTATGACATGACAGCTTAAGGCATTAGGAAGTTAATGTCATTTTCTGTGCCTGTGTGGCACCTGTATTAAGTGCCTCTGTAACTTTCTTAGGCTTTCGCCTGTTTTCGTGGTGGTCAGTGGTCAGAGGTTGGTGGTGGTTGAACTTTCACCACCCATACAAAGGTGCCGGTGCAGAGTGCCCGTGATCTCGCTCAACCGAGTTTCGGGGCGCCCTTGACGCCGTACGCCAACTCACAGCTCTTTGCCACGTGGTGTCTCGCGATAGCTCTGAAGGTTTAATGCTGTGGCGGAGCTCCCGTTCTTTGCTATACTGCTGCAGATGGACTGCGTAGAAGATCGGTTCCTGGGGGAATTACGCAATGAAGCAAGAAATCCTATCCAGATATCCTCAGTGCAATAAATATGCGCCCTTAACAGGAACCTTTGGCTCGGGGTCTGCCACCTTAATAGGCGTACATGGGTGACAACATTGGCACCGACTACCTCAGCAGAGTCTCGTAGTCCCCAAAAATGACACCGACTATTGTTTATGTATGTGTTGATGTTACTGCTTTTGTGTATCGTGTGCGTGTGCTTTAGAAATGTATGAACAGTGCGAACAGTCTGTGTACTTTCAAGTGTGTGCGATAAGTGCTAGTGAAACCAGTGCTCCTTCTGCAAGCCCACTCCTCAGAGCAAAGTTGGTTAAAGATAAACAACTTTCTTGGGTGAGGGGTAGTGTGGTGAAACGACGACGACGACGACATTGACTACATGTGCGGCGCGTCGCGGAAAGAAGAGCGACAGCACGAGGTGGCGCGGCGGAGAAAAAAACGCATTTCTCGAGCTTCCGTGGCAATCTTCGCAGGTGTCATCATGCTTATCATTATGTTTCCTTAACAGAAAATGTCACAGTTTCGCCCTAAGGGCGAAGCAATGAATGCGATAGCAACACAGCAATGTCATACGAAGTAAGGTGAGCGGCTTTGGTAGCAACAACACGCAGAACTGTTGTCGACGCCATCGGCGTTTTGCCCGCGTTAGCTCAAAATGCGTGCGGCGTTGGTGACTGTTGCTGGAGCCTCTGATATAAATAGGCACTTGGTGCCGCAGCTAAACGTCGCCTCCCTTCCCTCCCCCTCCCCCACGGCCTCTCGCGCGTCCGAAGAAGGCGCGTTTGCTCTACATATATGGTGATTGTAAAGGAGAAAAGAGACGCCTACTTCTGCAGCCCTTAAGCGAGCACGGCGCAGAACGCGTGTTTGTTCTCCGCCGTGCGTTCACTCCCCGTGAAAGACGCGCCCCTCGCGCCCTTTCACTCGCACATACAGCGTTCGGCGTGCGGCGACGATTTCATCTCCAAATGACGTCATACGGAACCTCACGGCGACGGCGACGGCGACGGCGACGGCGACGCCGACGGCAGAAATCTGCTTTTGAGTGTCCATATAATTGCTATCGCAATAAAAAAAAGAAAGAAGAGGTAGAAGCCACGAGCGCAGCAGAGGCGTTGGAGACGGCGTTCGAAGAGCCAGGGTTCGAGAGGGTTGCTCGGGTGAACCGCTGGGCAACCTCCTGACCAGTTGTGCTCCTGCGGATGTCGGTGACCAGTGCGGCGACTACCTGCCCGCGAGACTGTTCCCGGCTGGTACTGTTCCTGGTCGTCTGATCTCATGCCAATCCTCAACGTTCGAGCCGCCGCCACCGCTAACCCAGCATCGCGGCAAGTCGACCCACTACGTCTTGCTCAGCGACCAAGTCGTCCCACCACGGTCTCCTTCTACTGAAGACGACGAGGACGTGAGCGAGAACCTTGTAGCGTAGGGACTTCGCATGCATGGGTTATATGTACTCTAGTCACTGTGTGATGTGTGCGTCGTGCTGTTTGTATAGTGTTTTACAGAGTGCTTAGTTCTAATATATGTTATCTTCAAACCTAAACGCCTACGGCTCCATCCTTCACCGCACCGCACGTCAACAAACGTGACGGTCCGCAATTACCTCACTACATTTCTGGCGTCCGCGCGACAGAACAAAACTCTAACACCTTTTGAGAGTCTCACTTTGTTTATGTGCGGTGGTTGAAGATGGATGCCGAAAAGCTGATAGGTCTTGGTAAAGAGTTAGGACTGTCAGGAAAGGCACTCCAGCAGTGGATAGAGAAGGAGCGCGAGAGAGAAAGCGAGAGATATACGCTACAGCGTGAAGCTGCTAAGGAGGATCACGACAGAGAGTTAGAGCGGCAAGCCGGAGAACGCCAGTTACTTGAGCTAAGGCTACGCGTGCAAGAGTCGCAACAACCTCGTCAAGCAGGCACAGCTGAACCAAGCGAACGCAGCGCGAGCAGTCAAGGTTTTCGGAGTCGAAACACTGTTTTTGACATGCTTAGCGGAATTATTGTACGAAAGTGGTTCGTGGTCCGTTTGCAAAACAAAACGCTTTCCGTAGAGGAACACGTGGAACTTTTGGATGGCTCATACAAGGGCGAGGCCTTCCCGTTCTATGGTGGAGTAGCGTGCCTCCCTGGGTTGTAGCTTCCGTGGTCAGTCTTAGTTGGTATTCTACAAGATGCGTCTTGCCAGGAACATCCGACTATATGTCTTGGAGTGCACGCATCGTATCTTTTGCTTGATCGCCTTGCTCTACTGGCAAGTCCGTGGCAATCTTTACGTTCTCGTACGTTTCTTTCTGCTTGAATACAAGACATGGAGGGTCGCTATTTTCCACACCTTCGCGAGTGTAGACCGCGGCAGCAGCTTGGTGTTTTGTCGGCGGCAACGACTCCCGCTCCTCGTACTTTTAAGGGGATTGATGTGGAAGGTACCTTCTCGTGTGCCTAAGTCTACGACAAAGTCGATGTCGCTTCTCTTGTCAATAATAGTAAATGGTCCCTTCCAGGTCAGTATTAGTTTATTGCTGTCGGATGGGAGCAGAAGTAATACTTTGTCTCCCACGGCAAGGTGTTGAACCTTCGCCTTCCGGTCATAATATTCCTTCTGGGTCGCCTTTGACCTTCGAAGTGCCTCATGGGAAAGTTCGCACGTTCGGTGTAATCGTTCTTGCAGCTCCACAACGTAGCCGTACGTTGTTTTTGTCTCGTCATGCAGTTGGCTTCCCGACCACAGCTCCTTGAGGATTGCCATCGGTCCTCGTATGTAGCGTCCATAGAGCAGATCAAAGGGCGAGAAACCCAAGGTTGCCTGCGGGACTTCCCTGTAGGCAAATAACAGTGGGGCTCAGTATCGGTCCCAATCTTTCAGGCTTTCTTGGCACATCTTTCGGATCATTTGCTTTAACGTTCCGTTAAAGCGCTCCACTAGACCATTCGCCATTGGATGGTAAGGCGTGGTTGGTAGCTGTTTAAAAGACAGCAGACGGCTTAACTGTTTCATGAGCTGCGAGGTGAATTGTGTACCTCGGTCGGTTACTATTTCTCGTGGAATTCCGACCCTGGAAAACATCTCAAGCAATGCCTCGGCAATTCTTTCAGCGGTGATGCTTGGAAACGCAACAGCGTCTGGATAACGGGTTGCAAAGTCCACCATAGTTAGAACATATCGATTACCACTGGCCGATATGGGTGACAGGGGTCCAATGATATCGATAGCGACACGCTGGAAAGGCGTATTGATTATCGGCGCGTTTCTCAGAGGCACACGTCCTACAAGATGTTTTGGGACGGTCCTCTGACAAATGTCGCAGGACTTCACAAACCGCATGACTTCTGCTTGCACACCAGGCCAGTAGAATTCTTCTGAAACCCTATCCGCCGTCCTCTTTGTCCCTTGGTGACCGGACAGTATGCCTTCGTGTGCGATCTTCAGGACGGATGCTCGAAGGTCCTTCGGAACAACCAGCTGTTCCACTTCTGTCTGTGTCGCAGACTTGTACCGCCGGTAGAGAAGGTCATTGATGATGACGAATATGGCAGTGGTTGATCGTGTCGTTTTAGTCTTGCCAACGTCCGCGAAGCAACCACTGAGGCTTCGGTCGTCTTTTTGCGTTTTCGCGAATCTTTCGGGACCAACGTCCAACGGGCTTCACATGACTACTGGCAGCTTTGGTGATTCTTTGCCACCGGATCGTGATACAGCAGCCACATCATCATCGCAAACAGGTTCGGTGTTGTCCTTGTAATGTAGACAGCCATCAGTACGTTTTTCAGGCTTAGCGCGGCTTCGCTTCCAGGCAACTCGAGAGAGGGGCCGACGCCGTTGATATTGCCCAACACAACGTCATACAGTGGCCGTTCCATGCATATGACAAGTACCGTGCCCTTGTAGAACGGACAGTTGATATCAACTTCCGCGTCTGGAAGGTGTTGAGCGGAACTGTCTAATAAATAAACAGTCCGCCTTTTCCCAGTAAGTTTCTCGGCTGGAACTAGTGCGCGTTTTACGATGACAGTGTCGCAGCCTGAATCTCTGAGAACGGTCACAGGATGACCTTCCAGATAACCTTGCGCTGTCGGCATTTGTGCTGTTCGACGTATCGGACCGACGGGGCTTTCCGCACCCGACCCAATCTTGTCACATCGGGTGTCTTCAATGTCTGTTGCAATTTGGCACTGTTCGCGCAGGGTGCTTTCTTGCGTTGTTTGGCCACGTTCATAACTGGAACACAAAGCCTCGTTGCGGTCCTTCGTGTTCTTGGGAAAGCTCTGTGGCTTCTTAGCTTTCACATTGTTCCCGGACCTACTCCCTGTGGCTCCAGACCAGCAATCAGACGGCTTGTGGCCTCGTTTATTGCATATGAAGCAACGGGGCTTTCCTTGAGCGCTCGTTGGATCTTTTGGCACTCTCCCGCTCCTCACATACGCGTTCTCTTCTCTGCCTCTCGCCAGGTGTGTCAGGCATTGGGCTTCGAGATAATGATCCGCTGTTGCGGCCAAATTGCTCAAATCTTTACAGCCTCGCTCCTTCAGAAATACCGCGAGCTTCTGGTCGCATCGACGCAAAAATTGTTCCGAGACGACCCTGTCTCTCAAGGCGTCATATGTCCTTTCGGTTTTGGCCAGTTCCTGGCCAATGGTCAAAATAACCAAGCAGTCTGCCTGCAAATTGGCGTCCTGTTTCACCATTTTCGGGTTTGGCCTCTCGGAACTTGATTCGGTAACCCTCTTCGGTATACCGGAACCTCTGAAGTAATGTTGACTTCAGCTTTGCAAAGTCAGTCGCATCTTCCGCAGACATGCGTCCGACAACAGTGAGAGCCTCCCCTGTTAGGCACAAACTCAGGGATAGACCCCACCTGTCACGAGGCCATCCTTGGTCAGTGGCTACTCGCTCGAACCTTTGAAAATAAGCGTCGAGTTGATCCCGGGATTCATTGAAAGCTGGAATTAATATGTGCGGACTCCGAAAACCTTGACTGCTCGCGCTGCGTTCGCTTGGTTCAGCTGTGCTGGCTTGACTAGGTTGTTGCGACTCTTGCACGCGTAGCCTTAGCTCAAGTAACTGGCGTTCTCCGGCTTGCCGCTCTAACTCTCTGTCGTGATCCTCCTTAGCAGCTTCACGCTGTAGCGTATATCTCTCACTTTCTCTCTCGCGCTCCTTCTCTATCCACTGCTGGAGTGCCTTTCCTGACAGTCCTAACTCTTTACCAAGACCTATCAGCTTTTCGGCATCCATCTTCAACCACCGCACATAAACAAAGTGAGACTCTCAAAAGGTGTTAGAGTTTTGTTCTGTCGCGCGGACGCCAGAAATGTAGTGAGGTAATTGCGGACCGTCACGTTTGTTGACGTGCGGTGCGGTGAAGGATGGAGCCGTAGGCGTTTAGGTTTGAAGATAACATATATTAGAACTAAGCACTCTGTAAAACACTATACAAACAGCACGACGCACGCATCACACAGTGACTAGTGTACATATAACCCATGCATGCGAAGTCCCTACGCTACAAGGTTCTTGCTCACTTCCTCGTCGTCTTCAGTAGAAGGAGACCGTGGTGGGACGACTTGGTCGCTGAGCAAGACGTAGTGGTACAGTGTACTAGAAGGGGCAGTGCAGCGCGCGGAGCCAGCGACCCATAGGGCGCCTGACGCCGCCGGTGGCGAAAGAAGCGGCGGCGCTGCAATCGCCCACTCTTGAATGCGGTTGCTTGCTTCGTGGCTTGGAAGCGCTTGCTATGTGCTGTTTCTCCTGCTTTTCTCTGAATGTGTGGTGCTAAAGCGCGCGAATGGCTCCTGAGCAACGCTTAAACCATTGTTTCTCCACTGGATGCAGCGCAGGGTACTCGCGAAGCAAAGAAACGGCTAAGTTTTCACTGTTTAAAACGCCCGCAGACCCTGAGCGAAGAAGCGTTTGGGAACGTTATTTGCACAGATGCGATAAGAGGCTTACACATGATTCCGCCGTGTGTGAGCCACATTTTGAGCAGTGCTTCATCGTTAGAGGTTTTTTATTCTATGGTTAGAGACTATGTGCACTGGATCAATGGCACAGAGATACGGATTCCGCGGGGGACGCCAACGATCACTCGGGCGCTGTTCCCACCATCCCACATTTAAGCAAGCGCTTGCCTCCAAAGAGAAACGTGAGAAAGAGGAGGTCCGAAGATGTGTTTACCAAGTGCTTCAGTGGGCGCAAATTTCACAGTGAATATATCATGGATGTCTTGCACATGATACATCATGCTTCCCCCTTGCAGGTCGGTTGCGAAGACCATGAAAAGAGCCTAACTGCACATATGGTCGGGTTTTATGTTATTATGAGACTGCACTCTTTTGTGAAAGGCGAAGACAAATCCAAACTGCTGAGGAAACGTAATTCAGCCAAACACCTTAAGCTAAGCAGGTTAAACTAGGTGCAGTGTAACTATCATATCGCGTTTTATTTTTGTCTCCCTAACCTGCTCTGTAATTTTTTTTACTTCACTTTACTAATTGTGTGGATTTGCTGAAGCAAAGCAAGCAGCTGCACATTTGTAGTTCATTTGTTGCCCATTACCATGGCAATGCTGTCACTGCATTAGTGTGGAAAGCTATTCCAGATATCAATGTTCTGTGCCCTACCTCGTATATGTGTTCTCATACTCTGTGATGCCTTATTGTTAGCATTTAGTTGCAGATTGCACAGACCATGAGCTTGTGCCCCTTTTGTGAAATCCTGTAGCTCGTTTAGCTGCTTTGTCATTTCACTGGAATTGCCATTTGGCTTCCTGCATCATTGCTGTGCTAGTCTTCTTCTGTTCATTTGTGTTTACTTTGCGGATGGGACATGGTTTAACAGCTGATTTCAGTGATTTTTTTTTTCAGAATAAATTGCTCCTGTGGACGTATGTGACTTTTTCAATTTGTGCATGAATGTTTCCTGTGTAGCTTTTTCATTCGTGAAAATTTCAGCTCGTGTCAACAGCAACGAGTCCAGCTGATTCTGCGCGACGTTATTCATTGGCGCAGTTTTTTTCTTTTTTTCTCTCTCTCTCTTTTTCCAGGCCGTCACCTAACGTGTCATTGAAATGTGTAGCCAAGGAGATAACGAGTGTACAATGTACCTGCTTAATTTAAACTTGCTTTCGTTGTTGCGGGGACTAGATACGTTTAATTCCCCTGTCACGCGGCCAGCCGATTGCGATTATGTACAGTCCGAATCTGCTCGCTCGCCATCGTAGACACGTCTACGCCCTCAAGCTCTGTAACCTTAACAAACTCGATCCTGATTGCTGAACGTGTTGAAAAAGTTCATTTGGATGGGACTCAATTCCGATCGAAACTGCCCGTATTCTCGAGAGCGTGGCAAGGTTCAAGTGGCGAGGATAGACGCGCTTTATAGTCATTTCAGAGACCGCGTTTGTTTCTGTGGCAAAAAAAGAATAAAAAGCAGTACGCATTGTATTTTCCGATCATAAGCGGACAATACAGACTAAATAAACTAAGTGCTTACGGTGAAAAATCTGAACAATGTTTCCAGCGCGCGCCAAACATATACGAGCGTCGCAGTGGATGCGGGTGTGTCGTCTGCTTCTCTTCAAGAGTGGTCGATCGCCGCGCCGCCGCTACTGACGCCGCCGCCGGAGCCAGGCGTAGAGTGCCGCCCGCTTCACTGCCCATTCTAGTACACTGTAGTAGTGGGTCGACTTGCCGCGATGCTGGGTTAGCGGTGGCGGCGGCTCGAACGTTGAGGATCGGCATGAGATCAGACGACCAGGAACAGTACTAGCCGGGAACAGTCTCGCGGGCTGGTCACCCACATCCGCAGGAGCACAACTGGTCAGGAGGTTGCCCAGCGGTTCACCCGAGCAACCCTCTCGAACCTTGGCTCTTCGAACGCCGTCTCCAACGTTTCTGCTGCGCTCGTGGCTTCTACCTCTTCTTTCTTTTTTTTCTCCGCCGCGCCACCTCGTGCTCTCTCTCTTCTTTCCGCGACGCGCCGCACATGTAGTCAATGTCGTCGTCGTCGTCGTTTCACCACAATGGGAAAGGAGAAATTGTTTTTCTTGGCAACCACTGCACCGAATTTGATAAGGTTTGTTGGATTTAAAAGAAAAACTGAAATTTATGTGACCGCTATAAGCGAAAATGCGATTAAACGGCCCATTTGTTTTGTAATATTGCTGAAATGTTGAAATTTCCCCCAAAACGACACTAGCAACATTAGAACGCTGTAACTCCGCAACGAATAGTGACATTACAGTTCTGTAAATTGCTTCTAATAGTACTTCTAAAGCGGTGAACATCTAAATGTAATACATGACTTTTAGATGAACCACTAATATGTAAATAGGCCTTGTAAGCAATGTAACCAATTCATGCAATGGAGATATTAATTATATCAAACCTGTCCGGATTTGATTGCTCTAGCAGGTGGAGTTTACAGAACTGCAATGTCTGTTCTTGGTACAGTGGTTACGGATTGGTAAACTTCTTTATCACATTTCTTTCTTCAACTTGCCAATTTAGCGCAATATTTGTATGAAAATTCAGGTCCTCAATCACCATTTTGCTGCCACCGAGTAACTAAAATCAAACTTTTTCGCTTAAGATCAATGTGTCTAATTGAATCAGATGTGAGTTTTTTTTTTCAAAAAAGCATTCCTGCGTTTTACATGTATTTGAATAGGCGGCATCGGAGTTTAGCCCTAACTAAAGCTCTAGAAGCCTTGCACTATTCGCCTACATTCGCTACACCACCGCTTACATTATCGAGAGCTCTTGCACATTTGTTTTTCGTGTGAAACTTCACAACTGTGACAATCACGTTGGAGTATTCCAACAATGTGGCGAAAACCACGCCATGACTCTTGTTTGTTTTGTAATACTTGGTTCTGAACGGTAGTATGACGGCGGTTATCACCCACATCAAGACAGCGGCGGAAGTCTTGGTAGCAATTTTACAGTAACAACTGCCTAGTAGCATATATTTGCGTCTATTCCAGCATTGTTGCGTTTCCCAGATGGCGGTGACAGGATGGGTTCAACTAAACTGTAACGCTCACCACAAACTGGAAGACAACTGGAAGACTCTTTGGAACTCGAATATACTGTACTACGCTGCATCAAATAAAAAGTGCTGCATAAGGGTTAGCGTGGGATGAAGAGTTTCCCAAAACTTGGAGAATTGCGGCACGATCGCCTCCACTTGGATTATGGTCTGGTCGGCCCGTTTTTTGTTTTTCGGCTTTCTGTTTTTTTTTTTTTTTTTGTATTCGAGGCATGCATTGCTTCATAACACGCACTTGGTGCTCGTTGCGTACAAAGCTTCCTGTCACCCTCGTGTCAGGCCAGTTCAACAAAAAATAAAATTATGCGTCAGATGGGTAGGCTGGTGCACAAAGGTATCCGACGCTCTACCAATTAGGTCAGAGACGCGTTGCATTTGTCTTTCGTACCAACGGTTACTACCGATTTGAGACGATTGGTGCGTTCTTAGCGTCAAACAGCGGAATTTCGCTCATAAAAGCAATGGCACCTTTGCGCATTCAAGATTAGCTGAGTCGGAGAGTTAGTGTCGTGGCTTCATCCCAAGTGATTTCAGTCGATGTGCACATGTGCATGTTCAGTTAAATGCGCAGTGTGCGCGCCTGAATGATCGTATGATGGAGTTTGACATCGCATGACGTTAAACTCCATTTGACGACCAGATTTTGCAGCAGAAATAGAACTTGAACTTGATCCTACATCTGTGTCTCCTTCTCTAGCTTATACATGGTACATGTACATTCTAGCTCGTTGTGCGTAGTACAACGGTAGCACTTCTGTCAAAACCATTATTAAGAAGCAAATCACCCGCTAACAGACACGCTGTCAAATAGCCCGTATAGCAGGGTTATCTGAGAAATATGGGCAAAATCATAAGATCCGGAGTTCTCAAGAGCGCGCCCTGATCTCGCAGGTCATTGCATTCCACCTCATTTGAAATACAGCTGCAATGGTCAGAAATCCTGGTGGCGCCCTTCTGCTGAACAGCCGAACTCAAAAGCAGTTAAGTAACAATGGCGGGTTGTGTGGGCACATGGTGCACGAAAATAGCCTATGCTAGCCAGCGTTGTTCACAAATGAACTACTACCAGCGCCTAAAGACCACTTCCGTAATTTTGTGTGGTATACAGGGCAGATATAGCTGTACCATTTAAGCACTGTAACCATATAGTAATGGTTGACGAAGCCTTTTCGCTCCGGGAAGCCTACCCTTTGACCATTGAAAATGGAGCAAGACTGACGCAGTCCTTGCACTACAAATAAAAAATAAGACGTCGCATGCCGATGGGGTGCTGTCTAGACACCAATCACTGTAGATTTCAGCTCATGTAATGGGTTTTGGAGCAGGCACACTTGCCGACATGACGCTAACGCCGCTGTTGCTGGTGCAGGTGCCTCTGGCCCTTGTTTCAGCGCTTCGTCTCGAAGCAGCAGAACACGGGGCATGGCCTTTTTCGTAGGAGTCCTGGATAACGTCTGCAATATCTCGCCTATCGTCCACCCGTGTGCATGAATCATCAACTGTCGTTGGCAGCATGCGTGGTGCGAACAGCGGATGAATCAGCGAGGACCAACCAATCGGCTTCAACCAACAGGACCCACGTGATGCCGATCGAGCTTATATAGACACTCGACACCATGCCTTCGTGGGATTTGGAGCCGGCACACTTGCCGACATGACGCTAACGCCGCTGTTGCTGGTGCAGGTTAGTTATTACTATACATCTGAATCGCAGAAGCTAGTGTGTGCGTTGCCGGCTCCTCCCACGATGCCAAGTGTTTGTACTAAAATCGCGGATGCAGCATGCACATATTACGTCTGAAGGGATTCCGTTTATTTTCCAACAGAGTTATCTACTTGATTTTGTTCTTAATTCTCGCGGGGGGTGTTGAACTAAATCCCGGGCCTACTAACACACCGGAGATGGAATTGCTGCAATGTTTGCAAAGTGGGCAGGAAACCTTAATTTCAAAGTTAAATGACATCGAAGCCAGGTTCAAAAGGAATGAGAACATACTGATGGAAGTGAAAAATAATCTTAGCCAAACTCAGAAGAAGATAAAGGACATCAGTATGACCGTTACCGAACAGGCAGCTATAATACGGCATCTCATGCAACAGGTGAAAGATTTGCAGAAGAAAACAAACGACCTAGAGAACACAAGTCGCCGGAAAAATCTTGTTTACTATGGTGTTGACGATAAACACTCAGAATCATGGGATGAATCCGAAGCTACGATAAAGAAGATTTGCAAAACGAGCCTCGGAATTGAACTCGGGTCTCTGCAAAGGGCGCACCGCTTAGGACGCTATAACGAAAATAGAAAAAGACCGATCATTATTAAATATTTCTTGTATAAAGAGCGTCAGGCGGTGCTTCTTAACGCCACAAAAATTAAGAATTCGCAGTACAGCGTAGGCGAAGATTACTCATCTGAAACAAGAAATACTAGAAAGAAGTTATGGGAATACGCTAAGGCAAAAAGAGAAGATAAGAACAATAAAGTGAAACTGAATTTTGACAAACTGATCATAAACGGCACGGCTTTCAGGTGTGATGAAGACAAAGAGGAGGTCGTCCCATTACGTAAGCAGTGACAGACTAGAAAAAAAGCAGAAGTACCAATGTCGAGAACTCGTTGCTGTCATCGTGAACTGCCGAAGCATAGTAAACAAAACAGCCGAGCTTTCTGGGTTGATAGAAAGTGTTCACGCTGACATAGTCCTTGGCACTGAATCTTGGTTAAAGCCTTCAATTGCTGATAGTGAGGTGTTTCCAGAAAACTACGTCGTCTATCGCAAAGATAGCCCCACTGCAGGTGGGGGTGTCTTTTTGCTTGTTCATTCATCATTACGGTCTTCATAAATTGATTACGAGTGCAATGCACTGGAGTTTGTATGGTGCAAAATAGTCCTATCTGATAATTTCACGTTCACTGTTGGAGTCGTTTATCGCTCGCCCAGCTCAGATATTAGCACAGTGCATGCATTACATGAAATTCTCACCGAGGCGTCAGCTCAGATGATGCTTCTTGGGGGTGATTTTAATCTGCCTGGGTTATCTTGGTGCAATGATACATGTACAAGTTCTGGCGGACGCATGAACCTTGCGATGAAAAATATCGTGAACAAGTTTGGTCTGAGGCAGTACGTTACCGATCCTGCTCGCAATGACGCTGTGTTAGACTTACTGTTTTGTAACTCGCCAAATTTCATAAGAAATGTGACTTTCATTCCGGGAATTAGCGATCATCTTGCTGTTGTTGCCGTTATTCGAAAAGAAAAAAACCGTGCGAAGTTATCTACGAGTAAAAGGATCTACTTTTATGAGAAGGGTGACTACGATGCAATTTCTAAGAAACTTCGTAATTTCTTTTCTGTTTTGATTGCTTATCTGAGGAGCGTAGTGTGCATGATATGTGGGACAACATTAAAAATATGTTACTCGAGCTGGTAAATGCACATATCCCTAATGTTGATTCTTCACGGCTTAAAAAGCACAAGCAGCCATGGGTAAAAAGACATATACTAAAGCTTATCAAGAAAAGGAAGAGGGCGTTTAACACAATCAATAAAAACAAATCAGCAGCTCATTTTGCAGAACTACATACGATTACCTGCGAATATAAGCTAAAGACAGGAAAAGCTAAAGATAACTACTTCACCGAGCTGAGCAACAAAATGAGATCAAACCCTAAAATGTTTTGGAAGTACTCGAAACAGTGTGGTTCAGATTCCTTCGGAATACAGGAGCTAAATTATAACGGTACGATAATTACGGAAGCCAGGGATAAAGCTGCGTGCCTAAACAACTCTTTTCATTCGGTTTTCTTACCCAACCACACCTGTCATACTCATACACCTACAATGAATATTTCTCCTATGCTTCCTGTTGTTAATGGAATTGAAAAACTATTGAAGGATGGTGATGACAGTAAATCTAGTGGTCCAGATGTAATTTATCCACGTGTACTCAAACGTTGTGCGGGGCCAATTTCGATGTACCTTTATTTAATTTTTGAAAGATCTTTATCGACAGGTATTTTACCACATGACTGGAAAATTGTGCACGTTGTTCCGATACATAAAGGTGGGTCCAAAAAAGACGTTGGTGACTATAGGCCTAAAATACTTGAACTAAAATACTTGAACATATCTTGTATAAAGAAATAACTAATCATCTAAATGAGCATAAGGTACTGATTAACGAGCAGCATGGCTTTCGTAGGGGACTATCTTGCACAACACAACTAGTTGAATTTTATCATGACATAACATCGAGCGTAGATGCAGGAGGACAGGTAGACGGGGTGTTCCTGGATTTTCGGAAAGCCTTCGACACTGTATCAGATTCACTCTTATTCTTTAAGCTTAATACCCTAAACATTGATGCAACTGTTTTTAAATGGATTCAAAGTTACCTTTCTCAAAGAAGGCAATGTGTAATACTGAATGAAAAATGCTCCGATTATGCAGATGTTACGTCAGGAGTCCCACAGGGCTCAGTTCTGGGTCCGCTATTGTTTTTAATTTATATTAATGACATTTCTGTCGGAATTTCATCTTCTATACGGTTGTTTGCGGATGACTGTGTTGTGTACAAAAAGATTGTCCATCACAATGATACAATTGAGCTTCATAACGACTTATCACTTATTCATGACTGGTGTACTAAATGGAAAATGACTTTGAACATAGCAAAGTGTGTGCAAATCTCATTTACAAAAAAGAAAAAAACCAATTCAGTCACGGTATCATCTGAACACGTATAAGTATCTATGCACGTGTAAGTATCTAGGTGTGCTGCTGTCGTCTGACTTCGTGGAAACCTCACGTAGACAGTATCATAGCCAAAGCTGGTAAAGCTTTGAATTTTATTCAGCGAAACCTGCGATGTTCACATGCGAATTTAAAACATATGGCATATACAACTTGTGTTAGTCCAATCTTAGAATATGTCTGTATTGTGTGGGAACCCACCGAGGTAACCTTCATTGCCACTCTAGAACAAATACAAAACCGTGCTGCCAGGTTCGTCTTGGGGCGGCACGGAAGGAGGGAGAGCATCACTGCAATGAAGGCTGAGATAGGATGGGAATCTCTTTCTGCTCGCCGCAATAAACTGAGATTAAAATTTTTATATTCTATTTACTATAATAAAACTGGAATTAATAGGGAAATCTACCTATGAAAGCCTCATTACATTTCAAAACGAACTGATCATAGTTGCAAAATCCTCGAGTACTCTGCCAAGATGAACATGTATGCTAACTCATTTTTTCCTCGAACAATCAAACAGTGGAATAGGTTGAGTGAAAGGCAAGTGAATTGTGTGAATGAAGATGTATTTTATTCCATGTTTAAGCCCCCTACTGTAACGCCTTGGGGCGCTGCGGGGTAATCGATGAATAAAGAATAAAGCTGCTGCAGTTCACTAGTACACCTTCGTCCAATACAGAAGGAAACACCTCATATATGTTCGAACCACGATTCCTTCAAACGTGCAATTCGGAACCTCACTAACTGCGTTTTTTATGTCGTTTTCTTGTTGAAGAACCCTGCACATGAAACGTTTTCTCATTACAAGCTAACACAAGGGACATTACCGGCTTTGAACACAAATTTAGTTTTCCCTTTTATACTGGGCGTCCCTTTACATTTGACACAATAAGTGAAGAATGGATGTGGAAGCTCCATCAAAAAATGGATTTGCAGCTTTCGTGGAATTTTCATGATGTCACTTCATGCGTTATATTTCCTGTGTATCTTCAATACTGCAAGGCCTCAAACCGCGAATTTCGAAGCAGTCGGCACATTCTGGAAGTTGATGTTCGGAACATGTTTCAGTAGCTAGTTATGTAATAATAGTAGCCAATTGACAATTGCCATTTCTCAGTCATGAGCAATACACACAACGTTCATTCTGAAAATAATATTGTTAAAGGAAATATGAATAATGTACAATCTAAACACGACATTAAAGCTTCTCACTTCTGTGGCTTCCGCACAACGGTGCCCGAGTTACATGGGGGTGAGCTCTTAACAGAATTTCATATGCGTGGGTTGAAGTGCATTTACCAGGCAAAGAAACACAGTGCTAAGGGTTATATTGTGGAAGCTTCTTTTCTTTCAGCCACTTGGAAACCTTGCGTGGGGAGCCCTTCGTTCCTCCTTAACACAAATTATCGCAAAGAGAAGCAATCGCATTCTGAAGGCTACGTGAATCCGTCCGCATGAAAAAAGTGATTTCGTACATGATATGCAACTGATCCCGCGGGTCTGAGTTCGAGGGAAGCCGTCACTTATGTCTCACGTGAGCCCCTTAAGACAGCAAAATAATGCATGTGTGTCAAATATCGTCTTCGTATTGGAGTGTTAATAAACCGACGCATGGCTTCCATTTTGTTACAGTGATAAATCGCCACTAACGAGGGCAAGATATGACGAGGCCTGACAACAATGGCATCCTAAGAGTTGTTTTTTGAAACGCTTTCCGTTCTTCAGGCTGGGACGGAGCCGTAATACGCACGCTTACGCCCTAGAGCGCTTAAGCGCGCCCGCGTGCGTGCGGGCGTGCGTGCGTGCGTGCTTGCGTGTGTGTGCTTGAAATACATACACGCCGGGCTCGTTTATCGTGACCTGCCAGCGACCTGCGACATTACGCACGTGTGAACGAGCATCACGTGGACCAGTAAGTAGGTGAAGTGCTATTTCAGGGCGAGGAACTGAGGCAGGAAGGATAAAGCCGCGCATACCTTCCGGACTGCCTTACGGTCAGAGAGAATCAAGGGAGTGTCCACCAATCCCACTTCACAATGAAGTTTTCCAGAATTGATGTAAGATGTCCTAACCACAAGAAAGCGTTTCTCACTGAACTCCAAGAAGGCTTCAGAATTTGGACTTAGGAGCGACTGGATTGCCGGACACGAATAACATGCTCTACCTGGACATTATCCTAGAGCAAGCACTTTATGTGCGAATTGAACGTAAGGGGGGTTGGCGCGTATAACAAGGATTCTTGATTTTATGCCTTAGATAGGTTATTTGTTAAATAACTTCGGCCCAAAATAAATGTCCGTGACGGAAAATCAAGACTTTTATTGGTATTCATGAACAAAAATGCACACATGTTCAAATGACTCGATGCTTTCAATATCGTGTTTTCTATGAGCACGTCCTTTCTTCAACACTGCTGAAGTCCAATTAAGGAGTGATGAAATGCAGTAAAAATATAACTGGTACTTCAAGAATTTCTTGCGTAGTGGTTTCTGATTATTACTAGATATTTTTTTTAATACACATTATCGTAGAATCATAACCTAATTATTCCTGACGTGTTAACTAGAAGCCGTAAATGTGTTTTGCCTCTTCAGTGCCGCATCGATTTTTTAACAAGAATGCGAAGCACCTTCGTGCAGCTGTAGCACTAAGTGCACGTTCAGCCGACTGCGTTCGCAGTAAACCTGCTATAATCACGTTCGGCTTTCTGAAGTTCGTGGACGCACTCCAGTCAACGCAAACTTAGAGATGGCGAGCTATTTTCAAGTCACTCACCTCTTGTCTATAATTTATACAACAAACTAGAAACTATTGCCCTTGTAAGCAGCGCGATCAACCCTTGTAACCGTACCCGCCGTATCCGTAGCCGCCTCCATATCCCAGACCACCTCCGTATCCCAAACCGCCCCCATATCCCAAGCCGCCTCCGTAGCCACCACCGAGTCCGGCGCCTCCGCCGTATGATCCTCCTCCGAGGCCGGAGTGCGCGACCAGTGCTCCGCCGCTGGAGAGCTTGTTCACTTGGTGGATGGTCCTGACCAGGAAGGCTGGACCGGGCACAGCCTTGTAAAGTCCGGGCCCGCCGCGCAGAAGAGCCACGCTGCTGCCGACACCAACACCGCCGGCTCCCAGGCCTCCACCAAGGCCGTAGGCGGCGCCGTATCCAAGTCCTCCGTTACCAAGTCCGCCGTAACCAAGTCCTCCGTAACTGACCCCACCGGCCATGGTGGTGGCAAGGACAGCGGACAGAATGGTGGCAATGGTCTGCATAGGTTGATAAAGCACCGTTTTAATATTTAGTTAAATGATGACATTTTCGTCGACAGAGCGAAATTTCTGACAGGCCCGTTCGCTGTTATTCTAGGAGAAATTTATTTTACTGTTCATATTATACGTGTTACGCTTAAAATTTTGGCCGTCAGGCTGTTCACCACAATATAAAATTAGTCACGTTATGTTTTGTCAGTTCAGACCAGTCATTGTTTAGGAAGTAAACGACTAAGTAAAGGTAATTGCGCAGATACATATACATAGCTTAAGAAGGATGTGTGGCGCAAGGTTAAAATCAACGTCAGAAATAAGACGAGAGAGCAAGAGTGCCAAACTTGCAACTAACTTTATTCCAAGGTGCATAGAATATATAGTCCAAAATGTAGAGGCGCGAAAGATACGTGTACACAGAAGATGTATGCGCACAAGAAATGGTTGTGCGTATGTATATCCTATGCTAAGGATTGGGTAGCTCCCTGAAAAAAAAATAGTTGCAAGATCAGCGCTGTTTCTGTCTCCTTTCTGCCGTTGATTTTAACCTCGCCCAAATATCCTTCTTAAGCAATGCACAAACAACAATGTACTCGGATATGAGAACATACATTTCGCAGGAAAACAAAATTTATCAACTTTCTATTCCTTTTCATCGACATGCACCACTCAAGGGAAAGTGCTTCAGTTGAAAATTTGCAACTGAAAGAAATAATAAATAATATTCTAAACCTCATTGGCTTCACATGGAGCCAAGGGTATGGCAAAAATATTTAATTTGCACAGTCTTGGGAGTATTAAAATTACCCTACACTCACAAACTTCCTTATCCGAACATTTCTAGTCGAGGATATCCAGTTGTCTTCAGCGCCTAGTTGTTCAAAGAACCGTTGATTGTAGAAGTACTCTAACGTATTCGTACAATGATCTCCGGAGACATCAGCAGTAGCGGTAAATTGGTGTTGTTGTCTTAGAACGAGCTATGGCTGCCCTTTCATGAAGCATTCAGTAATTTCAACAGGCGGTTGCAAATTAGCAGCGTTTCAAAGGTTATAAAGAAGAAACTCAACGTTACCTCATGTAAAGTACAACAACCGTAGCGAGAAAGCCTCATAATGAACACTGGGCTGTGACACTTATTAAGAGGTTTCGAAATGTGTGGCGGCAAACGATACTTATTACATTACAAACACTGCTCCAAATACACGCTGCAGACTAATTATTCACGCTCAGCTCTTCCTGCGTTTCCAGACAAAGTTCGCAATCGCAACGGCATACCGCGTCTTGTGCAGACACTCACCAGAGCGTTCATGGCGACGGCTTGTTGTTCCTGCTATTCAGCGAGTGATGTCCGGATGGTTCGGTGGAGTTGCTTATATACTCGGCGTTCGATGACAATCACACGTGCCAGGCCGCTGCCGGGTTACGTGTGGACGACGATATCGATGCTGCCTTGCATCGGCGATGCACCGGGAAAAAGGCAGAGTGCACGCACTGATCGGAAGTAAGGAACGCGATTTGCTCGCCCTACATCGCGCTCTACGCAATAGAAAGCGGAAACGAAATCAGCCGAAAAACGATAACCTGCGAATTGTGGCATAAACCCAAGAATTCGGGATACCGCTGCCCTTATGCGGCTTTCCGGCTAAAGAATCACGTAGGTGCCGGAAGGGGTTAGGAATGTTTGGTATTTCTCTTTGGATGAGGACGATCGTTCAGAATGGCGTAAGCAAACACCGACGCTCGTGGTTATGCCAAAGCACGCGCTGACAGACAGCTATTTCCGAGTCAAGATGAGTGAATGACAGTGACAGTTATAAACCGCATATACCCGCCGTGGTTGTTCTGTGGTTATGGTGTTGGGCTGCTGAGCACGAGGTGGCGGGATTGAATCCCGGCCACGGCAGCCGCATTTCGATGCGGGCGAAATGCACAAAGAACACCCGCGTACTTAGATTTAGGTGCAGGTTAAAGAACGCAAGCGGGTCGAAAATATTTTGGAGTTGACCCCAGTGGGCTACGACGTACCACATGATCACATCGTGGTTTTGGCGCGCAAACCCCATATTATTATTAAGATTGCCTGTAGAATGTAGCGCGAACCTTCTTGGGTTATAGATAACTGGAAGAGCCCTACTTGCGCAAATAATGTGTACACGTAATTGACAAACTAAGTTCTCGGGTGTTACGCGCTAAAGCCACCATGTGGTCTTGAGATGCACCATAGTGCGAGGCTGCGGATTAATTTTTACGAGCGGTAGTTCTTTACCGTACACCTTAATATAAGTGCACGAGTGTTTCGCCTTCATCGCGGAATGCGGCCGCCGGGGCCGGGATCGGCCCCGGCGCCCTCGGGCGACCTCGTGCCAGCATCGCGACGACTCAGCCACTCAGCTTCGTAAGGCGCATGTAAGGTGCGGATAACTAAATGCACTCACCCGTGTTGAAGGGAAATATTTATATTTAAGTTAATTCCCTCCAGACTGTGGCTCGCACTGTGAAATCCCACAGTGAACAGCCATGGCGTCTACCAGACGCCGTGGACCACCACCAAGATTGTCTTCGGCCAATTCTAAAATTGAGTTAACCCACGTTCAAAACCGACCTGGCCCACCCCCAAAATTGACTTGAGCACCCCCACGATTTGCTTGGCCAACCTTTAAATTGACTTTGCCCAATTTGAGCACATGACCAAGTGTAAAGTATCGCGCGGGAGCGTCAGAATGAATGCAAGTAAGCAGACTTATACCAGTGCCACACGGGTGAGGTTAATGCCGGTAAAAGTATAAAGCATTAAGTTCCTTAAAACCATTATATTTCGGCGGCTGCTATATGCGCATACTTAATGACATTAATCATCGCGATGGCGATAGCTGCAGTGAAACGGCCAAGTTTTCTTGCCAATCGTAATACAATAAAAACATTTAGGACGCAAACGCGTAGGAAATGGCAAGAAAAAACATTGTTAGGCATATTTTACGTAGTTTTCTTTAGGAATGTCGTTTGTGCACCCAGACGTAAAGTGTCTGAAGCGGAAAATAGCTGAGCGGCCAATCCATAGCTAGCCGAACGTTGCCGAACCATTAAAATTGGAGAAATGGCACCCACAGTTTCAAAGTTTTCAAACAGCAATCCTGAAGGCTTTGACCGTGTGCTCCAGTTTGTTACGGCGTATGTGCTTCCTCAAGCCAAACGTCGTCGAGGAGAGATATTGAAGGCTTCAGTATGAGGCCAACAAGGCAAGGAGTCCGCGCCGAGCAATTGAACAGCTTCTCCTGGCAACCGCGCTGATGATTAGTGTTGTAGCCGTGCGTGCATTTGGCCTTGTGCCTAGGCAGCAGTGGAACTCCGTGGAACTCGCGTTGGTTTGAGGACACATTGCCTCACTTGGTTGAAGCCAACCTTAAAAGGTTTTTCCATGTGTCTCAGGCCACGTACAGGTGCATTATGGATGCCTGTCGTGTCGATTTGCAGCGACAAGACAGCGTCATGACATACGCAATTTCTGTCGAAAGAGTCGGGATTGCGCTGTTCCGGCTTTGCTAGGCAGAAGATCGGACAATCGGTGAACTGTTTGGTGTGGGACGGTCCAGAGTGAATATTATATATAAGGACTTTTGTGCTGTTGTCTTTTTGCCACCTACCGAAATTCGCGGTCGGCATGACCGGATTTCCGCAAGGATTTGGGGCTTTGGTTGGCTGCCACTTCCCACTGTCCCCTCCGAAGGACAAAGCCAGCGATTGTCACAACTACAAAGGCTGGTGGGTAAAAAATTCTGTATCCATGTTGCCACTTTTGTAAATTGCGATTTTTAGAATTGAACATGTTCCCTGGTTTTGTAACGTAATTATAACTGTTCGGTTGCGTAAATACATCATTTCATATTTAAACTCATAAGTACCTTGCACAGTGTTATAATAGCATGCATTAATAAAATTAGTGTGCAAGATACATCATTAATGGCAAGCAGTTGCCAGCTATATTAGAAATAGGTGTGCTTTCAGTATTTGTCAATATTTATACTCAGCGCAGCCCAATTCTATGTCTTTTTGACAGCATTAAAATTTGTTTTGTTTCACTTGCACTTATAGCATCATACTACTGGCACGGTTGACCCCCAGTATCGCTTCCGCTATGGTAGCATTGGGTCACCAAGTCGGTGCCATGACACACCTCTACAACCGCTCAATCCTATGGACACTTATTGAAAGCGAGATTTTTAGTGGGCTGACAGCTCTTATTTATTTATTTTATTTATTTACCCTCAAGGCCAAATGCATTGAAGGAGCTAAAGTGCCGCCACTGATTCTCTGCGACCAGGCATTTGCCCTCAGTGCAAACCTGCAAAAATCATATGCAAATGCTTCTTCTGGCACATCTGAGAGTTCTTTAAATTACAACCTTTCTAAAACCAGACGCATTATTGAAAACAATTTTGGCCATATGAAGGCTAGGTTTCGCTACACCTTAAAGCGCATGAAATGTACCATTCCTGCAGCAAAAATGTTGATCAACGCAGGTTGCGTGCTCCACAATGTTTGTGTAGGGATAAGAAACCAGATAGAATTTTAGTGGGAGCATGAACGAGCTATCACAGATGTGAAGTATGAACAGCCACGGCACACCACAAAAGCTCAAGCCAGCAATGGAGGTGTTGTTAGGGCTGCTCTTGCGATATATTTCGTTAAAGAAAATCACTAAACAGTCAGGTAACGCCGCATTTTTAGACGACGGCTGCCAATTATGAATCCTTGTTATTTTGCGAGGCTAGAATAAATTTCTCTAAATGCCTTCCTTTGCCATCTTGTGTTTTGCAATAAACGATGTTTTAGCTGTCTTTTTAATGTCTTTTGTCTTTATGCACATATCCACCCACCGAAGATGAAAGAAACAATGTATTACTGCTGTCAATGTTGTATGATGTTTGTTTTTTGTAAGTGAAAAAGAGCGAAAAAATCAATGACAAATATCACGCTTTAATAACACAAAATATAACAGATTTATTGAACATGCATGATTAAAAATATTACGCTTTAGTAATATAAAATATCCCAGATCGCCGATTTATAAGCCAGCTTTTAGAGCGGGAAGTTGAGCTTTTCAAGTAAAAAATAAGCAGGTTCCGGCAGGAACCTGCGTATTTTTTACATGAACAAAATCTTAATATAACGATGAGGTGCTGCTCCTTTTTGCGCCTTCTTCTTGCAAGCGAAGCTGCCGCTCCTGGCGTTACTTATCGTGTTTCAGGGAGTGTTCTGTGATAAGTTGTGATAAGTTCACTTATTTCGCTGTGTTTTGATTTGAAGCACAGCGCTTTCGCTTGCCGCTGCTGGTGGCTGCCGTCGTCCAGGTCCTGGCATGGTGGGCCCTGTTGGGACCCGGGGTAACGTTTGGGCCGGTGATCCTTCTGCCGAAGAGATGAGTACGTCCGGAAGTAAGAGCGAGAGAAAAAAGGGTTTATTATACACATTTACAGTGACTCCGAATATGGAAGAGCACTCCATGGGGGAGCACTTTGAAAGTCTCAGCTCACTACATGTCTGAGCACATGTAAGAACACGTCAGGACACACCACTGCACCCATAGTGTCCGCTTATAAAACGGTCGTCTTCCCTAGTTGACCCGATGTGATGATTTGATCTTCCTAGGTCAACGAAGGGTTGTTTACCCGGGAATGTATTTGTACTTGCACGGTTCGAATTATTGTGGCCACCACTGAGACTAATTCCCAGTGGGGAAAAGAAACAACGAAGCCGATTGTTAACAAGACATGAACATATAATTAACACAAACTGTCACACACAAACTAACTAACCAAGGTACTAAGATTAATATAAAAGTTCATGCACTTTTAAATGTTCTCTCACAATAAATAATTATATATATAACAGTAATTAAAGTTCGTGACCGGTAACAATTACTTGGTAGCGTCGGTGCAGCGCTGTACGGGGCGGCGTTGCGACGGCGTCAGATGCAGTGCGTCGGTCGCGTGAGTATAAGACGATGAGACACTACTTGCGTCTTTTACGATTGTCCGCAGCTCGGCCAAGAAGTCACAGGAGGAAAGTAGGTAGTGCTTGCCTTCAGCACCATGTCACTGCAGGACCCACGGACACCAAAGGCTGGAGGTAGAACAGAGGCCGGATCGTCGCTGAAGTTATGAAACTCGGGCCCGCAGCCCGACAGCTTCGCTTCTCCGCCCGGCGCTCCTGAAGTCTTTGAGACTCGGACCCACAGTCAGACAGCCTCACTTCTCCGACGGGTGCTCTTGAGGTCTTGAGGTTCGGACCCAGAGCCCGACAACCTTGCCTCCACCACTCCGCACACCGGCCTTCTTTTTTCGAACGCTGCCTTCCTTCTTCTCTTCTTCTGCTCCCTCTTCCAGCAATCGTGTGTCTTCGTGATTCGCTGTTGGCCGAGGTGCCGCGCCAGGCGAGCACGCGCCGAATCCCACCATTCTTTTTCTTCTTTTATGTTCACTGATCGTCCGCCGCACCAGACACGCGCACATAAGTCTTTTGTACATGACAAAAGCCCCATTTTCGAAAAGTTTTTTTTTATGAGGAAGCAGAAATAAAAAAAAAAACTGCGGCGATGCGCGTGGACTCGTGAGACTTCATACAGTACATGTACTTAACAAATTGAGCGACATGCAGACTTCAACAACCAAAAAACAATAAAAGAAACAAGAAAGCATACAGAAGCATGAACTCCCAAAGTGCAAGATTCAATAGCTGATCCTCACCTACTTAAATAATCAGCTCCAACCTTTTCTGAGGAATGCCTTTGATACCCCCACCTGCTTCAGCTTTAAAGCGTGATAAGGGGCTTCATTTTCTGGTTCGTCAATCACTATAAACGAGGAAGTTTGGAACCTAGCTAGTGGTTGGCGCTCTTCATACCGCTTCAGCATGTTGATGTGGAATAATTTAGTGGTATGGCCTACGTCCAACCAGTAGTCAAAGTTGTTTTTCTTTCCAGTGACTACAAATGGTCCCTTCCATTGCATCATGAGTTTGTTATCACTGGTTGGGAGGAGTATGAGTGCACGATCTCCTATCTTCAGCTGTCGTCGACAACTGTTTCGGTCGTAGTACCCCTTTTGAGTCTTCTGAGCTTTGCACAAGTTCTGGTGAGCTAACTTCAAAGTCTCTTCTTGTCGGTTTCTGAGGTCGAGAACATATGCATATGTCGTCTTAACATCTTCCTTGAGCCTGTCTCTTGTCCAGAGATCCTTGAGTATGGCCAAGGGTCCTCGTACTTGTCGTCCGTATATCAATTCAAATGGCGAAAAACCAAAGCTGGTTTGTGGCACCTCACGGTACGCAAAAAGAAGAGGAGCAAGATATAGATCCCAGGCTTTTGTTTTTTTTTGGCATAGTTTCCGCAGCATCATCTTAAGGGTTCCGTTGAAGCGCTCCACCATTCCATCACACATTGGATGATAAGGCGTTGAACTGAGATGCTTGATGGCGAGTAAATCATTTATTTCTTTCATCAACTCTGATGTAAAACAAGATGCCTGGTCACAAAGGATCTGGTGTGGGAAACCGATCCTTGAGAACATCTCAACCAGCCCTTCGACTACAGTTGCTGAGTCGATAGAAGGTAAAGGGATGGCGTCCGGGAAGCGAGTTGCGAAGTCCACAAGAGTGAGTATATATCGGTTGCCCTTACTCGATGTTGGAGTCAAGGGACCGATGATATCTACCGCTACCCGTTCGAATGGGGTATCTATAAGCGACATTCGTCCCAGTGGAGCCTTGCCCACTCTACCTTTTGGGAAGGTTCTTTGACATACATCGCACGATCTCACAAATCTTTTAATGTCCTCTTGGACGCCGGGCCAATAAAATGATCCAAGGACCCGTTCCGTGGTTTTCCGTATGCCTTGATGCCCAGACAAGGAGTTGTCATGTGCCATATTAAGGACTTCAAGGCGTAGGCATTTCGGTACCACTGCTTGATCGATTATTTTTCCTGGGCATATTTGATAGCATCTGTACAACACACCTTCATCCAGGTAGAACGAATGGGCGGTTGTACCTTTTCCCGGAATATTTTTCCCGATTTTGCTTCTACAAACTTGAAGTGTTGTGTCTTCCTGCTGCTTTGTCCGAAACATTTCTCTTGACAATTGTAAAGCTCTAACGCCCACTGGGGAACATGGTTTCGAGATCTTGGCACCCACTATAACCTGCAGAGAACCACTGTCTTCTTTCGTAGTGCTCATCTCGCGTGATTTACTTGCTACAGAAGTAAACGAGGATGCTTTCCAATTGGGATCTGGCTCCATGGGTTGGCGTGCTCCAGGAACGTTACCAATGATCACATCATACAATGGTCTCTCCATGCACTTTGCGACTGTAACACCGGAGAAGTACGGTGATGAAATGTTGACTTCCGCTTCCGGAACGTTAATAGAGCTATCATCAGCCAGTAGTATGATAGACTCAGTGCCTATCATTGCTGCGTCCGGTACAAGATCTCGTCGTACGACTATACTATTGCTTCCTGTCTCTCGCAGAACCCAAGCGGTCTGTCCAAAAAGCTCTCTTTTCAACACCGGCATGTCGAAAGACTTGCTAGACCAGACTCCCAAAGCATTAGAAAATGTCTCATCTTGCTGCTTGGTACTACGTTCAAAGCATTCCCGTGCATCTTTTTGCTGGTCGGGAGGTAGTATGCAGCATGCTTATGAGCCTTTGGCACCTGGTTCATTTCGTCTGCATGATTGCACATCGTGTCCATATCTGCGGCAATATTCACAATATGGCTGTTTTGTCTTCACACGGCAATCTGATGTCTTGTGTCCTATCTTATCACATATGAAGCAACGGACTTGAGACTTCACACCTGGTTTCTCATTCGTTTCTTTGCCAGGATTTTGTTCTAGCCTCTCCTTGAACACCAGCAAATTATGCTGCCTCTGTGCCTCCAAATAGTGATCGGCCGCTTCCGAGGCCTCATCCACGGTCTTGCAGTTTCTCTCACGAAGAAAAAGCGCCAAACGACTATGGCAGTTGTTCAAGAATTGTTCTGCGACGATCAAGTCACGAACCGCATTGAACGTCTTCCCTTGGTTTGCCATCTCCACCCAACGGTCGAAATAGCTGAACAGCCGAGTAGCATACTTACTGCTTGCCGGTTTCTCCATCCTGTGGTTTACTTTGCCGGAATCTATCTCGGTATCCCTCCGGAGTAAACCGAAATCGTTTTAACAATGCTAGTTTCGCTTTGTTGTAATACAGGGAGTCTTCGGGCGATAAACGACCAAACACTTTCAGTGCTTCCCCACCGAGGCACAAGCTGAGAGCGGTGGCCCACTTTTCTTTTGGCCAGCCCTGTCCCGTGGCTACATGTCCAAAGCGCTTTAAATATGCGTCGAGGTCATCTCGAGAATCATTGAACATGGGGATCAGATTATGTGGGTTGATGGGGGCCAAGACTTCCGCTTGGTTCCTGTGACTTGCACCATTCCCACTCCCACTGCTTTCTCCCACCTCAGCGAGCCTCAGACGCAACTGCAAATTCTTTTCTTCTAGCTCAAGGCGCTGTTTGGTCGCCTCTCTTTCCGCTGCCCGTTCCTCACACGCCTTCGCATCTTCCTCCCGAGCTTTGGTGACTTGCTCGTCCGCCCAATTTCTCAGCTCCGCGCCCTGCAGCCCCAAGCGCTCACCCAACGTAATAAATTCTGCCAAACTCATATTCACTTGTCGCTAAAGCAACTGTGAACAACCGGCTTCGTCCTGTCACGTGGACGCCAATTTGTGATGACAGACTGACTCTTCTCTTTAACTTTGAAGACGGTTCTTCAATTGGGGGACAACCCCATTAAGGGCAAAGCCCAATCGGGGACAAAGTTTAATAAAACTAGAACAAAAAGAAAATCCTAAACCAAACACACAAAGATAACATGAAAACACGTAGCTGCAACGCTAAAGATATGAGGCAAGTTCGGGCAGGCTGCGGGTGTGAGTATGCACTAGAGTCTCGATGCGGCGAAGCGGAGACGACGATAGAAGCGTTGTTTGTCTCACCAAAAAATTGTCGCAGTTTCACCTGAAAGGCGAAGCATCAATTGCGATAGCAAACTTGTAGAGAGCTATACGGAGTAATGATATTAGCTTTATCAGCTGTATAAACTTGGGCATGCAGCAGCATCGGCAACACGCAGAACTGTTGTCGACGCCATCGGCGTTTTGCCCGCGTTCGCTCAAAATGCGTGCGGCGTTGGTGACTGTTGCCGGAGCCTCTGATATAAATAGGCACTGCGTGCCGCAGCTAAACGTCGCCTCCCTTCCCTCCCCCTCCCCCACGGCCTCTCCCTCTTCGGAAGAAGGCGCATTTGCTCTACATACATGGTGATTGTGAAGGAGAACAGAGACGCCTACTTCTGCGCAGTGCAAACGGCGCAGAACGCGCGTTTGTTCTCCGCCGTGCGTTCACTCCCCGTGAAAGACGCGCCCCTCGCGCCCTTTCACTCACACATACAGCGTTCGGCGCGCGGCGACGATTTCTTCTCCAAATGACGTCATACGGAACCTCACGGCGACGGCGACGGCGACGCCGACGGCAGAAATCTGCTTTTGAGTGTCCATATAATTGCTATCGCAATAAAAGGTCGCTGTCGGAACGTCGTACAGGCTACCAGAGCGTGGCAGCTCTGGCTCGGTGGGAGAAGACAGGCGGCTCGGCAGCACGGGCCGACGGTGGTGGCGTTCTGGTCGGGCAGCTGATCGTGGCACTCGGGCTCGTAGCCCGACAGCTCAGGTTCTGCCCACGGACGCAGACGCTCACCGGCCTCGGGCAGCAGCAGTAGATTATCGGGCAGGGTGGCGATTCCCGGGAAGGCAGGCGGCTTGGCAGCAGGGGTTGACGGCGGCGGCGTTCTGGCCGGGCAGCTGGTCGTGGAGCTCGGGCCCGTAGCCCGACAGCTCTCGTCCTGCCCACGGGTGCAGACGCTGTACGGGGCGGCGTTGCCACGGTGTCAGATGCAGTGCGTCGGTCGCGTGAGTATAAGACGATGAGACACTACTTGCGTCTTGACGATTGTCCGCAGCTCGGCCAAGAAGTCACAGGAGGAAAGTAGGTAGGGCTTGCCTTCAGCGCCATGTCACTGCAGGACCCACGGACACCAAAGGCCGGAACAGAGGCCGGAACGTCGCTGAAGTTATGAAACTCGGGCCCGCAGCCCGACAGCTTCGCTTCTCCGCCCGGCGCTCCTGAAGTCTTTGAGACTCGGACCCACAGTCAGACAGCCTCACTTCTCCGACGGGTGCTCTTGAGGTCTTGAGGTTCGGACCCAGAGCCCGACAACCTTGCCTCCACCACTCCGCACACCGGCCTTCTTTTTTCGAACGCTGCCTTCCTTCTTCTCTTCTTCTGCTCCCTCTTCCAGCAATCGTGTGTCTTCGTGATTCGCTGTTGGCCGAGGTGCCGCGCCAGGCGAGCACGCGCCGAATCCCACCATTCTTTTTCTTCTTTTATGTTCACTGATCGTCCGCCGCACCAGACACGCGCACATAAGTCTTTTGTACATGACACCCCACTACGGAATCTGATGACCTTGGTGCGGCCAATCAGAGGCGTAGTATTGTTCACAGAACTGCGCCTCTAATGTTGCACCCTCGCCATCGCATTTTCCGCAACTGCGTGGCTATCTGGGAAATCCAGATTGTAGCCGTTCCCATGGTAGTAATTCCACGAAGTTGGCCCCTCGTATCAATCAGTGGCACCTCTGTGACGGTCACCTTGTCATGGTCGGTGTCGGGCACTGTCGCCAGGTAGGCGGCCGCTGATGAAAGGAGTGGTATCGGGGAAACACCCAAAGGATGAGCACTGCCGATTTGGGGTACTTGTTTAGCCGTCACCATTGGTGTCCGGCACTGTAGCCGTCTGGGCGACGCTGATGAAAGGGGCTGCCTCGATGGAAACAACCAAAGAATGCGCCCTGCTCATTCGGGACGCAACAGACTCCTCCATCTCCGGAAGGTCCGACCTGAGGGTGACCCGCCGTCAGGTTGCCCGAAGCGTCGATGGTCATTCGCGACCTTGGGGTTTGTTCTTGAAATGATGGCGATGACACACTCGAGCTTGAGGTCCCACCATTAACTTCGTTATGGCCCTCTCCTTGGGAACCCACACACACGAGTACAGGACACAGGAAAGCGCCGTGTTTGCACCGAGAGCCATCGGGTCAAACGAAAAAATTAGCGCACCTACCCTTATCTAATAACAGCACCAAAGCAGCCATAAAATAACTAAACCTTCGCTGAAGCCCAGAATTTTGAAATTATATCAGGACTCCGCAACGTTCTCGCAATATTCAATACAGAAAAGTCCGTCCCAGTAACAAAGCACCACATGGCGTTCACGCTCCCTAAATCCGCTTAAATGCACCAGGCTTCGCTTGACCCCATAATTTGGACCCCAAATATTTTGTCGGCAAATCGAACTCTCATGTACCTCTGAGTTCAACAAAACCAGATCGTCGTGCAGCAGAGAGCGAATGGAGAATACTCAAAAATGCCCTGAATAATTGATAATTGAAATTTCATACGCAGCACAAACGCCATGAGCAGTCTGTTCGTAGTATACATCCGTTATTAACGCACGTACTAGTGCCACTCAGAAGCCTCGCTGACTTTACGGACGTACTATCACAGGCACTTTAACTTTGCGATCAAAACTCATAACTCATACGCGTGACTCGCGCACTAAAGAAGCAACAGCAAAAGACAATCTTGCGTACTCAAGACTACAAGAAGATTCGCGCTTATTTATAAGCACTTCCACGCACGCTCTAAAGGAAACTTAATACACAGCCGCCTTCTAAATACGCGTGCGAGATATGCACCATTGCTTTGCCTGTTTGTGTCCGCGCAAGACACGCCTTAGAGGAACGGCAGAAGCAGCTTTTTAAAAGGCAAAGTTACACAACTGCTCGTCCAAGCAACGCGCTTTACTTTCAAACAAAAAATCTCGCGAACACTACCCAAGAGTGAACTGATACTCAAGCGCGCCACTACAGGCTTCTAAAAAATAACCTGGACAGGACGCTGCAAGCGTATCTCATACAAAAAAACAAGCATATTTGCCTAAAAAAGGAAAGACCCGTCGAACAAAAAGTTTCACAAACATTTATGCACGCGCGAACCGTCTCTTTCGGTATATCGTTGAGCTTCTAAAATAAACGAAAAAAAATCCCGAAATGTGCTTATCGAAACGATCTCTAGTCTCCGAGATCTATATACCATTCACCAAACAATAAAAACAAAGAACTAACAAAAGAAAATGATATTTCCATAAAACCTGCGCCGGTTTTCATTCCGAGTAGCCTACGGTTGCACCATATCTTTAAGCCGTACTCGAGGCGGGCGCGGTCTCAAGGTTCTTGTCAACGAGGGAATACAAAGGGCGCATACGTAATTCTCCTCGCTGCCCACCCCTGACACTTTACATAGAGGCAACATGCCTTCTAGGCATCGCACTGCGACTTCAATGGCCCGCCGCGGTGGCTTAGTCAGCTAAGGCGTTGCGCTGCTGAGCACAAGATCGCGGGATCGAATCCCTGCCGCGTCGGCCGCATTTCGGTGGAGGCGAAATAAAAAAAAACGCTCGCGTGCTTGCGTTGTAGTGCACGTTAAAAAACCCCAGGTGGTCAAAATTAATCCGGACGCTTCCAATACGGCGTGCCTCATAATCAGAACTGGTTTTGGCACGTAAAACCCCAGTAAGAAAGAAAAGAATACGACTTCACTGAAGCATATGAGCAATTCGTGGCGCCTTAGCGGCTCGCTATCCAGTGTCATACCTATCGCACCTTGAAAAGAACAGAACGAAGGGGAACATAATTGCCGCTTGCTTTTAACACAATAGCGTTAAGGTCCCCGACCTGCCGTGGTTGCTCGGTGGCTATGGTGTTGGGCTGCTGAGCACGAGATCGCGCGATCAAATCCCGGCCACGGCGGCCGAATTTCGATGGGGGCGAAATGCGAAAACACCCGTGTACGTTATTCAGGTGCACGTTAAATAACCCGAGGTGGTCCAAATTTCCGGAGTCCCTCACTACGGCGTGCCTCATAATGAGATCGTGGTTTTGGCACGTAAAACCCCATAATTTATTTGTAAGGGCCCCGTGTCGCAGATCATCCGGCGTCGGCGTGGATGTAGGCGTCCGTGGCAGAGAAAATAATCCCCAACCACCTCGACCGCACAGGCCCTCCACGTGGCGCAAGGTTTTCATGAACAAAAATTGAATTTCTCACTGTGAAATCCGTCAGAAATATGGTAAAGCACGACTTAACCACAACCTTCAGACATGGCGGCATTGGATTGTAATTTAAATGTACGAGAAAACATAATTACCTAACGAGGAAACTCAAACAGAAACCCCTTTTCCAACATTTCTACCATAACAACAGTGGTGCGCTCGGGTAGTTTACTTGCGAAAATGCTATCCAGGTGGCGCTCGCATCCTCGGCAGGTCAAATTGGGATTTCGCCTGCCTAATGCATTTTGGACACGCACTCCCGTGTCCAAAACAATCATTTAAATTATAAAAAAGGTGCTAGAGCCCTCACATTTTATTATAAGACGACTTCTATTGCCCCTGGAAAAACGTCTTCTCAGCAATGGATTTCTGTTTAAAAGTGACGCCGACTTTAGCGCGGTAGTAGTAGGCTTGGTCTTTGTAAGCTGGTTTTCAAACGTTTTGTGTAGCAGTGAAGCCCACTGAAAGAAAAATGCGATACGAACGGGTCCCCATAACGCTATCGCGTTGCAAATCCTAAAGGCGAAGCTTAAGCGTCCTGCAATTTTTTGTCCGCTTTCACGCCGAATGCCCTTTCTTTTCTTCGTCACCCGGCGGCTCAGACGCGCTCTTACTGGAAACATTCCAATCGACAAACACGCCTTTGAAACTCCTTGAGTGCACTCCCCATAGGGTTTAGCGCCCTTATTCGACCGCGTTGCCTTCTCTGCCACATTCCTGACTCTGCGACGCCGCTTCTTTCTAGCACGTTTGCTAGTGCTAATTTGCGAGCCTTTCGCTCGCATCTCGTGCTGACCGGCACTTGCATAATCGGTCGTGATTTCCAATTCCACCGCACAGTCTGATTGATTTGCGGGTAAATCATTCCTCTCAATGCTACCTCGACTAGCGGAGAGCTTCAAGCACTTAGGGACAATGCAGCTATTTTTCTTTGCGCAACGTAGCTCGTATACCTGGGAGCTGTCCACAACTGCACTGCCCTGCCTACATTCTGCCTTAGAGTACTTTTCTGACCAATTGAGCTGTGCACTGGTGCTCTTGTCTGACGAATATGTGTGACTTCGGACTTCTGCAAGAGCTACCTTCACGACGTACTCCCAGGATAACTGTGCCAAATCGCCCACAGCTGACCTAGCTGCTTCTCTAGTATTCCATTGGCACAGTATGTCGTCGCGCTCAACAGTCTCCTCAAGAACTACGCCATGGTCTGCGGATCTGGCATCACCTGTGAACGTAAATTAAGGCTCACAAAGATCAACCTCTCTTTCTGTCATTGGTAGAACCGTACGTGCTTATGATTCGCACCGTCTATGCGCTATTCCTTGGTTCCTGAAATTTCTGCTGCTCCACTTCAATACCCTGTTTCAATCCTTGAATCTCTTGACTCAGAGCTTCTATCTTCTCGTATTGTTGCCTAATCCAGTCCTGTCTTTTCAACTCCTTCTCAGGCTCAATTGCTTCCTGTTCCTGTATTTTTTAGAATCAGGTCGCCGAAGTATTCAAAGTTTTCCTGATTACTGTTGCTTTGTACAATGGCTCTAATTTTGGCTTCTGATTTATCATCCTCTACTTCTACGTCGAGTTCTTCACACAACCGCAGCAAGCTAGCTCTCGTCAAACTCATGAGGTCCATGGTCACAACTTTAGCAAGTATTCCACAACACTTGCGAAACCCGCACAAATTGCAAAGCAAGTAAAAAAACTACCAGTGGGTCAATTCTGTTCCTCTAAGGGAACTTGAAGCCTAGAAAATATAGCAGAAACCAAACGCCTATCCACAGAAGTAGCACCAAGTCCCAAAGTTCTCCTCCACTCCATCGATTCAATTGCAAGAAGATGTAAATCCTGAGTCGCCTTAAATTGATTTGAATTACGGTAGATTTCTACGTTCGAATTACTCCGACATAGGTACGAGGTCTGGATCAGCAGCGAGTTCAGATCAGAAGGCTGCTTTCTGCTGAGGCACCCTACAACCACAGTATCATTATATATGCACAATGTCGCCTTTTTCATGGCTGAGAATTATCTGCATAGTGTCGTGAAAGCAGAAATCACTGACAAGTTGGAATCACTGACATCAGAGTACACAACTTTGATAGCATGCAAGTAAATTAATACTGACATTTTGCCTAAATTGAAACTTTTTGGGGAAGTTTCTGTGTGCATGTATGTAAAAAATTGACATAGTTATCAATTCACTCACTTGAGAAACTGTTGGTTCCTGGCAGGTACTCTCAACCACCAGCTCCAAGTTGTTTGATGGAAGGGATCCCAGGAAGCTATGTATTCCCAATAGAATTTCCATTGGATCCCTCCCTGGCCGGTAGTTTTCTTCGGGGTGTTGTGAAGATCTCATTATTCACACACCTACTTCACGTACACGCAAAAATGACACTATATTCAAGGGGTTTAGATACAACTGGCGGCTCAACGTCTAATACCCTTGTCCCGCAGGTAGTCTAACCACAGTTAGATTTGACGGCAGTTAAGGCCAACGGAAGTTACACCCACTCACGCGATAAACCTAACCGTAGTTCTTCCGCTAACCATGGTTGTAGCAAGCTGAGCTTGGCTGCCTCAGTCAAAGCCGCAACTGACAAAATGGCGGCCCCCAGCTCCGATGCCTGCAGCTCGGCTCGCAGCGAAACATCCTCTCAAAAGCGTGTCAACTGGCCTGTCGCGACGGCGGAGGCCTTGATACGCATTTGGGCCGGCAAACGGACTGCTCTGCTTTCAAACACACGCAACTCGCGCATTTATAACGTCATGGTGGAGACTCTGAACTCCATCCTGCGGGAGGGTCACGGTGCATATATGTCATGCAGGTTCGTCAGAAGCTTGAGAATTTGAACAAACAACACCGGTGAGGGGTATTCTTCTTTACTGGTAATAAAACTATGAATCCTATAGGCAGTTTGTGTGACGTGTAAGCGCTGGCGCGGAATCGTATAATTAGGCCTCCGCCTTCACAACATTGCGACGACACGTCGGAAACAAAGGTACGCAGTGTGTAGCAGCGCCGCAGTACGGTTTACGTTAACTGTGCATGGTTACGTGAGGTTACTGCGGTTGGGTATAACAAGGGTATAAATTGTCTAATAGTAATTGCTGTTGGGGTAGTTGGCGTATGTCACGCAATAATTAATTTAGTACCAAAAACACAGCCACAGAGAGGAGAGAACATATACAGGGCGAGAGTTTTATTCGAAATTCTCATATGCATGCTGATGAGAGTACTGAGAATTAGTGTTAACGTCAAGGCAGGACGTGTTGGCATGCATTGTTAATGCGTGCGCTGATACTTGCTTTCGCGATTTCAATTCTCTAACGCACTCCAGCAGAACGGTTCAAGGCTACCGAATGACACTAGCGCACAATCTTATAAAAAGCCAAAACCGCATGGTGTTGGCTTTGACAAGCAGATTACAATGCGTTGTTACTGCAAACAAATGAAGCAGAAGTTTGTCAAAAAATAACTCACGGCTACTTCCAGCGCAGGTTTTTCAATTTTCGAGTGAATTTGAACTTTTGTTTTCATTATGCCCAATTCTCCCAATGGTGCTGTTATCGCTTCTTACACTTTGCCATTTCGCTTGTGGCTTCCCAGCTGACCCAGGTTCTTCTCCCATAACTTTATCAGGGCTTCTGTCCCGCTGTAGGTCCAGTTATCACGATCGTTGCTTGTGTCCATTTTCTAAAAAAAATGCCAGCAAACGACGGCTTACCAGAGTTTCGAACCACCCGTGTTTCTGCCGGAGCACGTGTTGGAGAACGGTATATAAACAAACTCTGCGCTCTTGCTTTGTTTTTAACTTGATTTGACTGTATTTCTCGCTGGATTAAAACAACATAGACAGTGACATTTCTCGCAGTGGCACGATCGCTTGTTGATCTCTAAGAAAATAAAGAGATCTTTTGAAAAAGGTGTGCGGGGAGCGTACTAAGTTAAGAAAACGACCATGAGAGCACCAAGACGTAGGCGGCTAGATAGATAGATAGACAGATACAGTCAAAGTGGCAAACGTTCGCCAAGAAATGCTTCGCATTTAAACGTGAACAATATCTTACTCGTATTTATTTACAAGTTTGTTCAATATCGACAGAATGTGGGCACCACGGCCACGGCTGGTACATTGGAAACCAGAGAATCCATTCAATGTCCAAGTGAGTTGCGATGGTTCTGAGAACACACTACGCCGCGAAAAGAAGAGATCCTCTTAAAAGAAAGTGAAGAATATATTAACTCTTCTTTGCTACGAATTCTTCTAGAATTGTCAGAATGTTTAGGCATTAGTAAGTTAATGTCATTTTCTGTGCCCATGTGGCACATGTATTAAGTGCCTCTGTAACTTTCTTTGGCTTTCGCCCGATTTCATGTTGGTCAGTGGTCAGAGGTTGGTGGTGGTTGGACTTTCACTACCGATACAACGGCGCTGGTGCAAAGTGCGCGTGATCTCGCTCAACCGAGTTTCGAGGCTCCATTGCCCCCCGTACACCAATCACAGCTCTTCGCCATGTGCTGTCTCGCGACAGCTCTGAAGGTTTAGATGCTGTGGTGGAGCTCCCGTTCTTTGCAACTGCTGCAGATGGACTGCGTAGAAGGTCGGTTCCTGGCGGAATTACGCAATGAAGCAAGAAATGCTATGTGGATATCCTCACTGCAACAAATATGCGCCTTTTACGTAAGCTTTTGCTCGGGGGCTGCCACCTTGACACATGGGAAAGGAGAAATCGTTTTTCTTGGAAACGACGGCACCGAATTTCATAAGGTTTGTTGGATTTAAAAGGAAAACTTAAATTCTAGTGACCGATACAAGGCGAAGTTCGATTTAACCGCCCATTTTTTTATTAATATTGCTGAAAAGTTGAAATTCTGAAAATACGACACTAGCAACACTAGATTTCTGTAATTTCGCAATGCAAAATGATATTACAAATCTGTAAATTGCATCTATTAGTACTTCTATACCGGTGAACATCTAAATTTAGTACATGGCTTTAAAATGTCCCACTAATATGTAAGTGGGACTTTTGCAAGAACCTTATGAACAATGCAATCATTTCAAGAAATATATCAATTGTTATTTAAAATTTGACATGATTCCATGCTCTAACAGGTGGAGTTCACAGCACCGCGATGTCTGTTCTTGGTGCAGTGTTTACGTATTTGTAAACTTCTTTATTACATTTCTTTTTCAAACTTGCCGATTTAGCGCTATATTTGTATGAAAATTCAGGTTCTAAATCACAGTTTTGCTGCCACCAAGTAACTAAAATAAATTTTTTTGCCAAAGTGCAATGCATCTCATTAAATCCGTCCTGAGGTTCTCTCAGAAAAGTATTGCTGCGTTTCACATGTATTTCAATCGGCGGCATCGGAGTTAAGCCCTAGCTAATGCTTCCTCTTAAAGTGGTCAGATTTCTGGAAGCCTTGCACTGTTCGCCTACATTCGCTACATGACCGCTTGCATTATTGAGAGCTCTTGCACATTTGTTTTTCGAGTAAAACTTCACAACTGTGACAGTCACGTTGGAGTATTCCAACAATGTGGCGAAAACCACGCCATGACTCTTGTTTGTTCTGTATTACTTGTTTCTGAACGGTAGTATGACGGTGGGTATTGCCTGCATAAAGACAGCGGTTGCAGTTTGGCAGGAATTTTACACTAACAACTGTCTTGGAGCATATATTTGCATCTATTCCTGCATTGCTGATTTTCCCACATGGTGGTGACAGGATAGGCTCAACTAAACGCTAACGCTCACCACAAACGAGAAAACAGCTGGAAGAGGCATGCATTGCCTTGTAACACGCACTTTCTGCTCGGTAGGTACGTAGCTTCCTGTCACCCTCGTTTCAGACGACTTCAACAAAAAAATGTTATGCATCTGATGGGTAGGATGCTGCACCAAGGTATCCGATGCTCTACCAATTAGGTCAGAGGCGCGTAGCATATGTCTTTCGTACCAACGGTTACTAGCGATTTCATAGATTTTTGCTTCCTTCAGGTCACACAGCGGAACTTCGCTCACAAAAACAAAGGCACCTGTGCGCATTCAAGATTATCAGAGTCGGAGAGTCAGTGTCGTGGCTTCATCCCAATTGATTTCAGTCGATGTGCACATGTGCATTTTCAGGTAAATGCATAGTGTGCGCGCCTGAATCATCGTATAATGGAGTTATACGTCGCACGTCAAACCAGAACTTAAATCTGTGATATCTTATACATGGTACACGTACATTTTATCTTGTTGTGTATGGTAGAACGGTAACACTCCTGTCAAAATTATTACGAAGCAAAATACCCGCTATCAGACACGCTGTCAGATAGCCCTTATAGCCGGGTTATCTGAGAAATCCGGGTAAAACCATAAGACCCGGAGTTCTCTAGAGCGCGTCCTGATCTGGGAGGTCATTGCATTCCACCTCATTTGAAATGCAGCTACCATGGTCTACTATCCAGACTGCGCCCTTCTGCTGAACAGGAAACGTCAAAGCCGTTAAGCGATAATGGCGATAATGGCACATGATGCACGAAAATACCCTATGATGCCGTGTGCTGTTCACGAATGAACTATTGGCAACGCCTAAAGACCACTTCTGAAATTTTGTGTGGTATACAGGGCAGATATAGCTGCACTATGTAAGCACTGTAACCATATAGTAATGGTTCACGAAACATTTTCGCTCGTGAAAGCCTACCATATGACCATTGAAAATGGAGCAAGACTGACGCAGTCCTTTAACTACAAAAAACTGTAATAAAATCAGACGTCGCACGCCAATGCGGTGCTGTACGCCAATAGCTCTAGATTTTATCTCATTTAATGGAAGAAAGCAACTGCTCCACTGTACTTCTTGTACACCTTCGTCGAACATAAAAGGGAACACCTCATAACTGCTCGATCCACGAATCCTTCAAACGTGGAAGTCGGAACCTCACTAAGTGCGTTTTTTATGTCGTTTTCTTGTTGAAGAACCCTGCACATGGAACGTTTTTTTTTTTTTCATTACAAGCTAACACAAGGGAAATTACCGGCTTTGAACATTAGTACTTGAACTTGCCAACATGAAGAAATTGCACTCGATTATTCTTGGTGACGTCAATGTTGACTTACTTTCAAAAAGTAACGAAAGTATCCAACACATTGAAACTATGCTAGCAAATGGTTGTGAAAACCTTATTGAAATTCCTACTCGGATAACACCGAATTCGAAGACATTGATTGATTTATGTTTTACTTCGGTCACAAAAAATGAAACATGTTCCGGAGTGCTCAGTTCTGGTATAAGTGATCATCTGCCGATTTTCGCTGCGTTACCATTTCATGTGCGCACTGATCAAAATCGCTACTTTAAGCGAGTCATAAATAACCAAAGCATACGGCTATTTCAAACTTTGCTTTCCAATGCGAATTGGTCTGATGTTTATGCTCAAGCGAATCCCTCTGCATCATACGACCTATTTGTATCCAAAGTAAAACAAATATACAATGAAGCATTTCCTTTCGCCCCTGTGGTCAAGCATAAAAAAGCTAGAAAGGAATGGGTAAATCATGACCTATATAAGCGCATTCAACACAGAGACAAATTATTCACTAAATTCTTAAATACCCGTAACCCTGAAATATTTAAAGAGTTTAAACAAGTCAGGAACAAACTGAATAGTGATCTGAAGAAAGCGAAATCTGAGTACTACACACGTCGATTTGAAAGTTCTATGAGTGATGGTCGTAGAATGTGGAACATATACCGCGAGATAATAGGTTCCTCTACACAGAATGTGCCGTCAGAAATTGTTGTAAATGATGTTAAATTTTGTGGAAACAGCGCAGCTAATTTATTTAATAATCATTTTATCAATGCTGGTGCTTCAACTTTTACTTCAGATTTTCTCCCAAATCGAAATAGTAAAAGTTACATGGATAATCGTGTCAGCGAGACGATTTTTCTTGCACCTACATCTGAAAGCGAGATTTTTTCCATTCTCAATTCCTTGAGCAACAAATCAGCCGCTGGTGAGGACGGCATCAAAGCTCAACCTATTAAAGCAGCTGCTCACATAATATGCGGTCCGTTGGAACACATCTATAACAGTATACTTTCCACTGGAGTTTTTCCAGAACAAATGAAGATAGCTCGTGTTGCTGTGATTTTTAAGGGCGGAAATCACAACGACCTCAATAATTACAGACCCATTTCGGTATTGCCATTATTTTCAAAAGTCGCTGAGCGTATTATACATAAGCGCCTAAATGGTTTTCTGCTGGATAAAGGTATTATTTCGGATAAGCAATATGGCTTCCAGAAAAATAAATCAACCGAAATGGCAATATTAAGAATCAGAGATACAATTATAAATAATATTGAAGAAAGAAAGCTTACCATTGGTATATTTTTAGATTTTCGCAAGGCTTTTGATTCTATCAAACATAAAATATTACTAGATAAGCTCCAAGTATATGGCGTTCGAGGCACAGCGTTAGAACTTATGAATAGTTACCTTGAATCTCGATTGCAATATACTTCATTGCAAGGTTACACTTCGGAAAAAAACGTAATTAAATATGGGGTACCACAAGGTTCGATTTTAGGGCCATTACTGTTTATTGTGTATATAAATGATATAGTACACGTTCCATTAACAGATGAAATAATAATGTACGCGGATGACACTAATGTTTTCTTTTCTGGTGTTGACCTTCAGGAACTAGAAGTTGCCGCAAATTCTTGGTTAGAAGAACTTCACAAATGGCTACATTTAAACCAGCTCAGTCTAAATGCGAAAAAAACTAAGTTTACGGTGTTTTATGCAAGGAATAAAGAAATAAGTTACGATGTTAAACTTTACTACTGTGGATCGCAACTAGAACATGTGTCAAGTCATTCTTTCCTAGGAGTTATATTTCATAAAAACTTAAGCTGGACAGAGCACATAAATAAGGTACGCACTAAAGTTGCACGGTCAGTTGGTTTGCTACAACGAATCCGGTACTATGTGCCTGTAAGGCTTGTCAGACAACTGTACTTTTCGCTGGTACATTCCCATCTTAGCTATGGCTTATTAGTATGGGGAAACGGCAATAAAACCGATATAGAAAAACTAGCGGTATTACAACGGCGAGCTGTTCGTTTGCTTAATTCTTCTGATCAATACATAGGATCTTCTAAACTAATGATGCGCTACAATATCCTTAATATTAGAAACTCTTACCAAGCAAAGATCTGCATTCGGTTGTTTAAAGATATCTCCAGCAATTTTGAGACATTTTCAAACCGGTACCTCAGTAGAAACACAGGGTACAGCTTACGCCACACCTCAATAGTAGCGAAGAAACCTAGGACAAACTATGGCATGCAAACTATAGAATATGAAACCATGCGTTTATGTAATACATACCCTAACATTGTTGATGTCGCTAGAGATTGTAGAACTATTCGCCAATTTAAACACTTCATAGTGAACATGTTTCTCTCTTCTGATCTAGATATGCTGTACAAATGTTAAAGCAACAGTGAATTCTTCAGTGTTAAAGGTGCTTGGTTGTTGCATTAGTGATGTAATAATTAAATTCTTTAAATGTTACTTTTATGTTAGTCATGTATTAACTCGTTTGTATGTTATTTTACAAGCGAATGGTGTTCTGCAGTGTGCTTCAAAGATTGTTTTGTATGTAGTTATGAAATGTCTGTTTTACAAACTGCTTTTGTAACTTGCAAATTCCGCTATCTCTGCTGCCCCAGCGAGGTAAGGCCTAGTCAGGAGATTTAAGCCCTCCTTTTGCCTTACCTCGCGGGCAAACCTTGTACCTGTTTTGCCCGAATAAAAAAAAATGTAGTGTTCCCTTTCATACTGGGCGTCCCTGTACATTTGACACAAAAAGCGAAGAATGGATGTAGAAGCTCCATCAAAAAATTTACTGACAGTTTTCATGGAATTTTCAAGGTTTCACTTCATGCGTTATGTTTCCTGTGTATATTCAGTACTGCAAGACCTCAAACCGCGAATTTCTAATCAGTCGGCACATTCTGGAAGTTGATGTTCGGAACATGTTTCAGTGGCCAGTTATGTAATAATAGTTGCCAATTCACAATTTCCATTTGTCCGTCATGAGCAACACATACAACGTTCATGCTGAATACAATATTGTTAAAGGAAATATGAATAATGTACAATCTAAACACGACATTAAAGCTTCTCACTTTTGTGGCTTCTGCACAAAGGTGCCCGAGTTATTTTGGGGGTGAGTTCTTAGCATAATTTCAGATGCGTGGGTTGAAGTGCATTTACCAGGCAATGAAACTCAGTACTAAGGGTCATATTGTGGAAATTTACTTTCTTTAAGCCACTTCGAAGCAAGTTTGCGCGAGGAGCCGTTTGTTCCTCCTAACTACAAATTATCGCTAAGAGAAGCAATCGCATTCTGAAAGCTACCTGAATCCGTCCGCATGAAAAAAGTGATTTCGTACATGATATGCAACTGATCCCGCGGGTCTGAGTTCGAAGGAAGCCGTCTCTTATGTCTCTCGTGAGCCCCTTCAGTCAGCAAAACAAAGCATGTGTGTCAAATATCGTTTTCGTGTTGAAGTGTTAATAAACCGACGCGTGACTTCCATTTTGTTACGGTGATAAATCGACACTAACGAGGGCAAGATATGACAAGGCCTGACAACAATGGCATCCTAACAGTTGTTTTTTTAACTATTTCCGTTCTTCAGGCTCGTATGGAGCCGTTATACGCACGCTTAGGCCCCAGAGCGCTTAAGCGCGCCCGCGCGCGTGCGTGTGTGCTTGTGTGTTTTTTTGAAATCCATACACGCCGGGCTCGCGTATCGTCACCTGTCAGCGACCTGCGACATTACACACGTGTACACAAGCATCACGTGGGCCAGTAATTAGGTGAAGCGCTATTTTAGGGCGAGGAACTGAGACAGGAAGGATAAAGCCGCGCATACCTTCCGGACTGCCTTACGGTCAGCGAGAATCAAGGGGGTGTGCACCAATCATACTTCACAATGAAGTTTTCCAGAATTGATGTAAGATGTCCTAACCATAAGAAAGCCTTTCTCACTAAACTCAAGAAGGCTTCAGAATTTGGACTTAGGAGCGACTGGATTACTGGACACGAATAACATGCTCCACCTGGACATTATTCTAGAGCAAGCTCTGACTAAGCTCTTTATGTGCGAATTGAACGTAAGGGGGGTTGTGCGCGTATAAGAAGGATTTCTCGATTTTATGCCTGAGATACCTTATTTCGTAAATAACTTCGGCCAAAAATAAATGTCCGTGAAGGAAAAGCAAGATTTTTATTAGTATTCACGATCGAAAATGCACACATGTTCAAATGACTCGATGGTTACAAAATCGTGTTTTCTATGGGCACGTCCTTTCTTCAACAATGCTGAAGTCCCGTTCGTGCAGCTGTAGCACTAGTGCACGTTCGGCCGACTCTGTTCGCAGTAGGCCTGCTGTAATCAGGTTCGGCTTACTGAAATTCGTGGACGCACTCCAGTCAGCGCAAACTTAGAGATGGCGAGCCATTTTCAAGTCACTCACATCTTGTCAATAATTTATACAACAAACTAGAAACTAGTGCCCTTGTAAGCAGCGCGATCAACCCTTGTAACCGTACCCGCCGTATCCGTAGCCGCCTCCATATCCCAGACCACCTCCGTATCCCAAACCGCCTCCATATCCCAAGCCACCTCCGTAGCCTCCGCCGAGTCCGGCACCTCCACCGAGTCCGGCTCCTCCGCCGTATGATCCTCCTCCGAGGCCGGAGTGCGCGACCAGTGCTCCGCCGCTGGACAGCTTGTTCACTTGGTGGATAGTCCTGACCAGGAAGGCTGGACCGGGCACAGCCTTGTACAGTCCGGGCCCGCCGCGCAGAAGAGCCACGCTGCTGCCGACCCCTACACCGCCGGCTCCCAGACCTCCACCAAGGCCGTAGCCGGCGCCGTATCCAAGTCCTCCGTAACCAAGTCCTCCGTAACCAAGTCCTCCGTAACCGACTCCACCAGCCATGGTGGTGGCAAGGACAGCGGACAGAATGGTGACAATGGTCTGCATAGGTTGATAAAGCATTGTTTTGATATTTAGTTAAATGATGACATTTTCATCGACACAGCAAAATTTCTGACAGGCCCATTCGTTGTTATTCTAGGAGAAATTTATTTTACTGTTCATATATTATAAGTGTTACGCTCAAAATGTTGCCCTGCAGGCTGTTCACAACAATATGAAATGAGTCACGTTATGTTTTTTCAGTTCAGCCCAGCCATTGTTTAGGAAGTAAGCGACTAAGTAAAGGAAATTGCGTTCTATACTAATACATAGCTTAAGAAGGATGCGTGGCGCAAGGTGAAAATCAACTACAGAAATGTGAGGAGACAGCAAGAGGGCCAAACTCGGGGCTAATTCATAGTGAAATATTTAGCGCGCACAGCCGATAAGGACACACCGAAGGTGGACACACGAGCGCTTGCTCACAACTGTGGTTTCCACCTTCACTGTGGTTTCAGTGGTGTCGACCTTCACTGTGTCCGTGTCTACTGTGCGCGCTAAATATTTCAGTATAAATTCGTACCAACTCGCCCAACTATCAGTTCTGCTCGGGACTAATGTATTGGAAGATGCCTCCAATCTATAGGCAAAGAATCTACAGGCGCAGAAGATACGTGCACACCAAAGATATATGAGCACAACACATGGTTGTGCTCATGTATCTTGCGTGCCTATGCATTGGGTAGTTCCTGAATTGAAATTAGTTGCAGGATACGCGCTCTTTATATCTATTCTTATTCCTGCCGTTGATTTTAAGCTTGCCGCAGTCATCCTTCTTGAACTATGTACCAACAACAAAGTACTCTGATATGAGTACATACATTTCGCACGAAAAAGAAATTCATAAAATTTCTCTATTCCCTTCCAGCGTCATGCGCCATTCAAGGGAACGTACTTCACTTGAAAAACTACTGCAATTTGAAAGAAATATTACATAATATTATAAACCTCACTGGCTTCATGTCGAGCCAAGAGCTCGGCCAAAAATTTTTAATTTGCAGAGCCTTGTGAGTATAAAATAAACATGCACTCACAAACTTCCTTTTCTGAACACTTCTAAACATAAACATTTTCAAAAATATCGGTTTTTCCCTTCGCACTAAGCTCTAAACAGGACATCTAGTCGTTTTCAACGCCTAGTTGTACAAGGAGCAGACATTTGTGTAAGCTCTAGCTCTTAGATATTCGTACTAATATGTCTAATCACCGGATACATCAGCAGTAGCGGTAAATTGGTTTCGGTGTCTTAGTACGGGCTATGGCTGCCCTTTTATAAAGCATTCAGTAATTTCAATGGAAGGTTGCAAATTAGCAGCGTTTCAACGGTTATACAAAAGAAAGAACAAAAATCAACATTCGCTAATGTAAACAAAAACACCGTAGCGAGAAAGCCTCACAATGAACGCTGTAGTGTCACACCAATTGCGACTTTAAACTTCCCACTGCCTGGAGACGAACAATACTTATTACATTACAAAGATTGGTCCAAATCCATGCTCCAGACTATTTACGCTCATCCCTTGCTGTGTTTGCCGCGTCCCGTGCAGACACTCACCAGAGCGTTCATGGCGACGGCTTGTTTTCCCTGCTATTCAGCGAGTGATGTCCGGATGGTTCGGCGGAGTGGCTTATATACTCGGCGTTCGATGACAATCGCACGTGCCAGGCCACTGCCGGGTTACGTGTGGTCGACGATATCGATGCTGCCTTGCAGAGCATCGGCGATGCACCGGGAAAAACACAGAGTGCACGCAGTGAGCGGAAGTAAGGAACGCGATTTGCTCGCCCTACATCGCGCTCGACGCAATAGAAAGCGGAAACGAAATCAGCCGAAAAACAATACCCTGCGAATTATGGCATAAACCCAAAAATTCGGGATACCGCTGTCCTTACGCGGCTTTCCTGCTAAAGAGCCACGTAGGTGGCGGAAGGGGTTAGGGATGTTTATTTCTTTTTGGTAAACACGGACGAGGAGGATCCTTCAGAATGGAGTAAGCAGCCACTGACGCTCGTGGTTATGCTGAAGCGCGCGCTGGGAGACAGCTATTTGCGATTCAAGAAGAGCGAATGAAACTGACCGTTATAAACCGCGTATATGAGGCGCTACTCTGAATTCAAGAGCGTAATTATTTACTAAACTTACTTTTACTTACATTACCCTCAGGGCCCAGATGAGCGTTACAGAAGGCGTGAGTACAATAATCAATAAAAAACAACACGTTCAAACAATTAGTAGTATTTGGAGGGATAAACTCAAAATATAATCAGTTATTGCAATCTTGAAAGATGACGCCTCCTCGATGCAGGCGATGGAGCGGGGAAGGCGGTTCCACTCGGCACTGGTTTTTGGCAGAAATGAACCGAAGAAAACATTTGTGTGACAGAAAGGAATGAACACTTTAAACCGATGATCAAGACCCGACGACATGTACGAAAGTTACGAAATGAAGTCTTGTTTAAGTGAGTTATTTTGGTAAAGGATTTTTTGAAAAAGGCAGAGACAGGAAATCTTTCTTCGAAGCTGCAAATAATTAAGGCCAAGGTTTGACTTGATTAATGAAATGCTAGCTGTGCCGGAATAGTTTGAAATGATGAAACGTGCTGACCTGTTCTGGAGTGACTTAATCGTGTCTCCTAATGTTTTTTGACCAGGGTCCTAGACAGATGACGCATACTATAGCTTCGGTCTAATTAGTGATTTGTAGAGAAGTAACTTCAAATGGGGTGGGGCTTGAGGAAAATTCCTGCGAATGCAGCCAATAGATCTGTTTGCATTGTTAGTGATTTGTTCGATGTGCGCATGCCACGAAAGGTTACTGTTTAGCTGGATTCCAAGATATTTATAGGAAGTCAGGTGCTGAAGGTTGGTTTCATTGATAATATAGCTGAAAGAAGTGGGTGACGACGCGAGACAGACACAATTTTGCCTTTAGTCGGGTTTAAGAGCATTAGCCGTTGTGAGCACCACCTTGAAATGTTATCTATAGATGTGACTGCAGCATAATTTTATCATGCAGATTAGTTATTTCACGGTATAGAACGCAATCGTCGACAAAAAGTTTAATATAACTATTAATTACGGCAGGTAAGTCGTTTATGTAAATTAAGAATAGTAACGGTCCCAAGATGGAGCCTTGAGGAACATCTGACTGCACGGCGCAGTGCGGGGATGCAGAATAGTTAGATGTTACAAACTGGGTGTGATTGTTTAGAAAACATTCTATCCATTTCATAATATTAGGATCAATATTAAGAGTACTAAGTTTAAGAAGCAATAAGCGATGAGACATCTTGTCAAACGCTTTCGCCAAAACTATAAATATACAGTCAGTGATTGGCCTTGGTCTATAGAGGAAGAAATGTTGTGTATAAACGATATTAGTTGCGTTTCGCAGGAGTAGTTTTTGCGAAACCCATGCTGAAATGAAGTAAAGAAAGAGTTGGATTCCAGAAATGAGGCAGGATTGGAAAAGTAGACGTGTTCAAGGATTTTTCACGGCACACTGGTAAGTGCAATGGGTCTGTATTTGAGAGGAGAATGCGGATTACTTGACTTCAACAGAGGGAGCCACCTTCCCCATCTTCCAGTCTGCGGGAAAAGTTGAGCACTCAATAGACTGGGTGAAAATGTAGATAAAATATATAGAGGAGTAGACAGCAGTATTCCTCAAAAATTTCGAATTAATTTCGTCGGCACCACACGAAGACGGTAGTTTGAAATCTTGAATTAACTTCAAAATTCCCGAAAAATCAACAACAAGCGGATCCATGGGACAGAAATCTTCTTTGCGCATGTGTGGCACTGTATCAACACAGCAAACAGAAAATGATTTAGCGAAAGTATCATTCAGGACATTGCAACATTTTGCATTGCTCATGGTGTTGCCATCGGTATCTGTAAGAGATATGGCATTTTTCTTTTTTATTTGAACAGTGCTACAAAGTTTGATGGATTTCTAGAAAGAAGTGAGGGGAAGATTGGTATTTAAAAAAAACGTCCTTCGCTTCTTTTAACGCGATGCGATAAGCATGCAGCGCATTAGAATAATCAGTCTTTAGCTTAGACGATAAAAATCTGACAATAACGGGCCTGGACTTGTTAGGGACAAAACGGCCAAGTCTGTGTGTTCAATTGCGTTTTGCAAGACGGAAAAGGCGTTTTTTTCTTGTTTGACAGTCTTTTTAATGTCGTGGAAAACCAAGCAGAGCGTTTCTTTCCGGAAAGTCAGCGCAGTGGCACATATTTAGCGACAAGTAACGTGGCTTTCTTTTTAAACAAGTTCAATTTTCTTCCACGGTACGGCTGAAAAATCCTGGTATATAGTCGTCAATGAATACTGCAAACTCATTATTAATTGCAGTGTAATCACCGCTCGCATAATCTCTGAAAAATTTTCCATTGTTCGTCTCACATCTAAGGGGGCCTGTTAAAAAATGAAAAGAAAAGTGATCGCTTAGTCCGGGGAAAGAAGTTAAAGAACGTACTAAGTTTGGTTCAGTGACAAGGAACAAGTCTAGAGTGTTAGATGAAGTAGTGCCAGCTCTAGTAGGCCCAGAAACAAGTTGCGTAATATGAAAATTTAGGCACAAATTAAGGAACGATTGACTTTCGGCGGACGTACCGACAAACGAAGGGCGATAGCGAAGTCCCCCTTACTTTAGTCAAATTAAAATCGCCTAAAAGGAATAGCAGTGAGTGTGGAAATTCTTAAGACGAGAAAATTCAGTGTCATGCAGTTCATCGCGAAAAGAGGATGGTGCACTTGATGACCAATAACACGCACAAAGCAGTGTGTTTTGGTGGTTTATAACAATACGATCACAAACCAACTCTAAAGACGACGCAAGTGAAATCCTATAAGACACTATATTGTCGGCGACGGCAATTAAAACACCCCCATCTGATTTTAGGTCCTGGTCATGACGGTGAACAACGTAATTCTTGTCACAATGCAACAGCTCTTCGCTAAGAATTTTATTGGTCAACCAAGTCTCCGTCAATGCAGCCACGTCAGCGGCATACGAATAAAAAATAGGTGATAGAGTTTCACGTTTATTAACTGCACTTCGCACATTCGACATTAAAAAAGCGAAATCGTGACAAGGTTGGCTGCGTTGCTGGTGTCTCATTTCTGTTAAGAAAAAGACGCGTTAGAATGCCGGTTACTAGCAATGGACGATACTTCAGCAGTGCAGGCAACATTGCCCAATTGCAGTTCACAGACACTCTCGTTATCATTTTTGTTGATATACAGCTTGTTGCAATTTGCAGTGAAAAATGGGCCGCTTTCTTTGCCAAATTCATACAGTTTAGTTCTGACAACTCTAGTTGCCTTACAAAAATCCTCACTTACGGAAACACCAGTTGTCTTTAACTTATTTTTAGAACAAATAATCGTTTCCCTTAGCTTAGACGATAGAAATCTGACAATAACGGGCCTGGACTTGTTAGGGACAAAACGGTCAAGTCTGTGTGCCCTGGAAATGCGGTCATCGCTCTTGTTTAGGTTTACGCTTAATGCTGAATTTAAAACTGAGCAAACTTTCTCTTCTGACTGCGCCCAAGTTTCCGCAGCGCTATCTGCTACCCCATGAAATATAATATTTTCGCGACGTGAACGGTTTTCAAATTCATTGAATCGTTACCAAATGATTTTGAAACACTGCGCAGTAAGCTGTAACTCTTCAGGTTCCATTTCTGATAAAACATGATAACGTTCCTAATAAACTCTTGGAGAACTTCAGTAAAGGCTCTATACCAGACTTCTTTTCGTTATTTTATAGATACGTTATATCAAACAGGAGCGAATTCACAAATTCAGCTCACCAACAAAAGTCTGGCTTAAAAATAAAGTTCGTAAGATCAGCACGCTTACGAGGCCTGCCGCTGGAAAAAACAAGCGCTGTAGTCGACAATACGCGTTTCAACAATGTTATCTCAGGTGTTAACTTCCGTACTTGCGCCAAAACTAAGCCTAAATCGATTCGCAAAGTTCAACGGCCGTCTAAGATGCCGACGTATGAAGGATAATCTATAATAGAGGAAGGGGGACAGCTGTCTTACGAGCATAATTTCGTCAATATGGGCCGCTCGAGCTGTTGGTGGTAAGCGGCGGAACGTGCTCTTGCCGCTGATTCTCCAGAAGCAACAACTAATAGCCGAGGATGGCAAGCGCTTTCATTTTAGTGGCCCGCTCTTATTCATCACCTAAAATGTATTGAGCAGTTCTTTGCATAATTGTAATTTGAGTGTGCTCCTGTGGTAGGCAGCAACATTCCTGCTGCGGTGATAGTGTGTAGTTATTGTCTCACAAATTTTGTTTATCGACTCACGCAATAGCTTGACTTTTGAAACTCGTCAAAACGCTCTATGAGGTAGTAGCAGATAGAAGTGCGGCGTCTTTCCACGACAACAGTTATGTTTGTCAATGGCGTGTTTCTGGCATTTTTATTATTTTTTTTTTCAAATTAGGATTCCCCACGCTGGTAAAGGTACTGATGAGTAGTTTTCCAGACACTCTTGAGGCTAAGACTTTCCGGGCGAGATAAGAGAACGAAAAGACACCCAAACGTTTCTGTTGTTTTGGAACAATTCGCTGTTGTCGTGCGTGCTGTTACCCTCAGGATTCTGCTATATTGCTGATGCTTTCCACTCAGAATTGTCAGAGCGCGGTAGTGTCTGTACCAACGGGCTTGCTCATCCTGCAGCTTACGAAATAAAGAAACTCATGCATACAACGAACTGACATCCTATCTATGATGGAAACGGGGCATCAAAGCGAGGACATGAAAAAAGAAATGGAGAACAAACTCACGTACCACAATTTATCCGAAAATCACGCGGCCTGCTGAGCAAGCACGATACTTTGGAATAAAATACACCTCAAGGAAAGTAGCAATAATCGTCGCATGAGTCCCCTTGTCGCCAATCGGGATAAAAGAAAGCGTAGTCTTCTGTGTGGATAATCCACCATTTTGTGTGGACAATAACGTTTGAGTGGAGAATACCTGTGTGGTTGGTTTTCGCCATTTGATTCAAGTAGACTACAACGATCCACGTCACCATGACGTGTGGTTATATATATATCTATATATATCATAAGTTGGTCCACGATTCTAAGGATATAATGCCAGCCTTTCATTAGTCGAAACTGTTAACGTGTTCTTGTGTGGAAATAGCTACTGCCATGGCCTACGACCTCATATTACGGCACTTGTGCGTGTTAACCAGAACCATATATATTCCCCTATTTTAAATGACTATTTATTTAGCTACGTACTGAAAATGCACACTAGTGGTACTTAGGAATGTTCCGACAAGTCAATTCCATTTAGTTGTGCTTTGTTTATGTTGAGTTAATAGGTGATGGGCCATCTAGCGCACGAAAATGGACCAATAGCACTTGTTTATTTGTTACGGTGTGCCGAAAGTGAACTTAGCCTTAATACTTGAGCTTGTTTTACGGTATTAATACTAATACAAGCAGCACAGTCCTAGGAACTTTGTCCTTGGACTGCGCCGTATCTTCCCGATAGTATCCATCCGGTATCTTCATGCACATTTACTGTCGGTTCGAAATTTGCTTCGTGCTGAGATGCCGCATTCGAATGTTTAGTGAAAAGCGTCTGCTACCACTTGGGTACCCTTCACCCCCTCCCTTCTATTAGCCTCCTAGAATATTGCAGCGCAGGAGAAACAAAGTGCATCGGTGGAACAAGATCGATGTGATGACTTGAAATGATTCGATCCGAAACGATCTCTAGTGTTGAATCATCGTATACGTTGGGCGCAGTGCAGCGCGTTATGATGTGCTCTTGAACATTCGTTCTTTGGAAGCTTGTAACTTTATGAAAGCGTTCGCGTTGATTTTTGTGGTGATGTTCGCTGATTGCTCTTGACCTCAACAATCTGCCACTTGGGCTATGACATACCATTTATTACCCTTGCTCCAAAATCATAGTGGCGTTTTTTCAGCTGTGGATCAGCCAAGGAAAAGTGATTAACGCTGATGCGGAATCAATCTCTGATAGGCCGCGACACATGCATTTACGGATGATACGTAGCCAAGTTTGAGGTCATAAATCCGGCAGTGCCGCTAGCCACCACTTCTGTCTGCATTTCATGGCAGATTCCATAGCCATTCGTGCACTCGACAGGGATCTTATGCGAAGAGGGCGCACGTTTTGTCCTCTGCTGGCGTTTGACGACATCGTCTACCAGCACCTTAAATAGTACCATTTGCAGGGAGAGCAGATATTAAGCCTATGCACGGCATTAGAACCACGCCTGCAAGCGTGCACATTGTGGTCACATGCCATCACGCTGGAGGTGCAGGTGCTGGTGTCCTTAACTTTAGCCCGTGTGGACTGTTTATAATACAGCTTTTGGGTTTTTTCCCTGCTTGGTATCGAAATAAAGAAGTTTAGTCACCCTGTAATATGGGAACTGTCATTGTTTCGACTTGTCGGCACTGTAGCAGACCGCGGGGAAAGGAAGCTGTCAGAAATTTGCTGTGAGAACACAGCTTCAATTGCAGACGCGTCATTTCAAATCATAACATCAGATCACCGCGCTTCTTTCTTTCCTTGTCGTTTAATCCATGGGGTCCTTTGGCGCCGCCTAGTGCAGGCGACACCACTCAGTCATATGAAAACTGCAAAATCGAAAACCAGGAGTCATCAGAAATCGAGAGAGAGACAGAGAAAGACGTTTATTAAATAAAAAATGGACATATATTAAAACGCAACCCCAGTGGGTTTTCGGTGAAAGAAAGTGAGAGAAATAGAGACAGTGAATTGAATCCGAAGAATGGAAACAAAAAGGGCAATGGATATTTACAAGAATGAGAAGACAGAAATTAGAAGGGAAAATTTGTACGATACGACAAAGGGCAGTGCCTCGCTATTTGAGGTTCCAGTCGGCTGCCCAAGGACCAAAATGTAACGGAGCAAATATGCGGAACTGGATGAGGCATGTGTATGCTACAGCAAGGATCCGGAGACCACTCAACACATCCTAATGGCATTTGAGTGGATTCACCCAGTAAGAACAGCAGGTAACGTAAACCTTCCAGAAGCGCTTGGGTTTAAAGTGGACGGAAGCGTCAACCGGTCAGCAGTCGAGATAAGTAAGAGTCGTTTAGAGTATTGGAGGGAAAAAAAGCAGGGAAGAGATTGATACGACCTTATTTGATCTCTTAGTCATAGGTAGAGGTACAAGGTAGATATTGAGGGGGAAAAAAGAGTGATTAAATATATACAAAAATTCTAGATAAAAAGCATGTATAGCACACCTGATGAAATCATGCACGTTAGGTACCCATTTGTCGCCACCCCGTTTCAAAGGGGAGGGCATTAAATCATCATCATCATCATCATCACAAAAAAGCGAAAAAAATCTGCGGTTCGCCGTCGCAGCATGCTTTGGTCTGTCCCTGTTGCGACGATGCGACATGTGATCTGCTCTAAAGTAGAAGAAAATCCTCTCCCCCCTTCCTCTTCTTGTGAGGACAAGTTGTGCCTGGCGCCATTGTTGATTGTTGCTGCGCGCGGTGGCCTTATCCTCGCTGATGCTTTCAACAAGTTCGCTCAAAATGCGTGCGGCGTTGGTGACTGTTGCCGGAGCCTCTGATATAAATAGGCACTTGGTGCCGCAGCTAAACGTCGCCTCCCTTCCCTCCCCCTTCCCCCCCTCCCCCACGGCCTCTCGCGCATCGGAAGAAGGCGCGTTTGCTCTACATATGGTGATTGTAAAGGAGGAAAGAGACGCCTACTTCTGCAGCCCTTAAGGAAGCACGGCGCAGAACGCGCGTTTGTTCTCCGCCGTGCGTTCACTCCCCGTGAAAGAGCGCGTCCCTCGCGCCCTTTCACTCGCACATACAGCGTTCGGCGGCGCGCGGCCACGATTTCATCTCCATTGACGTCATACGGAACCTCACGGCGACGGCGACGCCGACGGCAGAAATCTGCTTTTGAGTGTCCATATAATTGCTATCGCAATAAAACCTTTCTGTATGAAAAATCGTCAGTGGTGATGATGGAGGCTATTAGTGGTTCATCACTGGCGCTTTTGACGTGGCTGTCATGTGAGGGCGGGTCGCTTCGGCCGCTGCTTCGAAAGGCGACTCGGCGTATGGCCTGCAACGCAGTGCTCACGGCAGAACTTTGAGTGACGTTGATCGTCAAAGAAAGTGGGCAATGTGGGGGTGCGAGCATCACGCCAGTGCCATGATTGCGCCAGTAAATACGATGTATCTTTGTACGGGAAGACCACCTAATGGAAATACCGTGTTTCAAAACTTTACTGGGCGTCGGAACACGTGACATTTGATTTGTTGCGGGCGGCTTGCAATGCTACAGGTCGTGCAGCCATCCGCACGTTTCGCTGCAGTCGGGGGAATAAAGACTCGCTCATTGCTGCTAACGCGTAAAATAGGGCAAATACTACCAAACACATCGCACCTAACCGCGTGGAGAAAGAAAGTTTCCAGGTGTCCTCGTACGAGCCTGCGAATTATAAGGCGGCGATGACAAGTTCTGTGTTTACTTCGAGAAAGCTTCCACAGTCACCTGTGAACAAAAGTGAGCACCCAGGAAATTTCTGTAATCTTTATCTCCTTGGCACAATGCACAATAGCTTAACCTGCGGCCTAGCTGACATGCACTTATTATTTACTGTCCAACACGCTTTCATTCATTCATTTTTCTTTCTTTTTCTCTCAGCAGTCACAAACGCGTGAGCTCCCGTAGGACTACGTTGAAGGCGTGGTTGCAGACACGGGTGGGTGAAGGAATGTTAGGTAGGTGCGGCGACTAGACTGAGCCAAACCCTCCACCTTGGAGAAAGAATCCATCAGCGTTTCGCCCGCTTTGTAATGTTTAGTGGCGCCACATTTGACAAACGTTGGAAATGACGTGAAACAGTTTGATATTTTTTTTTGCACAGATGACGCCACCACTAAAGAAACGCCTCTGAGATTTATTATTTATTGTAAATCTTTGGTTTCAAGCACTGCTTCGTAAAACTAGTGAGTGATAGTAATTACAAGACACTGTATGGCTCTAGTATTGTGGAACACCAGTTGTGAATTAGCGTGTACGTGAAAAATAATGCCAATTTGCATGGACCTGGCCAGCAGAAGAAATAGCTAAATTCACGCCTCCCCTGTAAATCTCCTAATAAGCATAAGACAATTTTCTCTTCATAGAATCTGAGAGACGCGCTTGCTGCTTCATTATTGAAAATTTCTGAGTTTAAGCTTGAATAGTTTAGTCGTTTCTTAGGTAATGTGTGAAAAAGTTTAGCCATAAATTGCCAATTTTTAGTACTAATAACTCACGAACTCTTCATCAGAACAGTTGAAATGTAAGAAAGATATTCATTCATCAACTTTTATTGTTATGCCTATTTTTATTGGAGCATATATAAATGTATACTTCCTTTACGCGAAATAACGCTTCATAGAAACCTTGCATGACATTTCATTTAAAGGAACAGCTGACTTCATTTTGTTATGTTGAACAGTTTTGCCAGAAACGCAGTACAACGGAGGCTTGTACAGCGAAAAGACTGCGTTTTGCTCACACTGTTTTCATTGCCGTCACGTAACACTTCAGGCTAGGCGATAATAATCGGCGTCATTGCAAAGCGCAGAAAGTAAGCTTTCTAATGCAATATAGTTTGCAGCCGTCCAATGAGCGCAGCAAGTACATCGCGTCCGCAAAAAATGACTAAATTTCGGAGCGCCTGCCATCGGAGTGGGACTGACACCTTAAGAACATTTGTCACTATTGACACGTATACATGTTTATCTTTTGCGGATGGCCGCTTTCCACCGGCTAACGAATGTTAAACGTTATCGCTCGGCGCAGGACGCGCCTGTATCGGAAGTTTCTAGAACGTTATCGATGCTTATTTCCGTTGCCTGTTTTCACCGACGCTTATGTTATCTGATTGTATGAGCGACGCGAATTGTCTAGAACATTCTGGAAGACACGCGCGTACAAGGGATTATTCTGGAACCTTCGATGACTCAGGTATAAAAGCCGACGCGTTTCGCCGCTGATCAGATTTTCGACGATCGCCGACTGTGTTCGCCGCTATCGTTGTGCTTTGAGTGTACCTTGATTTTGTGGGCACAGGTTCGCCCAATAAACAACCAGTTTCGTCGTACACAGTTTTACGACTGTTTTCTTCAGCGTCACTACTACGTGACATCTGGTGGAGGTGCTAGTGCGTTCATGCAGCGAACGCCCCCGCAAAGCCGCGACCCAAGCCCGAAACCGGAGGACGAGACCAACGTCGCCAAGGACCAGCGAGCTAGCCGCAGGCAGCAAGGACTTGTGCCGGAGTTCGGACTTCTTCCCGAAAAGACCACTGCAATCAAAGCCAAGTCAACGACCAGAATGGCAGCACCAGCGTCCCCCATCCTGCTGCAGCAACCTCGGGAGCCACCGACTTTTCGTGGATCATCGGCTGAAGACCCTGAAACCTGGCTGGAGACATATGAGAGGACCGCGACGTTCAACAAATGGAGCGACGACGACAAGCTGCGCCATGTTTATTTCTCGCTTGAAGACGGCGCCAGAACCTGGTTCGAGAATAGGGAGCGTGCACTAACAACTTGGGACCTCTTCCGAGCCGCATTCCTGGACACCTTCACGAACGTCGTCCGTAAAGAAAGAGCTGCAGCCTTGTTGGAAAATCGTGTACAGCTCCCGAATGAGAGCATCGGTATGTACACTGAAGAAATGACTCGATTATTCCGGCACGCCGACCCCGCTATGCCAGAAGACAAGAAAGTTCGCTTGCTCATGCGGGGAGTTAAGCAGGAGCTATTCGCCGGACTGGTGCGGAATCCACCAACGACAGTCCAAGACTTTCTCTCGGAGGCTACGACAATCGAGAAAGCACTGGACATGCGCAACCGGCAATACAATCGCCGTTCGACGCCACATTACGCCGAAGTCCAAGGACTCTCCCACGACCTACGAGACACCATCAGGGCGATAGTACGCGAAGAGCTGCAGAAGTTGCTACCGTCGTCGCAGCCTCAAGTTGCTTCCATCGCCGATATCGTGCGGGAGGAAATCCAGCAATCGCTAGGACTTCCCGAATCGCCGCAACCCGAGCCGGAAGCGCTGACCTACGCCGCCGTCGCCCGTCGTCAAGGCCCCCCTCCGCGCTCGCGCCAGGGCCCCGTAACGCCGCAGTTCCGACGTCCACCACCGCCGCCGCCAGCACGCCCGCCCGTCGCCCAGCTCAGCTACCAGAGAAAGACGGACATTTGGCGCGCCCCCGACCACCGCCCGCTCTGCTATCACTGCGGGGAAGCCGGCCATGTCTACCGCCGATGCCCATACCGCGAGATGGGCCTACGAGGGTTCGCCGTCAGCGCGCCGCGTCCAGTGCGGGGTGAACGACCGCGCGACATTGCCGACTACCTCGCCGGAGCCCAGTGGCAACCCCGACGACCCTCACGCTCGCCGTCACCAGGCCGCTACATCTCGCCGCATCGTCGTCAGTACACCGGTCCCACCCGGGGCCGATCTCCCAGCCCTTACCGGGGAAACTAAAGGCAGCAACCGATGGAGGTGCGGTTGCTGTACGACGCAATGCCGAAGATCCTCCGCCGCCGACGACGACGATTCGCGAATCATTACGACGAGATATCAGCACGCCGCCTAGCAACAGCCTTGACAGCACTTCGCCGCCGCAAGAAGACCGGCCGACGCGACGTAGCAGCAGCGGAGCAAGCCGACGCAGCCGTGATCCGACGCCACGACTTAGCCGTAATGCTAGACGACGGTCTACCGACTTAGACGTGCTCATCGATGGTCATAACGTCACCGCTCTCGTCGACACTGGCGCCGACTATTCCGTCTTCAGTGGCACGTTCGCCTCCAAGTTAAAGAAGGTGAAGACGGCCTGGCAAGGACCTGATATCCGGACAGCTGGAGGCCACCTAATAACGCCGGCTGGAATCTGCACAGCCCGAGTCACGTTAAACAACCGCACTTACCCGGCGAGCTTCGTAATCCTGCAGCACTGCTCCAGGGATGTCATCCTAGGCATGGACTTTCTAAACCAATACGGTGCAGTCATCGACTTAAGATCCAAGTCGATAACGCTTTCAACGCACAACGCGCTACCACCGGATACAAGCATAAGTTACCATGCCTTGAATGTGCTTGAAGAACAAGTCGCCATTCCGCCTCGCTCCAGCGTAATGATTTCCGTCGGTACCGAAGTGCCTGCAGACATGGAGGGCATCATCGAGGGCGATCATCACCTACTGCTCGACCGTGAAATTTGCGTCGCTAGAGGCATAGCTGAGCTACGTGCAGGGAAAGCAAGGGTGATGGTCACGAACTTCAGCCCTGAATACAAGCACATTAACAAAGGCACCACGGTCGCCTACATCGACGAAATAGTACAAGCCAGCAGTGCTTTCGCCTTCACGGATTCCAGTGCACCTGCAACGACGACTATAATACCTGAGCCAACTTTCGACGTCAATCAGAACCTTCCCAGGCATAAGAAAGAACAACTAAAAGCTCTGCTCCTGCAATACAAGGACTGCTTCTCGTCGTCGTCAAAAGTTCGACAAACCCCTGTCGCCAAGCACCGCATCATAACCGACGAAAATGTCCGCCCACTCCGTCAGAGCCCGTACCGAGTTTCGGCGCGCGAACGTGAAGCCATAAAGCACCAAGTCGACGAAATGCTACGCGACGACATCATCCAGCCGTCCAAGAGTCCGTGGGCGTCCCCCGTGGTGTTAGTGAAGAAGAAGGATGGAACCCTACGTTTCTGCGTCGATTATCGTCGCCTCAACAAGATCACGAAGAAGGACGTATACCCCCTCCCACGGATTGACGACGCCTTGGATCGACTCTACAACGCAAAGTATTTTTCGTCGATGGACCTCAAAACCGGCTACTGGCAAATCGAAGTCGACGAGAGGGACCGGGAGAAGACTGCCTTTATAACACCAGACGGACTGTTCCAGTTCAAGGTCATGCCGTTTGGTCTTTGCTCGGCACCTGCGACTTTCCAACGCGTCATGGATACAGTACTGGCAGGCTTGAAATGGCAGACTTGCCTCGTGTATTTGGACGACGTCGTTGTGTTTGCCTCAAGCTTCGAAGAACACCTGCGGCGCCTTGAAATAGTTCTTCAAGCAATCAAAACCTCCGGACTAACGTTAAAGCCAGAAAAGTGCCGCTTCGCATATGAGGAGCTCTTGTTTTTGGGCCACGTAATCAACAAGTCTGGAGTGCGCCCCGACCCTCAGAAAACTGCGGCCATCTCCAACTTTCCTCCGCCCGCTGACAAGAAGGCAGTGCGTCGATTTCTTGGACTGTGCGCCTATTACAGGCGCTTCGTCAAGAATTTTTCACGGATCGCTGAGCCACTGACGTATCTCACGAAGGCCGACGTCGAGTTCAAGTGGGAGACGCCGCAAGTCGAAGCATTTGAAGAACTGAAGCGACGCCTGCAATCGCCGCCAGTACTTGCGCATTTCGACGAAAACGCCGATACCGAAGTCCACACCGACGCAAGCAGCGTAGGACTCGGCGCCGTTCTTGTGCAGAGGACTGACGGACTAGAAAGGGTTGTAAGTTACGCTAGCCGGTCGCTATCGAAGGCGGAATCAAATTATTCCACAACAGAAAAGGAGTGCCTCGCCATCATCTGGGCTACATCAAAGTTTCGCCCCTACCTCTATGGCAGGCCCTTTAAAGTTGTGAGCGACCACCACGCCTTGTGTTGGCTAGCTAACTTGAAGGATCCTTCAGGTCGCCTCGCACGATGGAGTCTGAGACTTCAAGCATTCGACATCACCGTCGTTTACAAGTCCGGGCGAAAGCACTCTGACGCCGACTGCTTGTCTCGCGCCCCCGTCGAACCGCCGCCACAGGACGACCCGGATGACGACACTTTCTTGGGACCCATCAGTGCCGACGAATTCGCCGAACAACAGCGAGCCGACCCGGAACTAAGGAGCCTTGTAGACTACCTGGAAGGCAAGACCGTCATTGTGCCGAAGGTGTTCAGGCGAGGATTGGCGTCGTTTTTCTTGCAAAACGACATTCTTCTAAAGAAGAACTTCTCGCCTCTCCGAGCCAACTACCTCCTCGTGGTACCCTCAGCATTGCGTCCAGAGGTTCTGCAAGCTCTCCATGACGACCCAACGGCTGGACACCTCGGTTTTTCCCGCACGCTCGCGAGGATACAAGAAAATACTACTGGCCTCGCCTCTCTGCCGACGTCGCCCATTACGTAAGGACATGCCGAGACTGTCAGCGACGCAAAACACCGCCGACAAGGCCAGCCGGACTTCTACAGCCGATCGAGCCACCTCGCCGACCGTTCCAGCAGATCGGGATGGACTTACTGGGGCCTTTTCCGACGTCCACGTCCGGGAATAAATGGATCGTCGTAGCTACGGACTACCTCACCCGCTACGCCGAAACAAAAGCCTTGCCCAAAGGTAGTGCCGCCGAGGTAGCCCGATTCTTCGTTGAGAACATCCTCCTGCGTCACGGTGCCCCAGAAGTCCTCATCACCGACAGAGGCACGGCCTTTACGGCAGAACTAACTCAAGCCATCCTGCGGTACAGCCAGACAAGCCATTGCCGCACCACCGCCTACACCCGCAGACGAATGGCCTCACCGAGCGCCTAAATAAGACCATCGCCGACATGCTGGCAATGTACGTCGACGTCGAACACAATACGTGGGATGCCATCCTTCCGTACGTGTCCTTCGCATACAACACGGCCGTGCAAGAAACGACGCACATGGCGCCGTTCAACCTGGTCTACGGAAGGAACCCGGCAACGACGCTTGACTCCATGCTACCAGACGTCGCTGACGAAGAAAATCTCGACGTTGCCACTTATTTGCAGCGTGCCGAAGAAGGTCGACAGCTCGCCCGCCTGCGCATCAAGAACCAGCAGAGGACCGACCGCCGACACTACAATCTACGACGACGCTACGTCGAGCACCAGCCCGGCGACCGTGTTTGGGTCTGGACTCCAATACGCCGACGAGGACTTAGCGAGAAACTGTCGCGTCGCTATTTCGGACCATATAAGATAATCCGACGTATTGGCGCACTGGAATATGAGGTCGTGCCATACGGCATTTCGCAATCACAGCGGCGCCGGGCACGACCTGAAGTCATCCACGTGGTGCGTCTTAAGCCTTTCTACGCCCGCTGACGAGCTTATAGGTACTTTGTTACTTTGTTATTTTCTTTCTTTATTACGCGTCGTTTTGTTTTCGCTTTCGCGTTTGTAGCATCGGGACGATGCTTTTTAAGGGGAGGGTATTGACACGTATACATGTTTATCTTTTGCGGATGGCCGCTTTCCACCGGCTAACGAATGTTAAACGTTATCGCTCGGCGCAGGACGCGCCTGTATCGGAAGTTTCTAGAACGTTATCGATGCTTATTTCCGTTGCCTGTTTTCACCGACGCTTATGTTATCTGATTGTATGAGCGACGCGAATTGTCTAGAACATTCTGGAAGACACGCGCGTACAAGGGATTATTCTGGAACCTTCGATGACTCAGGTATAAAAGCCGACGCGTTTCGCCGCTGATCAGATTTTCGACGATCGCCGACTGTGTTCGCCGCTATCGTTGTGCTTTGAGTGTACCTTGATTTTGTGGGCACAGGTTCGCCCAATAAACAACCAGTTTCGTCGTACACAGTTTTACGACTGTTTTCTTCAGCGTCACTACTACGTGACACTATTTTTATGTTGTGTAAAGATGAAAAAACTGCGGAAAAAATTGGAGCACGCTTAAGCTTCGCAGAGTAGAACGCGACAGCATTCAAAGAACCCTAAATGCTTGTCAGGCTTGCCAGTAATGGCAGTTTTTTTTCTACACATTCGCCTGTGCGCGCCGCTGCCATTTTACGCTGCCGAGGAGGTGAGCGCCATCTTTATGGTGTTTTTGCAAGTAACTTACTCGGGCGCGCAGCTGTATGAATGGTAGAAATGTTGCAAAAGGGGTTTGTGTTTGAGTTTCCTCGTAACAGAATTATGTTTTCTCTTATATTCAAATTAGAATCCGACGCTATCATGTCTGTGGGTTGTGATTAAGTCGTACTTAACGATTTTCCTGAAGGAATTTTACTTTGAGAAATTGAATTAGTTCACTAACACGTCTGCGCCACACGGAGGGCCTGCGTGGTCGGTGTGGTTCATGATGATTTTCTCAGCTGCGGACGCCGACGCTGACGCCGGATTTTCTGCGACACGAGGCCGTAAAAACTATCGCCTTAAAAGAAAAGGAAGAGGTATAAAACCAAAACGTAAGTAGTGACGGCCTCTTGCCTCTTTTGTGCACCGGAGTGGTGCAGCCACTCGGTGGCGCATAGCTCAACCAGACAAACACGTAGCTAATATTTCAGTAACCAAGTGCGTTCTTTCTCGCTGCAGGTATAAATTTTCGCAGCGGCGTAGTTGTGCCAAGATTACCTGCTGCCGAAAACAGCAGCGAAGTTGATTGAATACACTTCGTTGATGCAATACTAGCTCAGTGCTTGTCTGGTTCAGCTCTGCGCCACGATATGACACCACCTGTCAAGCCACTCACGTTTATCCCTCCCGCCCATCCGGTAAAACAACCAGTCCGTCAATACAGGACGAGCTAAAGCTCTCTAAAGTCGCAATGGTAACGCTCGTACGTAATAGGTAATGTTTTTCACACATAAACACTCCTAATCAACCGCTGCTATTATATAAGTACTATGAAAGTATCAAAGCGTTGACATCGCCCCAAACCTTTCTTGGGCCTCTCATATTGCCAGCCATATGCGGAAATGCTTCGAAATCGCTACGTTATACTTTTTGCAGCTCCTCGTCCAACATACGCAAATAGGCATTTTTAACATTTGTTTACCCCCGCGATATGGTATGCCTCTCATGAGTACTTAATCTGCATGCTGAAAGCCATCCAAAATTGAGCTACTCGATTCATTTCCCGCAACTACAATCGTCTGTCAAGCATAACTCGAATCTAACTTGATCTTACACTTTATACACTAAGTAGTCGTCGTGCTTTACTTAAGCCATCACCCTTGGTGCCGGAACATGTACAGTGAACGTCGCCTCTACTGCATATTAAATTAGGTTTTACTCGCATTTATGAAAACACGGATGCATTTAAATTCTCGGCCATTGACACTAGCCATTTGCCCGCGGAATTCCCTTTCTCACAGCACTGCCCTGAAATCTGCGAAATATATATTTGCTGAGTGCCTGACTCTGCATTTCCCGTCTTAAAATTGTGTTACTCTGCTTGCCAGCCTATGTTTCACCGCGTAGTGTCATGCTGGCGTTGCCGTTTTTTTTCTTTAGTTCTTTTTAAACTACACTTCTTCATTGCGATGTTTCATTATATGCACAACCTATATGCGCGCTGAAATTATCCAGTGTTTTCTAGTGTCTCGGTGTACTTCTCTATTTACATAAATACTCAGTCATGATTGTCTGTCAGTTGTGTTCCCCCCTTAATGAAAGCTCGGCATGAGGCCGGTAAGATATTGTGAAGTAAATAGACATATACCTAAATTAATACGCACATATAAGTAGCAATCATATGCAATACATGCATGAAATATATTCAATACTTTATATGTGCATTTTATACAAAATTATTTCATAATAATTACGAGTTGAGGCAAGTCTCTCGCAGAACATCACTGCTAAAAAATATCGTGTGCGAACAAATGCATTTCTCTAATACATTCCTTTTAAATATTAACACATTTATAACTTTATATCGGAGTCCGCCTTTTGAAGAATATCAAGAGGGTATTACGGAGTGGTTTCGTCTTAACAGAAAATAGTTTATGTATTGGGTGTAAGAGCTGGTAAATTGGGGTAATCAATATGCGTCTTCAAACTATGTTCAAGACAACATTACATTATGTGCACGCTATTGTGAAATGGCGTTGCTACTGAGTGTCAAATGCTCTGGCTTTGCAGGGGGATGGGCACTCATTCTAGATTGGACCACTTTTCTTGCTCTTTGAATATGCTTCACGTCGCTTTCAATACCGTAGTGACGCGGTATGCAACACAATGACTAAATCTAAGCTAGAGAAAGTATCAGGAGAAGTGCACATTTATTACGTTTCAAAACTCAATGTTTCCTTATACTTACATATGTGCCTTAGTCGCCCATATAAAACAGTTTTGTAGCGTTAGCTACACTGGCCTAGCCAAGCCCGTTTCGCGCGGCACATCAAGAGCCGTGCTGCGCATGCGCAAGGATCAGTGATGTCACACGGCTTGCGCACCGGAGCCGGCACCTCTCGCGCACTCCGCCGCCGCCGCGCGCGACTCACCGCCGCCGGTCTGCGCCTTCCAGAGGAGTGACGTCGTAGCCGTGGTAGACGCAATGGCGCCGGCGCGCGCTCGCTGTGCAGTTGCCGTCTGACACTGCGCTGGAGCCGCTGCGCTTCTGACTGGCGTTTGCCAGTGTGGTATAGCCATGGAGAAGGAGAGCGCAAATGCTGCTCAACAGCGCAGAAGAACGGAGAAGCTTGACTCATCGGATCCCGAAGTAGTTGCCTGGCAATTAGCGGTTGAGCGTAGGAGACAACCAGGAAAGCTAAGAATAATCAGCTGAAGCTTTGCTAACGCTACGTATATCCTGGCATAGCCGAGCTAAGCCACTGCCGCTTTTTTTTATTCATTTATTAGGATTTTACCTTTTTCGAGGGTATAGGCTAATCGATAGGGAAACGGCGCAAAAAAACACAAGACAAAAAGGGAGACACACACCAGCGCTTACTGACGACTGAATTATTTATTCAGAAAGGAACACATATATACCAAACGAAAAAGAAAAAAAAAGGAAAGACGGGTAGATTACTGCGCATGGGCAAAAAATAGACACCGATTAGATTTGGATCTAAGGCATTTTGGATTTGGATGTCTGAGGCAGAACTAACATATCTCCGGAAGCGTCATAATTCGCGGGAAATCTAAATCTAATCGGTGTCTATTTTTTGCCCATGCGCAGTGATGTACCCATCTTGTCTTTTTTTCTTTTTCTTTTGGTATATATGTGTTCCTTTCTGAATAAATAATTCAGTCGTCAGTCAGCGCTGGTGTGTGTCTCCCCTCTTGTGTTTTTTTTTTTTTTGCGCTCTTTCCCTATAGAGTATGTACCGACTAGCCCAAGCCTCTACGGTATAGGCTAATAATTGTTTAGTTCCGTTTTCTAACTCGCTTTTGGAACATCTGGAGCCCTATATCGTAAAAATATTTCAATCGTTCTTGCTCCAATCTCCTGGTGTCAAATTTCCGTAACCGGCGACGCAAGTATCGGGCAGTGACTCGCAGCGTTGTTTGAAAAGACTAGTGAAACGTTCTTCTTGTTTATAGGAAGTCACTTTTATTTGTTTTAAAGCGAATAGCATTGCCTTACTTACCAGGTTTTTCTTATCTAATGGCAGACCAGATACGAGGATTGTGCAGAGGCGGAGAGGGTTTCGTTGGGGCAGGGCTAGTGGATTGAAAGTATGTAGATAACCTGATGATGAAGGTGGTGCCAGCCTCTGTGATTGGCTCACGTCTTCTTGCTTAGCTTTCGGTGTCTGGTAGAAAATCGCGGCATCGTGCAACGGAAGGGCAAGAAGGCAGCTGAAACAAATACTCAACGAAGAAAATTTGGTAGAGCGATGTCGTGTACGTGCTGAAAAGGCTCGATAACATTGTACTGCCACGCAAAAAAATGCTTATTATACTCAAAATAAACCCGTTCTCTCCGGCAGCTCCGACTAGCAAGTGCTAGAGCGATTGGCGAGCAGCCATCTACTCATTTCGGAACGGGGAAGTCTCCGGCTATTCCAAAAAAATTTCAGTTTTCTTCGGCATAGTGATGCATCTTTAATTCGTACACGTCACTCTGACACGGTGAGCTGTCGCGGTTTTATACGTTGCATGACAGACAAGAGAACTGGGCTTGGCGCGAAAACATTTTGACTAATTGTGGAGGGCTGATTGCAGAAATGGAATAGAAAAGTTTGGAATAGCTTTACGTCATAGCGCCCCTGGAGTCCTACCATGGAAAAAAAAATGCCAGCTATCATGACCTCAAAACCGCTGATAAGACCCTCTGACCCCTAATCTCAGGCAAAAAGCAGTCCCTTTTATGACATAATCGCATGTTTAACGTCACAGGCCAGTGGCTCAGTTCCTACCAGCCAGCTATATATACTAATCTAATGGTACGTTGGACCGGTTCTTACACTTTTCTGATTCGTAATGCCAAATTCGCTCCAGATCAAAACCAGAGAAGGCCTACGCGAGCCCAACGTGCAGATCCTACCCAGAATGAACGGAGGATGTAGAAACACATTTATTATTTATTGTGCTATCAAGTCTATTGCATTGTATAAAATAATCGTACATAAAATGCAATAAGAGACTCAATATATCAGAGCAGAATGCAGGCAAAATATTGTTTAGCACTGTATTGAAGGCAGCAAACTCTGTTACCCAAGCGACGAAAGCAGTCAAGGGGTTTTTGTCGGTGGAAATTTTCGGAATAAAATTGTTAACATAAGGATTGGTATGATTGTGAGCGATACATATTTTGAAAACGGAGTCATAGAGGGTTTAAAGAAACGATGGTCCGTGAAGGGTGTGTGCGACAATCGGGATAAAATGACATTGCGTGAAATAAAAAAAAAGACGCGAAACGTTCGGCACACTGAAAGAACAAATTATCGGGACTGCATTTCATTTCGTTGCCACAATACGTACCACAATATTCACAGTAAATGAAGCCTATCTTGTTTTGCTTCCATTTTATTCACAGGTGAAATGACTCGTGGCTCCCATGCTCACGACACATAAAAATTTAAATCGCAATAATGAATTTTTTCTGCCTTTTTTTTAACGAAGGACCTTCGAGTTAGTGGAAACCAAAGAAAAGTGTCACCTAAGATACCCAATGATTAGCACTTTAGGAATATTTTCTACATGACTTTTCTTGGAAGGTTATCAAGAGAGGTTTTTACAGGCTGGACGGCCGGGCATTTGTCTCTAGCGACCCGTGTTAGCGAAGGCTCGTTTGTACCATCTAAGTTGCAATATTGTTATGGTTGTGAGAAGCTATCCCCATAAATGTGCACTTGCAAGTGCTAATCTATACAAGCCAGATGTGCACAGGAAGACGGGGACTGTGATCCATAGTGGTAGAACAAGGAATTTCGGTGGAGCCAACGTTTCCACAAGGGAACTTGTCTTCGCCAGGGCAACAACTGGGCAACAACCTTCTAGATCCTCATCATGATGACTTGGTCTTCCTATATAGGCTTGTACTTCCTTTTATTTCTCCTGTTTAACTTCATTGCAATACAGCAAATCATACAGCTAATACTATCATTTACGAATTTTCCGCGTTATGTGATTTCTTACTAGAATGCTCATTATATCTGATCTAGGAGTCCTTTGGGACCGTCTACGTGATCATTCTTCAGCCGCTTGAGCAGCTCTGATAACCTAGCTAAGAATAATAAGATACTTAACAACGCCTGATAGTTCTTCATAGAGCCCAGTTAAGCTAGCGTCACTCGATAGCGATCACATGTTTATGTTTGCTAGTTCACTTTCTTTTCATTTCCAGTAACGGCCTTTCTGAATCCATAATTTCTTACCTCTCTATGCTGCTAAGCAGAGTTATCTTCTGCAGTAGTGATGAGCTGCTCCGCTGCCGCCGTGGGCTGAGGACGAAGGTTGATTCATGAGGAAGGTGTAGTGACACAGTACTGCGCCAAGAAGGGGAAGTCCTGTCCTTGTGAACCAGTGTACATTTGAAGCTCAGTCGGCCTTCTTAATATGTGCAGCCGCTACACTAGTATATCTCCCTCACAAGTATGTTCTTGCCTAGTTTGACGTTCACTCCATACTAGAACTATGTAGTAGCTTGCTACAGGCTACTAAAATGTAGTAGCTTGGACAAATATTAGAACTGACAATGTGCAGTATGAAAACCGGGTGTGCATTTTCTGCTACGCGCTACAACTTAAGAAACACCGCATTAACGCATGGTATTCCAGTATCTCTACTCCAAGCTAATGCCTGTACTCCAAGCTAGAGCACTGCACGGGCTCGGGCTTACCCAAAAGCCCGGGCCCGGCCCGGCCCGCGGGCCGGGCCGGGCCGGGTAGAGGAGTTTTTTCACGGGCTCGGGCCGGGCTCGGGCACGGCGTGTGCTTTTTGACCCGGGCCCGGGCCGGGCTCGGGTTTTTTGACGCGGGCCCGGGCCGGGCTCTGGCTTTCTGCGAGTTATTCTCGGCCTTCTAAACTCTGAAAAACATGTATTTTTCGGTCTCGGGCCGGGTTCGGGCCGGTTTCGAGTCGGGCTCGGGCCGGGCTCGGGCTTAAGGTAAAGGGGTGGCGGGCCGGGCCGGGCGGGTAACGTAGATTATTTCCGGGCCCGGGCCGGGCCCGGGTCTCGCCATAAAAGTTTTGATCGGGCTCGGGCGGGCCGCCCAATGTAAAAACGGGCCCGGGCCGGGCCCGGGCCGCAAAAATCGGCCCGTGCAGTGCTCTACTCCAAGCTAATCGCAGAAGTTGACCTCATGATGAACACAAAAGCAGTGCAGGCTAGAGGTAATAAAAAAAAATATGGGAACGTTCGTCCAAACCACGAAGTTCAGTATTCTATGTGACGGCTGGAGCCATCGCATTTCTTTGAGACATGCTACAACCACGTCATTTGTGCAATGCGGATGGCTGCCTCTGGTCTAGTGTGGACGTGATTGAAGCCTAGGCCTCTGCTGTGAAGACTCCATAAAGGAGTCCATAAAGTGTCTGTTCATAAAAGTCCATAAAGTGGCTGTTTCTATAGGAAGTGCAATCGCAAGTGCAATAATTTAGTGCCGAGCAGATGTTAAATATTGTACTACAAATTGTACTTGTGCTCTCAAACACTATTCGAGTATTCGCTATTATTCAACAGGGCCAGCCTTTTAGAGCGTGAATTGCAGATTTCCGCCCGGTGTTATGTGTTGCACTGAGCTTCTTTTCTTTTTTATTCCTTTTTTCTCTCCCCTTCAAGCGGTTGGGTTTGGTGTCTCTTTTGGGAGACAATTGCAAGCCTGCTTCTTTTTTTCGCAGTGTATATGCGTATATCCGGATTTTTGTGTGCGACATCCCCCAGTAGGACTTTGCCCTATTATTATAATTCAACTAAGTTGGCTCGCACTGCCATAACTCTTTAGGATAAGATTTATTTCACATCGAGGGGAAGGGCATTTCATATAAGTTGACGATCTCGCACCTCACAACTGACGCCCTAATTAAATGAGGCGTACTCCAAATCCATGATAAAACAACTTTATTTGGTCTTTGACCTATGAAAACTATTGTGCAGAAGATGTTGACTGGTTGATCTTCTTTTCTCTTGACTGCGTTCAAAATGATTTCTCTAAGGATGTCTGTTGAGCAACTCCAAGTGTGATGAAATATTCATGCATGTATTAACGGTAAATCTTGGTGAAGCAGAAATATCGGCAAATTTTGGTTGTAATGACTAGGATTTATACAAAATGCACAAATTCCTATGGAAAAAGACCGAAAATAATATTTTACAGAGCCGGAAAGTGGGAGAAATTGCTCAGCGACAGCAGTGGAGACTAGGATGGTTATGGAAAAACTTGAATCACCTAGCATACCAATCAGTTGCAAACTCAACCCTTGTAACCATAACCGCCGTAGCCACCATATCCATAACCACCGCCATATCCCAAGCCCCCTCCGTAGCCGCCGCCATATCCCAAACCACCTCCGTAGCCGCCGCCGTAGCCGGCGCCTCCTCCATATGATCCTCCTCCGAGGCCGGAGTGTGCAACCAGTGCGCCGCCGCTGGACAGCTTGTTCACTTGGTGGATGGTTCTGACCAGGAAGGCTGGACCGGGCACAGCCTTGTACAGTCCTGGTCCTCCACGCAGAAGGGCCACACTGCTACCCACACCCACACCTCCGACGCCGCCGCCGTAGCCGCCACCGTATCCGCCACCATAGCCGAGGCCGTACCCGCCATAGCCAAGTCCGTAGCCGCCGCCGTATCCGAGACCATAACCGCCGTAACCAGCGCCTCCGGCCATGGTCGTGGCAAGGACGGCCGAAAGAATGGTGGCGATGGTCTGCGTAAGTCAGTGAATTACTTCTGAGCCTCATATAATGCAAGTGAGTTCATCAAATAAATGCGCGTCAGTGCTCGTCCTCTATATGTATTTTGTACTGCAGGTTTATTTGTGTTAATGTGTTCGCTTTAGACGTCTGCAGTCTAGCTGCATATAAACTAGTCAAAGGAATTAGAAATGGCGGTATATATATATATATATATATATATATATATATATATATATGCGGATGTTATGCTTACTTAAGTGTTGTGAATAACATACCCCGCCCTCTGCGCTGACCTACTATTGCTGCATAGGAACGTCAAACAAAGCGTGTGTTCTACCACTTTGATTTCATTTCCGGCCACTTTTCTCTCTATTGGTGACGAAAATAGTGCAGCAAACCTAAAAAGTGTGTTTCTGGGGCAATAGGGTTCCAGAAAAAATAAAACAATGTTGCTGCTCAAGAATATACTTGCAAACTACGTACATCCTGCAACAAGAAATACCGTAAACGTTGTACTGCCGTAGCGCTCGTAGACAAATAAGTCAGAAACCGTTCGTAATTAGGGACATTGAAACCATTTTTCTCGCCTTCGTAACTGTCAAATACTTAAGCCTTTTCCGCAACAATAAATATCGGGAGTGGTAGAGCAAATACCACAAAACAGCAAATTCCTTCTTTTGTCCTTTGTTTGGATCTCCAATGCTTTTAACATTTCCTGAAATGCTCGTTGAAGGCAACACACAAGGCGCCGCTCGGCACTTCCTAGTTGTAAAAAGAGCCCATTAATTTACAAAATGCGTCTCAGAGGTATTTAGACAAATATATAGCTGCGATGGTTTATACAACGAATATAATAGACGGCTGCACACTTATTGGGCTGAAATTGAAGCTCCTTCCAACGGCATGCAACTTTTGCAAGAAACACTCAGTAAAGGTACATCTTCTCATCAGACTACGTATTAGCAATATGACAGAGGCAATAACCAAAATTAATGAACGAATCCCGGTACAGAGAAATAAATAGAACTTACACCATCGCAGGATAAAACCTCTAGATAATAGATTTTCCGCGGCCGTACGAATTTTTGTTCATAACTCCCACCAACGCATGCAACGACCATTGAGCGTAAAATACCGACGCGTGCTGAATTTTCCTCCATTATTTTTCTGAGATGAAAATCCTGTACGTTCACAAAAATGTACAAAACAAAAGCAGAACTACGATCGCTCCTAAGAACTAAACACTATTAACACATTTTCTTGTTCTTACGTACGCGTAAATAGAACTGCAGTGTAAGACATCACAGTTATTTCACGTTGTTCTAAAATTGCCCGGTTTGACAATAATGCCGGCACAGTCAGCAGACACTTACCACAGTGCTCATGGTTACCGTTTGTTGAACCTGCAGGTACTCGGCGAACGATGTCTGTGGGATTCACAGCTGGTCGCTTATATACTTGGCGTACCGCGAGAATAGCACGTATTGGGCGCCAGGGAAGTTGCGTGTGAGACGAGGGTATCGAGGCTACGTTGCGATTATAGCAGCGACGAAGCGGGAAAAACAAAGTGCACGTACGCGATGATAGTAACACACGGAAGCCACTCACACTGCACTGCACACGACGCAATAGAAAGGAAATAGCACCGCACGAGTTCTGGCTGTAACCCTGCAGCCCCGAGTGACTCTTCACTGACTCGCAGTCGCTTCCTCCCGACAATCGCACTAGCAGGCTCACGAAGCAGCTTGGAATGCTTGCTATCTGTATTGCTAAAAATGGAAGAAGCCATACATTAAGAGACACGAATGGAGACACCAGGGACTAACGATAAGCTAGAAATGGCGATAAATGCGAGTCTCTAGATGTTAACGGGCTCTATGCAATATGTCCAATTGAGAATGACAAATTATCAACCCCTACGACGAGGCGTTACTCCTAGCTTAGGTGCGCAGAAATAGTGTTCAATAAAAACGAGGTAGATCCAATGCGATGTCGGAATCTAGATGTCGCTGGCCTTGTTTCAGTCCGTGAGTCAATGAGTTATCGGATGACACTCGGACGGCAATAACACTCGCAGGGATGTAAATGCATTTAAACCTTCTTTTGCACCCAATGTATACATATCCAATCTGGAGGATCGTCCAAGAATAGAGTCATGCCCAGTGGCAAGTAACGAATGGCCAAAAAATGGCGCAGCTGGACTATAGGCTCCGTGACAAAGATGAAAGAAGCCGTTGAATATTTCTTGATTTATTTAGAAAGGCCTGACAGGCCTACGAAGAGGCATATGGGGAGGGGGGGGGGGGCGTATGTTACAATACAATACAATCGGTTAAGAGATATCGATGCTACAAGGAACCAAACATTGGCGCAAAACGAAGAAATTTGTAGATAACAATAACCAGACACATCCTCGAAAAAAGATGAAAAAGAAATGAACAGATAAGCATTGCATAAAAACACCAAGAAGTCAAAAAAGTTACATTATACGTTACATAGTTACAAAGCATTTTATATATAGCGAAATATTGAAAAAAATGAAAAGAAAAAGAAAATAACACATGCACAACGCGTAACAATGCATTGAAAACGTAATCGGATTGATACGTAACCATGTACTAAATCTATACATACCCTCGTCTGTATAGTATCGTTTACACACTTATTGTATTGAATGGATAATAAACTGAAACTGACTGCGATCAGTGTGAAGAAAAAAATTTCGTCAAATTAAAGCAAAAGGCGTCATGATTTATGAGCGCCGCAATGCCATCCGGAAGGCTGTTCCAGAGACGGATAGCGCGAGTAAGTGGTGAAAAGTTAAATGCTTGGGTCACGCCATATACGCGGGCATAGGTGAAATTATTGCGCAATCTTCGCGATCTGAAGAAGTGGTGTTTCAAGCATGGTAGGGATATTCCGTCAGAGTGAAAGAATTTATGAAATAATGACGGCAATCCAATCTCACGGCGAGTACTCAACGACTGCAACGATATTTCGGCTTTGATCTGCGTTATGCGAGACTGGGAACTGTAATTATGAGTAATGAAACGACTTGCCCTATTCTGAAATATTTCCAATGCTTCAATTAGGTCTTTCTGATGTGGTGACCAAATGGGAGACGCGTGCTCAAGCTGGGGTCGCACCAATGTTAAAAAACCAGTTTAAGCCAGATGGAACACTGCGCAAGTTCCGGCGCAAGGTCATCAATGGTTTGGTTGCATTGGCAGAGACATGTAATGTGCTCAGACCATGGGCGCCATAACATAAACTGATTTCAAACTGGGGTGCTATGCAGGATGCGCCGAGTTTGGCGAAACTCAGGATCTTCACGAGCTCTGTCGACGCCCCAAGATGAAAGAACTAATGGTAACAAGACAAAGTTTGTCCGTCGGCACGCCTCCGGTTTCATTGGTTTATATAGATTCAATCTGGGTGGCTATCACCCCTTGGGCGTTGCCATATGGGCGGTCGGCAAACTGGGGCTCACGTGATCATACGGTCGGTGCATGGTTGTGCCTTCTTTTACTTGTTTGTCGTTCCACCGAGTGCATTACAGGCACAAGCAAGTTATAAAATATATGCATTTAGTACAATAATATTAGAGACATTAATGTGGGTTATAAGCATTTTAAAGTTTACAAGATGTACACTGGATGTGTATTAGACTAATTTGTAGTATAATACGTTTCGCGTTATACCACGAGGGGACGCTCATCCTCCTCTTTTTTTTCTTTGGATTAGATTGGCGCGGCTCTCTACGTACTTGCGCTAGCATTTCCGAGCACCGATTGGTGTGCGCTTGGCTTTCTCACTGGGGTTTCAACAGATCGCTCGTTGCTCTTCTCTTTCATCTGGATTGGATTGGTGCGGCTCGCTACCTGCTTGCGCTTCCATTTCTGAGCACAAATTGGTGTGCACCTGGTTTTCACACTGGGCTTTTAACACATCGCTCGTTACCCTCTACCCATCGCTGGTGAGGTGGCGCTTCACTTTTTGACAATAACTTTCTATTTCTTTTTTCTTTTGCGTGTGAACGCCCTTGATGGGGTCTGCAAAGTTCACGCTGTGGTTGACTATTTCCCAATGAAGATTGAGGCCTAGCCCCTTTAGCATACACTAAATTTGTGATATATTTGTATGCTGCCAATTCGTCACTGTGCATAATGGTCCCCGGTAAACATTGGCTGCAATAATGGCGCCTAGCATCGCCGCGTTTCGCCGGTCGACCTTGAAAGTCGCTGCAGCCCTCTGGTCACGCTGAACATGTCGAATACCCGTGGGCCACCATCTTTAACACCGCCGTAATTTTGGCGGCTCGGCAGAAAGTTGTCGCCCGACATTAGGCGGCCTCGATTGTACTTTTGCTCGCCGCGAAGAAGGCACTCGTCTCCCTGGGGACACCGAGTGGAGGTTGCGCCAGCAGCTCGTCCTTCGCGAACTTATGGGGGTAGTTCCTCTAGTCAGCGATGGCGCGATCCGATGGAGGAAACAAGTCGCCGGTCATCTCCTTCCACAGCCATATGTCTACGCTTTGGCTCAGGCAGTACGTGAGCCAAATCATTTGCCGCCTGGAGAGGTGGTCGTTCGGACGGCCGAGGCGGTCCGTGTTGGCGAAGTAACTTCCTTCGCCTCTCTGCCCGTGCAGTGCAGCAGTACCGTGTAACTGCGAAAACCGATTTCGGCAGCTGTGGCACCGGAAGGCAGCCCGGTGTCCATTCTGAGCCTTCCAATATAATGTGACCGCTTCGCCTGCGCAGGTTGGTTGGTCCGGGTCTAATCCCAGGGACTCGCAGGTGCCCCAGTACTCCGATGATGACGCCGGACTTGGTCTGGGGCTGGGGCGCGGTGGACGAGCAGTGCTTGAAATAGGACAGAGCTGAAGCTATCGGACCAACTTTTCCTCCGCAGCCTAGTCGCACCACTCTGCGCTCGGAAAGCACAATTTGCCCGCCACGCTGTCTCCGCAGACGACGGCCTTCGCCTAACACGTCACACAGCCAGCGCACTGACGTTTCGGAAAGGCAAAAATGACGCGAAACTCTACGTCAGTCTTGTAGGTGAACAGTCCCAGACGGTCCTATTGACGCTTACTACCACTGGATGCGATGACACAGGCTGCTGCTGCCGCCGCCATGTTCACGAGTTCAACTCGAGGGGGGTTTCGCGATGTACGAGTTTGGCACGAGTTCGCCTGTCAATCAAAACCATAGGTCACGCCCCGTGCGACGCATGTTACTCTTGTGCGCGCCCACCACGGTTGGGCCACGCCCAACTTATTTTTCGGCGACAGCGACGTGGTGCGGAATTGAGAGGCGTTAACAATCTTGACCGGCGAAATAAAACACGCACAATGCACTGTCCTCGGTGATGTACTGAGTACCGCTATAAAAAAAGCGCTGACTTTCGCGGGCTTATGCATATATCTTCTTGGGCTGTGATGGCCCCACAACACGGTTCATTGCCTGCATTGTGGCGATGTAGCGCACAGCAAATAATTTTCGGCAGGTCACTGTAGCTGCTTGCAAGGCGTCGATGCGCTGCGGTGGACGACGATACTGAGCAGTGCGTAGTGTTCTCCAACGATAACGTATCGCAGCTGTCATTTGAGATGGCTGCTCTGTCATCAATGATGTATCGGACCCGCAGTGTCGCAAACACGGTCAGCGGTCAGCGTAAACGCACCCAGTGCGATGGCATTTCTTCATCACAAGCACGACACACTAAACAATTGCAACACCGTAGTTCGTTCGAAGTCTAATTTTCTAACAGCACACAAAAGCCCTCACCCGCCAAAATGTGATAACTGCGCTGTCGTTACGATATCCATCTGCGATCGCTGTTAGCTCAGCAGCAGAGGAAATCGGCAAGCACACTGGTGTGAACAACACACTCAAATTCTGCGTACATGCGCACGGAGGCACCTTCACTATAGGCAAGTGGTGACAAGCGATGCATCGCTTCGCAATGCATCGCGGAGACTTCGCGCACGCAGATAAACTGGTGCATTTTCACTGTGCTGCGTCACTACAGACCCTACAATACCGCACAGCAATTTTGCAGTGGCAGCCGTTGCCCCCGTCTCTATGGCTAGAGTGTCGTTTAAGTTGGTAAAGCGGCGGCCTTAATAGCCGCCTCAGTGAAAGCACCTGCGGTGAACAGCCATGCCGCAGCGCTGCGTTGCCATTCCCCTAATAGACAGGGAATGGACAGATCATTGCCATGACTGACTTTATGCGTCATTGTCGCATCGATTTTATCGAGAATGGCACTGCAGCGCCCCTGGCGACTGCTCCTCGTATGAACTCCCTCGTGCGTGCGACCCTCTAGAATGTATCTGCTTGTAAGCTTTCGCCTCACTGTCGCCACTCGAGGCAAAAATGTGCAAAGTTTAATAATTCACTCGATGTCCGTTTGTCATCACAAATTTATAGCATTCAAAACGAAAAACCGATACTTTAAGAAATAAAATGTTTGTTATTTCATTTGCTAGCTGTATTTTAATGTATTCGATTGAGGGAAAGTGTAGGTGCAAGTATGCACCGCATGTGCCCTGTTCGTGTTCGACGGAGGATAGAAAGATAATGCTCGAAAGAGGAGGCACGCCCTTGACACGCCCGAGAAAGGCGTGGCAAGCGGCTCACGGCAAGTGTACAGATAGACGGCGGGACAGTGACGGTATTGCTAAATTGCGATAATACGTTGATAACAATACTCGGCGCTGGCGCGTTTTGTGGCGCAGTCCTCTGTGCTTGAAGCGCGGAAGCACTGTGCAGCGCAGGGTGCGCTCATGTTGTCATACGCGCCTTTATCTCGACATTTCTTTTTGTCTGCTGTTATTGCACGTTCCTTGCTATCTCCGTTCACTGCCTCGGGTAAAACTGCAAACTCGGGTAAAACTCGGGCGAACGAGAAACTCGGCGCATCCTGCATAGCACCCCTGTTTTGATTCCCAACTCCTGACGTGAAATTTACGTAACTACTCACGCAAGCATCGGGCGGTGACCCGCAGCATTGTCTGAACAACCCAATCAAACACTCTCCTCGTTGATAGGAGGTCACCTTCGTTCCCTTTCAAAACCAATAACATTGCCTACACTGAGCGGTTTTTCTTATCTAATTGGCTGACAAGAGGCGAGGAGCACGCTCTAAGGAGAGGGTTTCGATGGGGCCGAGCCAGCACAGTGAAAATAGATAACCGCATGAAGAGGGTGGTGCCGGCTTCTCCGATTGTTCCGCTTTGCGTTACTTAGCTTGCTGTGCCTGGTCAAAAAGCGCGGCGGTGTGCAACGGAAGGATAAGAATGCCGCTAGAACGGATCCTCAGCAAGGAAGAGTTGCCAGAACGATGTCGTATACGTGCCGAAAGGGGTCTATAATGTTTTACTGACACGCAAAATGCTTTATAATGCGCAAATAAATACACGCTCACCGGCGGGTGCGAGTAGCGAGGGCCTGAGCGATCGGCGGGCAGCCATCTTCTATTCCTTTCGGAACGGGGCAGTCTGTGGCTATTCAGAAAAAAAAATCATTTTTTTTCGGCATATTAATGCATTTTTTTCTCGTACACGTCACTTTGACTTGGTGAGTTTTCGCGGTTTTGTGACGTCGCGTGTCAGACAGGCGAAGTGGGCGTAGCCAGAAAACATTGGACCAATAGCAGAGGGCTAATAGTGAAAAGGCGTCGAATCAGGAATGATTATTTTCCTTTGGGCTGTTTAATTATGCATAATCAGTGTGCACACGTTATATCAGATGGGGAGCTATCGCAGTTTTCGTGACGTCGCGTGACAGATAGGTGAAGTTGGAAGTGGCCCGAAAATGTTTTGGCCAATCGTGGAGGCTGATTGCAGAAATTGGAATCAAAACAGTTTGGAATCATTTTACGTTATAGCGCCCCACGTTAGGTTAGGTGTAAGGTGCACGCCAAGATAAATTTATTGAGCAGTCTGGGATATAATACTGTTCTTAATGTGGTAAATAAACTGCCAATTAACAGGTTTACGGATGAAGAACATTGTTTGACATTTTGACACGTTTAGTCTCATGAGCCATCTATTACACCACTGGTTCACGATATGGGGCTTGTTGTCTTGTTGGACAACAAGTCTTGTTGGAGCGCATTATGATCATCACTGTTGGTTATTTGGCAGTAGATTATGCACTCATTGGCGAATATTCGTATGCAAGATGATATGTGGTTATGCAGATCCTTTATATAGATAAAAAACAAACTAGGCCCAAGGACGCTTCCTTGCAGCACACCAGAAATAACGTTAGATTTGGGGGGAATCGAACTCATTAACAGATGTAAATTGCTCTCGATTAGACAGAAAGTTATGTAGCCATGAGAATGTACAAGAGTCCAATTTTACCGCAGAAAGTTTCGATATGAGGCGGCAATGTGCAACACGATCAAACGCCTTGGAAAAGTCAAGGAATACGCAGTCGTTCTGTAAGCAGTGATTCAAATTAAGGTGAATATCGGTTGTAAATTCAAATAACTGTGTCTCGCGCGAGAAGCCTTTTCTGAAACCGTGTTGATTGCGGGAAAAAGAGGTGTTAGATTCGAGATGATTATAAATATGCAAAGAAAATACGTGTTCGAGCATTTTTCAGCAAATGCAGGTAAGCGAGATGGGCCCGTAATTTTCACACGAGATTTTACTTCCGTTTTCGTAAATCAGTACAGCTTTTGAGATCCTCGAGTCGAAGGGAAGCATACCAACATTAAGGGCTGCCTGAATATATCAAACAGGATGACCCTTGAAACAGAAGTGGTATTTTTTAGTATCTTAGAATGTATTCCATCAATGGGCCACAAGAAGAAGACACTTTAAGGTTGTTTATTAGCGAAGCAATGCCCTCTACCGTGATGTTTATCGGCGCCATGTAATCGCAGTCGAAATCATGCACAAAGGGTACATTTGAGCTATCCTCACTTGTGAATACAGATGGGAAAAATGGAATTGAAAATCGTTGAACACTCACTCTCAGAAAAAGGGATTGCGTTATCATTGTGCAACAGAATGTGGTTCTCTTGGCTAGGGCTTATTGTTTTCAAAAACTTTGTTGGATTGTGCTTGAGTAATTGAGGAAGGTCGTTAGTTAAGTACTTTCCTTCGCTGTGCGCACGGCAATGCAATATGATTTAAGGTAGGTGGTAGGCTTTGTATTCAATCCACGATGAAGGCGTTGTAGCCCGCTTGGCATACTTGTAAACAGACAGACAACGAACTTTATTTGGCATGCTTGTAAAGCCGCTTTTTTTATCCTTCATGGGTTCAAGAGTTTTTGTGAACCATGGATTCGATATATTATTAGTGATATTAATGCGGGGAAATGTACATCTCAATTAACGAGGACATTATTTCCTTGAACATCGACAATTTCCTTCAAACTATCGGTAGTAAAATGATGGTAGCATCGCATGCTCCCAAATTATTTTTCGTTCAGTGGTGATGACAATGTAATTGCCTTTATTATAATCGCGAATTAGTTTCGGCTACATATTAGATACAGGAGAAGGTGGATTTAAGGTGAGTTGAAGCAAATTATGACCACTAAAACCGTCTAAATGTTCTATGTGAACTACTGTTTCAGGATTGTCTGTAAGTATAAGGTCTAGTATGTTAGAGCCACGTGTTGGCTGCGATACAGTCTGTGAGAGCACTATATCATGTATGTGCAAGTTCTATTCGTGATGTATTGTTCGACTTCACACGACAAAGACAGTGCTTAAATTCAGGGGGTGTCCGGGGGGAGAACAGCTGTCCTTTATTTTTTAAGGAGTGGCTTGGCACCCTCTCGGCAGGTCAGCTGTAGCACTGCGGCACTCATTAAACAGGCGCTAGAGGTGATTTTATTACCAGTAGTGCCTTGCGCGCGGCAATTAGAACTCCAGTTTTTCTAATAAAGATTTAATTTAGATTAATCGAGCAAGAACAGGAAAGCAGGTATTGTCGTACTGCCGCATGCATTTCTCCGAGGTACTACACGTGACGGTCACCACCCTTGTTCGACTAAGATTCATGGCACAGTATACTGTTTCAGGAGCCACATGAGCGAGAAACCACCTTCTTGTGATTTAGTGAAGGTTCACCTTGGTTTCTTTAGGTTACCAGTTAATTTTCATCGTTTAGTTGTGCATTATGAGTGCTGTGTTATACCAAAGACGCATGCACTTTGTGCGCTTTCGTAGGCAACCATGTGTGAAACCACAAAATATATTGTGCCTGAGGTACGTACGTTGTCAGTGTAGCAAGCCAACTGATGTTCTGCGTTGCAGCTAGACTTATTTCCTTTGAGTTCATCATCATCATCATCAGCCTATATTTTATGTCCACTGCAGGACGAAGGCCTCTCCCTGCGATCTCCAATTACCCCTGTCTTGCGCTAACGTATTCCAGCTTGCGCCTGCAAATATCCTAACTTCATCATCCCATCTGGTTTTCTGCCGACCTCGACTGCGCTTCCCTTCTCTTGGTACCCATTCTGTAACCCTAATGGTCCATTGGCTATCCATCTTACGCATTACATGGCCTGCCCAGCTCCATTTCTTCCGCTTAATGTCAACTAGAATATCGGCTATCCCCGTTTGTTCTCTGATCCACACTGCTCTCTTCCTGTCTCTTAATGTTACTCCTAAGATTTTTCGTTCCATCGCTCTTTGTGCAGTCCTTAACTTGTTCTCGAGCTTCTTTGTTAACCTCCAAGTTTCTGCCCCATATGTTAGCACCGGTAGAATGCAATGATTGTATACTTTTCTTTCCAATGACAGTGGTAAGCTCCCAGTCAGGATTTGGCTATGCCTGCCGTATGCACTCCAACCCAATTTATTCTTCTGTTAATTTCTTTCTCATGATCAGGGCCCCCTGTGAGTAATTGACCTAGATACACGTACTCCTTTACAGAATCTAGGGGTTGACTGGCGATCCAGAATTCTTGTTCCCTTGCCAGGCTAATGAACATTACCTTTGTCTTCTGCATATTCATCTTCAACCCGATTCTTACACTTTCTCGATTAAGGTCCTCAATCATTTGCTGTAATTCGTCTCCATTGTTGCTGAATAGGACAATGTCATCTGCAAACCGAAGGTTGCTGAGGTATTCGCCGTTGATCCTCACTCCTAATCCTTCCCAGTCCAAGAGCCTGAATGCTTCTTCTAAGCATGCAGTGAATAGCATTGGAGAGATTGTGTCTCCTTGCCTGACCCCTTTCTTGATAGGTAACTTTCTACTTTTCTTGTGGAGAACCAAAGGTAGCTGTGGAATCCTTGTACATATTTGCTAAGATATTCACCTATGCCTCCTGTACTCCTTGATTACGCAATGCCTCTATGACTGCTGGTATCTCTACTGAATCAAATGCTTTTTCATAATCTATGAAAGCCATATAGAGAGGTTGATAGTACTCCGCAGATTTATCGATTACCTGATTGATGACATGGATGTGATCCATCGTAGAATATCCCCCTTCCTGAAGCCAGCCTGTTCTCTTGGTTGGCTGAAGTCAAGTGTTGCACTGATTCTATTGGAAATTATCTTGGTGAATATTTTATACAATACTGAAAGCAAGCTAATGGGTCTATAATTCTTCAATTCTTTAACGTCTCCCTTCTTATGGATTAGTATAATGTTGGCGTTCTTCCAGCTCTCTGGTACACTTGAAGTTGTGAGGCATTGCGTATAAAGGGCCGCAAGCTTTTCAAGCGTGATTTCTCCTCCATCTTTGATTAAATCTACTGTTATTCCATCTTCTTTCAGCAGATTTTCCCCTGGTCATGTCTTTCAAGGCCATCCTAAGTTCATCGCTAGTTCACACATCTGTAATATCTTTTCTCTCGTGTTATTTTTGAAGAAACGTTGCCAAAAGGCAGAATTTTTCTAAGTGCTTCTATTTGTTGTCCTGGTTCACTGCTGATTCCTACAGAATTCAGCACTTCGCTGATATATATATATATATATATATATATATATATATATATATATATATAGTAACAACGAAGAAGTGCCGGTTAGCCAGGTGCATCTCCGCCGTATGAAATACGACGACTAAGAAGTGCGGGTTAGTCAGGCGCATCACCAACGCTTTTACGCACGGGGCTGATCCTGACTGGTCACAGGTTTCTGACTGCCGCACCGAGTTCGACCGCTCAATTCTGTCAATAAACACCTTGACATTTAGTCGAAGGTGCGGGGTGCGAATCGAATCCATCAACGCTGGAACTTTGAAACCACCTCGGCGCATGCCGGGCGATCCCGCCCAGCCGTCTCGAACCGTGCCTGACTGACCGGCACTTCTTCTTTGTTACTATATATATTTCATGAGCCACCTCAGCGAGAAACCACCGGCTGATTTACACACACACACACACACACACACACACACACGCACATATATACATATATATATATATATATATATATATATATATATATATATATATACATCAACGTGTTTAACTATGCGCGCGCTATACCCCCCCCCCCCCTTCCACTCAAGGGGCACTTTAGGCCCTGCACATTGGTCGGCGGTCTGCATTTGCTGACCGAAATTTCCTGCCATATATTAGCTGGGTTACATGGGGCCACTGACCCGGTTGTCCAGGAGGGAGGAGCCGCATTATACGGCAATCAAGCAGTGGCTCAATATCAGTCGATATTCCAATAAATATTTTCTGTTCTTTAAAAGCAATCTTGAGGAAGTTGCGGGAGGTTGACGAGAGAGAGCCAACCTTCGCAAAAAAGTTTCGAATGTTACCTCTCATCACTGGCTTCATTGATTTATTTTGTTGAAGGCTGCACAAAAGCTGCAGTGAACTATAATGAAAAATAAGCGCTCGTTAAGCAACCTAATACATAACGATGTTTTGATCAATTTTGTGCACCACGAAAGCGGCAGAAGAAATGCTAGTATATTTCTGAGGACGCTCACCATAGCGACATACGAGGGAAAGCAGGACAACCCCTACTTGTATATCAGTATGTCTTACTTCTTTGTGATAGAAGTAACTCAAAACACATTTTTCTACTATAGCTTCGTCTCTAAACACGCTAATTTATAGAACCAATCCGCTGAAATTTAGACTATTCATCTGCTATCTAAAATGCTGCTCAAACATAACCTTTGTTGTTGAAGCCTCTCAATACCGCGCAGCCCGGTTTATTCTATGGAATCATTCCCGTCACGCCAGCATTTCATTCACGAAGCAGACTCTCAGCTAACGAGATCTTTCATCACGTCGCCTCTCTGCCCTTTCGACGAGATCCACCGCTGCAGCCAGGTACTAAATCGATAGCTACCTGCACCTCCTTCCTATATTTCAGTCCAAACTGGTCCCATGCACAAAGTCGTTGTGCCTGTCTTGTCATATCAACTTGTATCATGATCCTTCTTTGCCACGCAGATTTATCGACGGGAAGTACCTTCCTCGATCCCCCGCTGATACTCCAGAGGCACAAATTTGCAACACCGTGATTTACCACGGCAACTGTTACACAGTTAGGTCTTATTGTTTTGGCATTTTCGTGTTCTGTTATACTGCAGTCTCATGCAGTACCAATAGGACCTTGGAAGTGTGAATAATGAATACACAAATTAATAAATTTTGGGCGTAGGTCACTGCACGCACAAGCATGGGAGAACAGATGCACTATGTGTACCTGCAATATAATATTCCTAGGAGAAGGCAGTTCAGATTGTCTTTTGACAAGTACCTTTAAACTACCTTCCCATTTTTCATTATGGCACACAAATTACCATTCCTCGCTGATAACGAGATATTTCAAAGCAGCAAATTGGGCTCGAATCCACGCTGTGAACATGGTTTGCCAGCGAAACTGTGGTATCACCTGGTCCGATAGACCAATGCGGCGTAGCCTTGAACGATTGAGCAGTGTACTACATGAAATGATTGACAGCAAGACAATTAAATGCACTGTACCGAAACCTTATTTCTTTGAAACGATATTGATAACTGCTTTGTGTTTGTTGTGGTAAATAGTCAGATTTTGCGTCGCAACATTAGAAAGATTCTTAGCTAAAGTTAAACCTATACACGACCTGTGCACAGTGGTTGGATGACTTGGATTGGTGAAGCACATGAGACCAAACTTTTTCTTATCCTCCCTAACATGCACACGATGCCCTTGTGCATAGTGATGTTCCCGTCGCCGCTCATCCTGTCCACGGTGCTCTTTGGGCGTCCTAACTATGCGTGGTCTTCTCATAGCGCTATCATAACAGAAATATAACTAGGCCGGTTCTTCTTTTGCATACGAAAGTGTAGTGACATCACTATCTGCTTCGTATGGTAGTTGCCGCTTCCCGGCAACCACAGCTTATGCAAACGTAATATTTACCTGGAAGCGCATGCGGCGAACGCTACGTGCTTCGCATTGTTCGAACGCGCCTTATAATCTACCATGGGGCTTCGACACTTGTTTTGTGCTTTTCTTTATTGAAACTAATACTGGGGTGTGTCTTGCATGCGTGCTTCCAGTGGAGACAGGCACCTTTCGCTTCAATTCGTGGGATGGTTTTCTGTCGGCTGTTCTGTTTACGGAGACGAAGAAATCCCGGAATGCGAGGCATAAACAGTTTCGCTGTAAAATTCTTCCTGGGACAATCACACTGCTCTTATTTCTCATGAGCAGCGTGCGAAATAAAGTTCCTCAAGGCTCGTTCACACTAGCCCGACACGACGCAGATTTTCGTCTGCCGATTGTTGGCGACAGCGTTTTCCTTCCAGTCGGCGCCCCTTTTACACTGCACCGACGCCAACTGCAGACTTATCGCTGATGGCCGTGTCGGCTCAGCGTCGGTGGGAAGTCCGGGAACTGACTTGTCACCAAAAGTCGCTTGATTTTATTTTGAGGCTGCAGTGTCACGACCATATATATATATATATATATATACGCGACTGAACATGGCGGCGCCTTCTGCGAAAGCCGGCCATTTTGGAATTCAGAATAAGCAATACTGCAGTAGCCAAGAATTGCATTGTGGGCATAGCATACAAATTATTCTTCACGAGAGGGTGGTTCACGCGAGAGCAATTCCTCATTTTAATGCAAGCGAAAACAGCGTCGGCGGCTTCGAGGAGGCGTACATGATAATAATAATGATAAGCTTCAAGCAAGGCACACGACCACAATAGAGAAAGCGGCATAAATAAGGTAGTTGGTGACAAACAACGTCGCAAGCATCCACGACGACAATACTAACAGGGACGTCTCGCGGACAGTGCCACATAGTTTCCACAGTAGTTCAGAGCACTCACAAGCGCCACGTGCCTTCAACAGTAGTACTGCAAATGCACAGAGAAAGTGAAATTGCACAAACCTTGCAACTGTTCCTGCGTCACTTCGCTCGTGACATCAGTGATAGGAGAAGCTTTGGCCTCAGAGTCTATTTGAAGGTCCACTGCGGGATCTTCGAAACGAGACAATCAGCGCTAAAGTTCAGGCTTGAAGCCTTTACCACAGCAACTTCATCCTCACCTGCGGCCTAAATAAAGATTTATATATCCGCTGCATTTTCAAATATGATTTTAAGACTCAAAATTTGAAGGCTCATCTGAAATGCCGCGCTGCAGCTGCTTTGTAAGTGCTTGGACGCTTTCCTGCCGAGAGATCTAAACGAAAGTATGGGACTGATTTACACACAACACGCAAAAATAAACATAATGCGTCAATGTAATCTGAATCAAATATATCGGAATAGTAAAATGCTCAATCCCTGCGGGAAAAAGAAAGATAGGCATAGGTTCTCGGTCAAAACACTGCGAATACAGGGTTCTAATATAGCAAGGCATTTTAACTAAATAAACATAGCCTACTTAGACAGAGGGAGTCAACTATTGTTAAAGTTAGTCCACGTGCGAGGTTCAAATTCCACAAAATGTATTATTATGTCATACAGAAAGGAAGTTGCTTACCTCACAAAAAAGTGGTGAGAACTTATCTAATCCACCCTATTGCTTTCTTCACTATCACTTAAATATAATCACTTTTCAAATATAACTCATTCACAATTTTCAAATTCTTACTTCAAATTAAACTTTTATTGCGATAGCAATTATATGGACACCAGCTACATTCCCGCCGTCGCCATCGGCGTCGCCGTGATGTTCCGCATAAAGTCCAAGTGCGATAGCATCTCGCCATGCAACGTATGCTGTATGGGCGAGTGAAAGCGTGTGAGGGTGAGCCGACATTGGTGGATTGATCTCGCGTGTGCAAGGGCGGAAAGCGGGGAGGAAACATGCTGTCGTCCATCGCGCGCAAGCAGGGGCATAGCCAGGGGGGGGGGGGGGTTGGGGGGGTTCAACCCCCCCCCCCCCCGAATTTTTTCCACAACCCCCCCCGCCCCACTTACCCACCCTTTGTTCACGTCGCTTCGCGCTAATATAATTCAAGGAACCGGTGCTACTATATCACAATTTCATTCCTGGGCGCTTCCGTTTGGGTTGGTAATTTACAGCGAATCATTTCTGCATATGGAAAAAAACTGTCACGGTGTTTGTCAAGGCTTTGACGCTCTCTGAGGTTTTGGGCGAGAATGTGGCGGCCGCATTCTGAAGCAACAAATGCGGCAGCCGCATTTTAGATGAACGCGAAAATGCTCGAGGCCCGTTTACTTAAATTTAGGTGCACGTTAAAAACCCCAGGTGGTCGAAATTTCCGTATACATTTCCGCCGCTTCCCTTCAGGTGCCGGTTAGGCCGCGCACGCTCAGGATCTTAGGCTACGTTCACATTCGGTCTCGGAGCTGTCGGAAGCGGCAAAATCTTGCAAAAATCTACCCGCTATAGGCGGCCAAACAGGCAGAAAAACAATCGGCGAGCCAAATCGGTCTCGGACCGATTTTTTCGCTATGGCGAAGCGGAAACGCGGCGGAAAGTCGTTCTGCTCGACCGGAAGCTACACTAGCATGTAAACAACCGGTCGTAAAATTGAACATGGCACCAAAAGTGTAGGCTGCAATGCTGATCGACGCGATCAAGAACCACCCCTTGCTCTACGACAAGAGTGGTACTAAAACGTACTGTCAGCAATACTCGCGATAGCATGTCGCGCGACCGCAGGTGCGGCAACGAAGCCTTGGCGTGACCCAACTTCTCACGCTTTTGCAAAGCCAGGCGAACCCACCACCATCGTTTCCAAGGTGTCCGCGTCTTCCGTTTATTCATTGTCCATTTCTAGAAAACAAGTAGGTAGAAGTATAAAAGCCATTTCTTCTTCCACTTCCATGGCAGACAATTGTTGGGCAGATTCCTCGTTGGCGCTCCATAATTCGTGCACGTGCACGGTATGTTGCAGAAGTCGCGGAGTGCTTTTCTCGTCGCGACGATAGATTAGGAGCGTAGGTCTCACGTAGGACGCGCAGGCTTTGGCGAGCCCCAACACAAGGGCCAGCCCGGGTTTAGCTTTGGTGTTCCCGTTGCCGCTTTGGTGTCCTGGAGGCGCCGACAATAATACGAAATGATGAAATGTTATTACAACTTGTAAATAAAAGCTATTAAAGAAATATAATCACGCCTAGGCACCAGCTGTGACTCAGCGCTACCGCAACCGTGTGAGGAGAATCACGGAACGCCAACGAGGAATTTACCGAAGGTCGCAAATGACACGCGAAGTTGCACAAAATGATCACTTTTGATGACGGGTGGGTCAATGAATGAACATACCGCTCGAAATAATGCAATAATGAGCGCCACCACGCCGACAAACGTACGCAGACTAGATGGATGTGGACGAAAGCGGCAGCGGCGGTAGCAAAACAAATGTGAACAACTTGGACATGCGCGGAAAAGATTTTCCGGCCGCTTTGGCCTTTCCGCCCGCTTGCCGCTTCCCAAGTGTGAACGTAGCCAGTCTGCGCGCGAAACGTCTCTTGTATGCGATTGCGCCCCTACGGAAGGCTGGTTGTTACTGTTGTGTTGTTGAATCCCAAACCAGCAATTGCGCAAGGCTGGTAGTTGCTGTTGTGTTGTGGAATCCCAAACCAGCAATGTACACACGAAGGGGTTGATGCCAGCAGTGAAATTCCATCGACTCGCAACAGAATGAACGAAACAGACAGCCGACAAGCATGGATTGCTGCTGTGCGCAGTACAGCGTAAGTAAACTCTTGTTGCAGGCGCTGACAGTTCTCGTCGGAGTTCACGCGTCCTGAGAAATTGATTATGTGCACTATGCACTGAACAAGACCGGAGATCATTCCTGCATCACTAGTAGAGCACTGCACGGGCCGATTTTTTCAGCCCGGGCGCGGCCCGGGCCCGTTTTTACGTCGGGCGGCCCGCCCGAGCCCGATCAAAACTTTTATGGCGAGACCCGGGCCCGGCCCGGGCCCGGAAATAATCTACGTTACCCGCCCGGCCCGGCCCGCCACCCCTTTACCCTAGGCCCGAGCCCGGCCTGAGCCCGACTCGAAACCGGCCCGAACCCGGCCCGAGACCGAAAAATAATGTTTTTCAGAGTTGAGACGCCCGAGAATAACTCGCTGCACGTTACATGCACACCACCGGAAAGCCCGAGCCCTTCCCGGAACCGCGTCAAAAAACCCGAGCCCGGCCCGGGCCCGGGTCAAAAAGCACACGCCGTGCCCGAGCCCGGCCCGAGCCCGTGAAAAAACTGTTCTACCCGGCCCGGCCCGGCCCGGCCCACGGGCCGGGCCGGGCCCGGGCTTTCGGGTAAGCCCGAGCCAGTGCAGTGCTCTAATCACTAGTACACCAATCAGTCGAGATCCTGTGAGGTACAAGGCCGCTTCCTGTTTGCACCGGCGTAAGTGAAGCAGAAATGAGTTGCACGCACTACTTCAAATGCGTACACATGCCATATCTATGCTGTGCGGTGAAATATTCTGTACAATTCTGAATCTGTTGACGTAAAGGCAAATGACGGCTGCACACTCGCACACAGCGGAAGACACAGCGGGCCATGCACTTGCCGAAAGAAATGCAACCCTCTCGTATGAGGGAGCAGGGCGACGAAAGCTCCGAAAAAAAAAAGCCTTCCCCGTTTTTGCGCGTACTTAAGTTTTCTAGCGCAAAGACGCAGCGAACAAGTTATTGCTATGGGAGTATGTATAGCCTGGTCACGCATGCATTTTCACGTGTATACCCGACCTTGACTTGTGAAACGCACTTCGCCCCTACGAGGACGACGCCACCTACGCTTAACGAAGATTAACAATTAATGATGGCTTCTCCGATCGGGCGGGTCGTCTCAATGATGCGTTTTCGAAGACTGGTCCAATCAGTGGCGCGATGAGAGACCGTTGCTCCAAACGCCCACTGTACCTGTCGTGCTTACTGTATTTTACTGAGCTTGCTTTACTTTTTACTTAATTTCTTCACAAGCACACGCGAGGGGGGGGGGGGGGGGGTCCCATGTCTTTGATATACATGTATAGAGTCTGCTTAAACTACCGATATTTATTATCGATCACGCCACGTAGAGGAAAGCAGACGCTTGCCGCCCCCCCCCCCCGGTCGCGCCGGTGAACCCCCCCCCCCCCCGACAAAAATTTCTGGCTACGCCCCTGCGCGCAAGGCACCGGGGGAGCGGGGGGGGGGGGGGGGTTCTACTCCTGCGGCCGCTGCGTATGGCGCGGTTGAGGGCGACCGCGCGGGCTTTATCTGGAACGCGATCTGCAATGGACAGAGTGCTCCAAATGCTGATAGCTTCATGGGCACTGTGTTCTCGCCGCTTAGTTCGCGTTCAAGCGAGAAGCAGCACGAAGGTCAATTCGCTCGCTGATGCTCCCGTACTTCCTCGTGCCAGCGTTCTGACAGCAACTCTCTGCGGTCATCGAATGAGATGCGTTCATGTTCGCTTCTGCGCGCGTGACACCATGCTTGTTATTTTCGCTAATAAACGAGTGTTTGTAGGTTTATGCGGAAGATAAAACTACTATTCTTACTTGGTATAACTATCTGACAATTTACTATCGCAATCGATGGTTCACCTTTCGGGCGAAACTGCGCCAGAACTGCCTTAGTGTAGGCCGTTCTGGAAGCCCAGGTTTCAGTGAAGTGTGACTCCAGGGTCGCAGGCCAAAAGGGCGACCCGCGTCGGCCATATCTACGTTCGCAACGCTCTCTCTTTGTTGGCGTTCCAACCTCTTGCGTGCCTAGTTTCCTGCCGCTCTGCCGGGGTGGGGGCACCGTCGCGCGTGCATATGAGACGAGGTGCCGTTCGCCATTTTGAATTGCACTTCTCTTGTCGTAATGGCGATGTCGCGTGTAGTGCGCACTGCCGGTGACGACTGGATTGTGGTTTTTGTTCCTGCGGTCGCTCTTCGTAAGCGCGTTGCTCCTCGGGAGTCCGGACTATACGCAGCCTTCACATTCTGTCACCTCTGAGCCGTGTGCTAAACAGCTTCGCTGGTCATCCACCTTCACAGAGTGGAATGGCTCATGATTTTTTATACGACTGCACCCTTCCCGTTTAACCAGCTGCCCTATACCGTCCTAAAAAAAGGAATTTTCTATAGTACATAATGCTGCTTCAGAATGGCGGACTAAGAATTGGTGCGTCTGAATGTGCATGCCTGCAGACATCTATCGCTTGCTTTCCGGTGATGCGCGCTGTATTATTCGTGTTTGAATTTACGTTGACATTTCACTGTAATTTGTGATTGTTTATATTGTAAAGAGCGCTTTCTTTCTGTTCTTTTTTTCTCTTCCTTTGTATCTTGCCCAGATCAGCAATTGCTGTTTGGGCACTTATGCTGACGGTATGGACATATATATATATATTCAACCACTGGTTTCTTGTCCAGTTCCGGGGGTGTACGCAATTATTACATAAAGAAGCTTGAAACCAAAACTTCACCGTCACAAAGAAGTGCACGTAAATGCGCCCGTGCGCTCAGTGACCCTGGTTTCTGAGCACGCGCGACATAAATATGGAACATCATCGCCACCAAATGAAATACTACTCTTCAATGAGGGACAATGCTGTTGTCTCAATAAAGAAGTTCGGAGCTGAAGTAATCGCTGAAGTTTCTTCTCTTTTAAAGCTAAGCTTTCTTTGTGAGACCTTTCATACTTCGCTGACCGCGACAAACATAAAATTCGCTACTGTGCTGCCGAAAATCTTTATGGACGCAACTGTTATGTGAAGGTACCCATGATGTTGCTCATCTAAACATTGCATGCTGACCATGCGTTCCCGGCTATGTTCTGTGTAACCAATCTGTGTAAGTAGCCGCTACAAAAGAGGGCAATAAGAATTATTACTTTTTTCAAACAGGACGGATACCACAAAACAACTGTTCCAACTGATGCGTGTACTTCCGCTGGATTCTGTTCACGTAATAAGTGTTCCTACAAAGAGTAATAAAACGCCATGACCCTGTCTCATTAAAAACCTTTACGTTAACTGCTGTATTTGTGCTGCAGCGAACAACTGATTTAATTTACCGTTTGCCAGAAATGCCTACGGTAGAAGGCTGATAAAATTTCATGGCGCTCTCATCTCAAATGCCATACCGAGTGATGTGAAAGCAGCACACAATTTTTCAGCGGCCATGAAGCGTTTCATGTTCAGTTAATAAGTGGTATAATTGGATAAATGGTCAACTATTTGGCTGTTATTCTCTGTGTATTTGAATCATGTGTCTGTATTCAGTTTTGTTTTCGTTTTGTCACTTGGTTAACCGCTTGCCGAATTATGTAGGTATGTCGAGCAATTGGTCCTGTTACTAGCCAACCAGGCTAGGTTTTGCCAGGTTTTGCGAAATTTTCTGTAATGTGAAGATCAAAGTGACCAAAAGACATTTAGATAACTTCCTACGTTAAGCAGCACATATAATGTCGGCTAAGCACGCCGATATGTTGACGGAATGGTGAAATATATTGAACAAATTTTATGGAATAGTTTAAATTCTTCGATTTCACCACTCAACGTGTACCATTCGTTTCTTGTCCAATCCTTCATAATAGGCATGACGCAACATGTACAATTCCTACATAAAATGTGAATATTTTCAGCACAAATATATGTCTCTAAAGCACCCAATATTTCAATAGCGTGGTTAAATAAATTTCATGTATTCTTCAATTTCTTTGGTTCTTTTTGCTTCGGCCATTCGGTGTGTGCCACTGGGGTTGTGACCGTTCTTGACCAATCCTCCAGAATGGGTATATTCCACTGTGACACACGAGGTACAGGACCCCTAAACATTGGTGGCTACGTGTCGTATTTTTCCCTGCAAGCACTTGTCGTCATACAATTTTACGCATTGGCGTTAGTTGTCAAGCAATTAAGTAGCCACTTTATAGACACTTTGCAGGGCCCGAATTCTAACATGTGCATTATATATGCACCACTTTTTCCTTATAAAAGTTGTTGGGGACATTAAACTTACTGTGCTATATTTATGCTAATAAAATGACGACTAATAGAGACGGTAATCAAGATCAAGAAGTTTTATTTGGTCCTTCACAATCACAAAATGCGCGCGAAATGCCGATGCTAAGTTGTGGCATTCGTTTTTTCTTCATAGGCTGAAGTGGTACCACATACACGCAAGTAATGTTTTTAATAAGAGTTCTATGACTGATTAACTTGTTAACGCTAGCGATGTGACAACCGAAGGTTTTCCGTCCAGCGTTATTACAGTGATCTCAATATATGAAAAAAATTGGTCGTTGTGCTAGAATCGCACACCAAGTCTTTTGTCTTGACTGCGTTCATGAGGCAGCACAATAGTCTGTATCATCAGCGGTGACGATTACAGGTAGCTGAATACAAATTTTAAGCAATTTCCTGCAATTCTGGCGACATTACAAATCGTGCCACCTACTCAAAAGCGACCGTATTTGCACTGTTCCTGCTCTGTGTGGAATCAATTTTCAAACTTGCGTTGGCGGGTTCCTGCGCACAGTGCCTTTTTTGGTGATGAGTCTCCCTTCGAGATGCAAAATGCCACATAAAGCAGCAGCTGAATCAACCCTTGTAACCATAGCCTCCGTATCCGTAGCCGCCTCCGTATCCCAGACCACCTCCGTATCCCAAACCGCCTCCATATCCCAAGCCACCTCCGTAGCCTCCGCCGAGTCCGGCACCTCCGCCGAGTCCGGCACCTCCGCCGAGTCCGGCTCCTCCGCCGTATGATCCTCCTCCGAGGCCGGAGTGCGCGACCAGTGCTCCACCGCTGGACAGCTTGTTCACTTGGTGGATAGTTCTGACCAGGAAGGCAGGGCCGGGCACAGCCTTGTACAGTCCAGGTCCACCGCGAAGAAGGGCCACGCTGCTGCCGACACCTACACCGCCAACACCTACGCCGCCGACGCCGCCCAGGCCTCCCCCGTATCCAAGGCCATAGCCGCCGCCGTAGCCGCCGCCGTAACCAAGTCCGTATCCTCCGTATCCTCCGTAACCCACCCCGCCGGCCATGGCGGTGGCAAGGACAGCAGAAAGGAGAGTGGCGATGCTCTGCGCAAATTAGCGTAAAAATGCTCGTTAACCTCTCAGCTGAATGAGTCATTTTCGCTAAGTCGCATTGGCTTTTATAGCAGAAATGGATTACGCGAATATTCCTCCATATATTATCTACTTGAAGAGGCAAAAGTCTACATTACTCGAGACACTGCGGAGGCGATAGCGTGTCTTTTATTTTAGGCAACTCTTTCCTAGAGGCGGCGGACATCTGACATTACGTGGTAATCGCTTAAAAACCAACGAGCTTGAAGTGCTAATAATGTTTCATATGGTATCTCGTACGAATTGTAGCAATAAAATAATTACATTTGGTCAGTACTTGAAGTAGGCCCACATGGTACAACTCCTGAGATTTCCGAAACTTTTGACAACCATGCTAAGGCTCGCACAGAGTAAATTTATATTGTATACGACTATCTTGCATATTGCACGCGGATGGAGTTGTGCAAAAGTATGAACTGCAACTGCCTGTGCCGATGCATTCAAGCTTCATAAACTTGAAGAGGGATATGGATGTTGCGCGAACCTCAGTATTCTTATTACGTGAACATAATTAATGCTCTAGCACGGTTCTACTCTAGAAAAACGTAGATAATAACTTCATTTGTGAACGTGATTTTACGGGCGCCCAGCGCCCCTTAATAATGCGTTGCCAAAAAAAAAGATCATAGGATTGACTGCAGTACGAAAAAGTTCTGCTTTTTCTGATTAAACCAGTTATAACGTCAAGCTCTACATTTATTCTTGTAGACATGAGTGTCGTATTATTCGATAAATCGTCGTCTCCCTTCCCTGTTTTTTTCTATTCGATAATGAAAACTCAGAGCAAGGATCTTACTCTTGCAATGCACATCACTCCGTGAAACAGTTCCAAAGCCTGCAAATTGTAGTAACTATTAAGCTTTCTAACGGAATTGTCGCTACATCTGAAGGTTTGTTGCATAGGCTTATTTGAAATCAATTAAATTAAATTAAAATTAAATTAAAATGGATTCATGGCCACTGGATCATGGTACACGCTATAAGCATACTGACACTCTAGGGTTACACTTACGCTGCTTACAATGGCTAGGAAATCCGCTTGGCTCTGCTTTGCAAGGCTTACAATATAATATAGGGACTGTGGTCGCGAAATGCTACTTGAAGCGTATTTCCAGCAAGGCATGCATATTTTGTTGTCCCCTTTGGCAATGCCAGTGATAACATAGAACGGCTAGAGGTGATAATCATTCTTAAGACTCGAAATGATTTCGGCAAGAGGAAGACATTGTCTCGAACTAGGAATTCGGCGCCAAAGTACACCTTTTCAAGTAGAAATGAAGCGCTAGTGTTGCTCGAACCGTCAGCTTAGGGCACTAATCAATGGCAGAGTGTTCTACAGAACAGAAATAGAAACAATGTGGAAAAGACATTCATCTTGATCATGCAAGTTCATTAACTTCACCACCGCGGAGAAGGCATCCCCCAGAGTTCTCATATTTCTCCTATCCCATGGCAGCCCAACCTAGCGTATGCCGATAAACTTGCATATCACTTCTATTTCAATATATATATATATATATATATATATATATATATATATAACCTATTTGTTCACTGCCGATGAAGTTCCGCAAAAGAGGATAGCCATTTAGTGTTCCTGCATTTACAGTCGCATAATACGCTAGTTTTTGCACGTGGTTTCCTCATGTACTTATGCCCATACTGTCATAACTTATATAATTAAAATTAAGTTTATGTACTTCGAAGAAGCAGGCTGCAAATCACTTAATGCGACTCGCAGAGCCGTGCGAGTATATTTTCAAGTGAAATTGAGAAGGTCCAAGTCCGTGCTGAATAGATATATTGACTTGTAATGCAACCTCGTGCAATAAACAATTGAATGATCACAATGTTTATTGAGCCGTAGCTTTACTAAAGGTGTCAGTAACTCCGAGTTCTTTTTCTCCAGCTCCTAAGATCTATTTCAACTCTCGTAAAGTTATTTTACTAAATACCGATGATAAAACATCGCCGTGCGGATGCAGAAGACTTTGCGGTAGGTCATTTTTCCTTTTTTGTAATCCACGCTAGCACTTCAGTGAACCCTTCGACAATGCAAATAATAAACGATAGCTTGCCGCGATAGGTAGCGAGAAGACTTGCCCAGAATCTCGGAAAAACTTCGTTGTGCACTGATGGAACACAGGTATAGTGCGAATTCAGTACGATCTTCTGTTCAAGGTTGCATATTTTGGCGTTACGAGGTCTGTCAGGCTGCTGACCTTTCACAACTCTTTTTTTTTTGTTTCACCTGCTTTATTACAAACTCTTAGATTTACCATTGCAAACTCAAGTATTCACTAACACAAATATTGGTTATTAGAAACGCTATTCATTACATACCAATTTTAACATACGACTTTTTACAGAAATGACAATGCAGCAATGGTTCCTACAAAAACTGCGAACCCGTAACTTTGCCGCAGAAGAGAACCAACATTGCAAAAAAGCTTTTTGTACAAAACCCCTACTGTTATGAAAAAAAAATTGAACGTAATGTGTTATCCACTGGGACAGACTAGGTGAAAATAAACACGGCACCTTTTTCACTATACTATGACTGTTAGGAATTATACTGCGGAATATTTACGCTTCACTGTTTTCATTACTATAAAACGCGGTTGGGAACCATTGTGGCAAAACCGCGCCCCCCGCAGAAACTCACCACAGCGTTCATGGTTACCGTTTGTTGCGACTGCTCTTTGGCGAATGATGCCAGTGCGGTTCACGGCAAGTCGCTTATATACTCGCCGTTGGGCGAGAATCGCACGTCTTGGATCGCACGTCGGTTACGTGTACCAGGCTACGGTAACGGGGCTGCCGTGCGCTTAGCGGTGCACCACCGGGAAATTGCAGTGCACGTGCCAGATGAAACACACGCACGGAAGTCCCTCAGGCTACACTCTATTCGACGCACGAGAAGGCGGAAACAAAAGCATTCGAAAAGCGATGCCTAACGATAGGCTGCTTTAACCCTACAGCTCCGCGTATCTTTGAATAAGCTTTCAGGCGTTTCCTTTCACAGGGTGTAGGAGGCACACAAAGGGCTCGAAGATGCTTCCTATTCCTCGTGCTAGAACGGAAGGAGCCGTACGTGCACTTTTGTCGTACGGAGATACCGATACGCGACGGCAGTCTAAAACGGGGAAGGCAGTGTGATCAGCCAGGTGATGGCAGAACGAAAATTTAGGTAGGCAAAAACAGTGGAAGGAAGGTGATACAGACTAATAACTAAGGTCACTTCTAAACATGTCAATATAACAAGTTTCATAAATAGATAACTAAAATTATAGGATGCTATTGACCAGGTACACAAAGAATAAAGCGCAAAAGGCGGACAGCGGCTGCTAAGCTTTTTTTTGCACGCAAAGCAGCTTCGCGACTCTAATTCTAAAGCTCCTCAATCACTCTGGCAAATGCTGAAGTTGTTAGCTCTGTGGCTTCAAATTCGTTACTACTGCAGCGAATCAGTGTCGAAGCATAGTAAAGTACAGCGTAATAAATTTTAGTAACGCGATGATAGAGCTGTGGGGCTTCCAAATATGTTTGCCCAAGCCGAAGGTGGCTGTAGCAACGTTAGCACGATTCCACGTAACTGCGCGGAACACGACTTGGCAAGGAAAAACCGTGTTCTGAGTTTTATCCTGAAATGTGGCTACCCCGGCCGGCCCGACCTTACACCCTGACCAAACGTTACAATTAACAAGATGACCTGCATAGATACCTGTGACCCAAACCACAAGAGCTACTGCTGTTTAACGAGGAGTTTTCCAGTGAAGAAGCAAACGCTCAGTGTTGAGCATCTGCTTGCAAGCGGGAGAACAGGTGAGCCCAGGAATTCGTATAGTAACAAATCTTCATTAGGTGAATTGCTACGACCTTTCAATGAACAACTTGTCTTCGAAGTGGTACAACGGCTATAAACTCTAACACTTAAAATTTTGTTTGCAATTGAGAACTCTCGTGTGCCACAAATGACACTGTTCTTTGCCCATTGTGTAGGCTGTAAATGTAAAATGTGGTTATATGGGACATTTGTGGTTCGTTGCCATTACATTTAACGAGATGAGATAAACTGCACCATCTCCTCTGACCAGAATGTAGTGTTTGTTATTTTGGCGGTGCTCAGAGCCAAAGTGAAACATTGTTGGAAGACTTGTGAAATGTGCCAATGTGTCATAACTGTCTCCATTTTCATGTCTCTGCATACATTAGGCCCCTCCTTTATTAGCTTTCATATATACATATATTTTGTACGTATCTTCCAATATTTATCGATACATGGTAGGCAAAATAAGCATTCAATATATGAAGGTGCTGCGCTCCCAAAAGGATTGCAATTCCCTTCAGAAAAGAAAGTATAATTGTGCTTTTCCCGCAAGCGCGAAATCTAGCCGGAAGCTTTTTTTTTATTCAGACATATCCCCGCTTAGCCCGAAAGCGTTACAGCAGGGGGGTTACGAACATGAAAAAAAAATACATCTTGATTCACACTTCACACTTATCCACAGGACAGCCGATTCCACTGAGCGATAGTTTTAACAAAAAAGGAATTGGCATATAGGCCCGTCCAAGCCCGGTATTCTTTAATTTTGGACTGGTGGTAAGAGCGTGCAGATATATAGTTTGGCGGTATTAAGCACATTTCCCTATCAATTCCAGTTTTGTTATGATAGATTTCATACAGAAGCTTTAGCCGCAGTTTCGTTCGGCGAGACGACAAGGATTCCCAATTGAGCTCTTTTTTTCATTGCTGTGCAACTATACTTGGCTGCTCTGTTTTGCATTTTTCTAGTTCATTTATGAGACATATCTGTGACGGGTCCCAAAGGGTACAAGCATATTCCAAATAGGTCGTATACAAGTCAGGTATGCCGTGCTTCTAAGGTTAGAATTTGCACATTTTAAATTTCTTTGAACGTAATCAAAGCAACTGGCGCTTTGCCAACCACATATATATAGTTCACATGTGCCCGCCAAGAGCAGTCGCCCGACAGCGTCACGCCCAAACATTTAGTCGTGAATTTTTTACTTAAAATATTATTCATAAGATAGTAGCTGGCATTGATTACATTTTTCTTCTTAGTAAACGGCACATGGACGCGCTTACCCGCATTCAAATTTATTTTCCACTTAGAGCACCATTCGCAAATATTTTCTAGGTCGGCCTGCAGTTTGAGAACATCATGTTCATTATCAATTTTTCTATACACAATACAGCCATCAGCGAAGAGCCGCATATTAGAGTAAATACCTAAGTTAATGTCATATGTATATTTGAGAAAAAGAAGAGGCCCCAGGACAGATCCTTGCGGGACGCCTGATGTGACCTCAAGATAATCGGAATTAGTACCATTCAGGACAACACGTTGATGGCGTTTTGACAAATAGTTTTCTATCCAGCTAAAACACTAGAATCTATATTAACATTCGAAGTTTATGAAGTAGTAAAGAATGGCAAACAGTATAAAATGCTTTGCGGAAGTCTAGAAATATTCAGTCAATTTGCCCACCCAATTCAACAACAGACGCTAGGTCATCATAAAATTCAATCAGTTGTGTCGTACATGAAAACCCCTTGCGAATTCCGTGTTGTCTGTTCGTAAGCAATGCGTTGTCCATTAGATGTTTCATGATAGCCTTGTATATTATATTTTTCATGATCTTGCATGAAATCGAAGTAAGTGAGATAGGTCTATAATTAGTAACTTCTTTTTTAGAGCCTCCTTGTGAATTGGGACTACATTTGCTATTTTCTTACCAGTAGTTAATTACTTGTGAAAAATTAAATAAAGGTAAAGTGAGACGACGTGAGCACACTGTTTTAACATTCTTAGAGAGATACCATCAGCACCAATAGCCTTGCTGTCACCTAGGTTCTTTAGCAGAGATTCAATGCCGCTGACGCTAAGTTCGATTGGTTGCATAAGAGGAACGTTGCTATTTGATGATTGTGGGCTGCATGGTGATTGAGAAGGACAGACTGATTGGAAATATCTGTTTAGTCATGTTGCTTTTTCTGCATCATCAGAAAGAGTGCGTTCATTATAAATAATTTAATTTATTCCAACAAGATCAGACCCACATCCTTCAAATACTGCCAGAACGGTTTAGAATTTGTTTTCATTTTGTCATTTAATCGTTTAAGATACTGTTCTGTTGCTTTTTTCGACAGGCTTTTGTATTCGCTTGTTCATTCTTGTAGCCTTTTAAAATACGCGTGTGTTTTTGTTCTTTTATATCTTTGAAACACATGCCTTCGTTTTTTAACTAGCCTCAATACACAAAAGGTTATCCATGGTTTTTTACGCTTTTGGAGCCTAGCCGATTTAGTACTTGGTATAAACTTCTCTGTAAGATCTAACAGATTTTTTCTAAATCTGCTCCACAAATATTGTACTTCGTGTTTCTCCACAAAGCATTCAAAAACAGGAAGAAAATCAAGAAGTTTATCAGAAATTGATGAATAATCGCCTTTTTCAAAGGAGAAAATTCTTCTACTGATGCGCCTTTTTGTGCGCTGTACTTTCGTTTTAATCGCTGCATCCACAACCCGATGATCACTAATACCTGGAAAGATATAAACATTACCAACTAAATTTGGCGAATTACAAAAGAGAAGATCTAGGGTACTATTTATTCGAGTGCGTTCGAGGACATACTGAAAAAAGCCGAAACTATCAGCCAGGTTCTTCATTTCTAGATTGGTACGGTAAGCATTCAATAACTCGCATGTGCCGTTTTCTCACTTTAAGTCGGGCAAATTGATATCACCCGCAAGCAATATTATTTGGCCAGATGCCTCCAAAACGATATCGTACAGCATTTTCAAAGCACGGAAATCCGTACTTGGTGATCGATAAAACGCTCCAGTGACAAAAGAAAGATTCTTAGCCAGTGTAACAGTGCACCAAACCGACTCGACCGAGTCGTGACCGATGTTCAGCATCGAAGACGAAAGGGGCGAATGAACTAATAGAAAAACACTACCGCCATGACCCGGCCTGTCGTTGCGATAAGCAGTATAGTTGGAGGGGAACACCTCGCTATCAGTGATGGATGTGTTAAGCCAGGATTCAGTACCCAACACTGTATCTGCCTTTAATGACTCAACCAATCCAGCAAGCTCATCCATCTTGTTGACTATTCTACGGCAATTTACCACCGCAATAACTAAATCACGATGAACACAGAAAATATAATTTGTTCGTCACCGTTTTAACAGGGCAACAACTTCTTCCTTCTCATCGTCTCATGTAAACGCTCTGCGATTTATGATCAGCTTATCGGCCTTCAACTTGGCAGGTTTTTCTCTTATCCGCCTTCTTTATTTTTCCGTATTCCCAAAGTTTCTTCCGCACTGCTCGAGTTTCGAATGAAAAGTCCTGTTCTACACCGTAAGAGGAGCCCTCGAACTTGCTTGCCTTTTTCAATACGGCCATTTTTTTCTTTATCGGATGAAAAATTTCCAATTATAGGTCTTTCCTTCTGTTCATAAAAAGTTGTCGCAGTTTCACCTGAAAGGCGAAGCATCAATTGCGATAGCAAATTTGTAGAGAGCTATACGGAGTAATGATAGTAGCTTTATCAGCTGTATAAACTTGGACATGCAGCAGCACCGGCAACACGCACAACTGTTGTCGACGCCGTCGGCGTTTTGCCCGCGTTCGCACAAAATGCGTGCGGCGTTGGTGACTGTTGCCGGAGCCTCTGATATAAATAGGCACTTGGTGCTGCAGCTAAACGTCGCTTCTCTTCCATCCCCCTCCCCCCCCCCCACGGCCTTTCGTGCGTCCGAAGAAGGCGCGTTTGCTCTACATATATGGTGATTGTAAAGGAGGAAAGAGACGCCTACTTCTGTAGCCCTTAACGCACGGCGCAGAACGCGCGTTTGTTCTCCGCCGTGGGTTCACTCCGCGTGAAAGCGCGCGTCCCTCGCGCCCTTTCACTCGCACATACAGCGTTCGACGGCGCGCGGCGACGATTTCATCTCCATTGACGTCATACGGAACCTCACGGCGACGGCGACGGCGACGGCAACGGCGACGGCGACGGCAGAAATCTGCTTTGGAGTGCCCATATAATTGCTATCGCAATAAAAGTGACCAACCAGATGTGCCCTCTGAACCGACTGCAGTTCGATTCCCAAATTAGTAGCGCAGATACCCTTAACCAAGGATGCAGCTTGTTCCCCCGTTTCGGACCGATCATTGTCATCTATCCCGTAAAACACGAGGTTCAATCTACGGCTACTGTTTTCGAGGTCTCATTTTATCTTTTGCAGTATTCTTACTTGATGACTTAGATCCCTCATTACAGTTGCTTGTTCTTGCACTATATAGCTTCATAACATTACCTATCTGGTCGTGAGTTTTGTCAAGCTTGCTGTCCATTTCAGCCATTTTGGCAAAATGACTAGTTATCATGGCATTAATGTTATCTAACTTATTCAGCGTCCTGTAGTTTCTTCAAGAAATCCATTTCGCCTTTATCAAAAGGCCCGGGGTTGAGCTCAATGTCGACGGAAAGAAGCCAGAGCAGAACGAGCCATAAAACGAAGTTCGCAACGAAGCGAAAACGTCTATCACGTCAATGCACTGTACTCGCGCTGTACATGAAACACTCGCCTGCGTGGGAGGAGCCGACAACGCCATGACTGCTTTAGAAGTCTCAATTAGGCGGAGAGCGCTAACCTGCAGAAACAACAGTCGCGTGAGCTGCATGTCGGCAAGCGAGCCGGCTCCAAATCTCACGCAGTCAAGGCGCCGCGCAAGCTATATAAGCCAGTCCCGGGTCACGTGGTTCAAAACACTCGACGAGCCTGCCATCGACGTCATGGTCGAAGAAACCTTCCCCGTGAGTCTTGCAGCGTTCTTCGTACAGCGATGAGTTTGCGTCGATTGTCGATATGTGCCATGATGGGTCAAAAGATTGCTCGGGATACCACGGATTAACCGCACGCCCACCAAGCGGTCGAAGTGCGGTCGCCGTCCATGAGGCACCGAAAACCTGCAGAAACAACAGCGGCGTGAGCTGCATGTCGGCAAGCGTGCCGGCTCGAAATCCCACATGTGATTTATCAGGTGTCAAACAGTCACTTAGAACCCATGTTTCTTGGTGTCATATTTTATAGCCGCTTGCAGTCTCTTGGCATATCTTCTGCGGCGTGTCAGAAAATATTGTAATTGGTATTTATGATATCTGAAATATTTACTGCAAGCAGATCGCCTTTGAACATTGGTTTCAGAAATGGAGATGCGTGGGAAAAGAGGTCTTTTTCTCGGCCCCTACCAACAACTCCTGGTTTAAATCGTGGTCGTGTTACTCCCTTTATAATTGTGTGCTCCCTTTATAATTCTCTGAATTTCTATTGAAAGAAAGAAGCAGGGAAGGCCTAACTGCAGGACAGACCATCAGCCTGGTCCACGCATTCGTAATCAGCCGCATCACGTACGCCCTTCAATATGAGGCTTTGAGGAGCCAACAGATAATTCTGGCCAACACATTAATCAGAAAAGCCTTCAAAGTCCGCCCTTGGTCTTCCCGAATGCGCTAGCACAGAGAGATTCAAGGGACTAGGTCTGCAGAGTACTTTTGACGAGTATGCAGTCACGACGTTCTATGCTCAGAAAGAACGACTTTTTACAGCGTAAGCTGTTATGTTCTCACTCCAATAGCCGTTTCGGGTCGCGATGATGCCGCCGCCGCCCCCGCCGCGTAACCGCTATCGCAGGAAATGAGAAAAAAAAGTGTCCGATCTCCGCCGGGATCAAACCCAGTACCGCTGCACGCGAATCGGATACTTTACCACTGAACCATGCACGCGTTAGTGAAAGCGGAAAAAACAAACCCTATGAATGCACACGCAGATGATCAGAGCCTCCTTTTTTCTTCGACTCAGGGCGGAGAAGTATTGGCCAGAGTAGGATTTACACTGAGACCCCAGTATTGTGGAGAGGAAACGGCACAGATAGACCGCAATGTTCGATCACACATTGCGGTGGCCTCAATTTCCAAGACCATGCATCCCAAGTACCATCCCGGATGATGCAGAGCAAGGGCGAAGACTCTTCACAAACGTTTCGGCATGCGACCGGAAGTGTATTATACGGATGCTAGTCGAACCAACTCGAACACCTTCATGTGTCATAACAACGTAACAAGGGCTTCCTTCAAAACATCCTTGGCATGCGTGGCAGAGGCTGCAGCCATGGCCTTGGACATTCAGGACGCCGAGCACCAAACCAATTCGGCTGTCGTATTATCTGGCTCACAAGCAGATTGCCGCCTGTTTCTAAATGGGACGGCAACCCATTCTATAATAAACATTTTGGTAATCAGCTATAAGGCCACCACACTATCATATGGTGTCCGGCACATGAGGGTCTGGCAGGGAACGCGAGGGCAGACTGTATTGCTCGAGGATTAAACGTCCGAGCAACGGCAGAGCCGAACGACGACCTTCCACCGACATCCTCTTATAGCAAAGACAGGAGCGGAGACGTTTTGGACATCCTCACTCGAATTTAAACAGCCAACAGGAGAGGGACTGGCGTCGTATTCAGACGAATACATACCCCAACCTGCTCCACCTACAGAAAATCCACCCCAGCTGTTCTCTGACGAGTGCCCGTGGTGCATAGTCAAACCCACACTAAAACACATCACATGGGAGTGCCCCAAGAGGCCTCCGCACATAGTCAACCCCATAATACACAAACATCCACTGATGAGTAATACGCAGTGGGAGGCAGTGCTTGCGGACGAGGGCCGGAAGAGCCAATTGGCTCTTCTGGACCAAGCCCAATGAGCGCCTCGTGCCTGTGGGGCCCTGGAATAGGGGCCCCAACCATTGCGCCTTCTTTTATTTATTTTCAACAAAGTTTTTATTCACTCACTCACTCTATTCAAAGCGGAAAAAGAGCCACGCCGGAGATGGCAGGCTGCAAACAGTATAAATGAACGTTTTCGATTGTGCTCCACAACGTAGTTTGACATCTATGTCGTAAATGTAGTAACTAAAAACTTCCGAAAATTCTGATGAACTAAATAAATACCAAGCCATACTCATATTACTAGGCGCTTTTTGGGACATTGGTCAACCAGTCAACCAGTTGCTTTTATTCACGCGGCTTTTCTTGTAATCTCGAGTGGATTGAGAATTCCACCAAGAGCTGCATAAATTACTTTTATTATATTCAACTATACAATCAGATTTCTTGTTCATAATGTCCAAAGTGGAACAAAAGCCGTTGGCTCTTGCGCGCTACATTCATCCGACAGAGACATGAGAACTGTTCCCAAGCAAGGATTTTTCCTCTTCACCTTTATAGATTCTGTTCACGTTTATAGAAAAATGTTAGGACGTGATCACTTCTACAGTTCGATACAAGTCGCACTATAGCAGCTTTTCCCCGCCAAAGGACCCTCTTCTAGCCAATCCATGGAGTCGCTGCGCCAACGTGACGTCGCGGCCGACCGCCTTACACCTAGGCGTATAGCGCTTTTGGAGCCAAGTTTCTCTGATTGCATCCGCACGCACAAGTTTGTTACGATGAACGCCTTTATCTTGAGGAAAAATAATATCCTAGCTCAATTTCTGTATCTGCCCGTTATAATGCAAGATGTGAAAGGGGTTATTTATCAATAGGAGTAGTGAGTTGAAGAAGAAAAGGGAATGCAGCTGAAAATGTGATCGACGCTGGGGCAAGTGCAATAGAAAAGAAAGAAAGATTGTTTCGTTTTTTTTTTTGCTATTGTTGTTTAGTTGCGAAGATCCACGCATTTATTGGGGGAAATTACCAACATTTTGCTGCACAATAAGCCTTCTAGCACACATCGATTTCAATCGCCGATGAACGGCGCAAGTATTCCAGTAAACTGCAGCGGCCGCTGTTTCCCGCCAGCGCCGACCGGTGACGTAGTAGACGAAACGCCAGAGGGATCATCGTTACCGAGCGTGTTAAAAATACTGCACGCAACACACAAACAAGGCTTTTCACGGAATTCACCTTGGGATGTGATTGAACGGCACTAAAGTCAGCTTGAGAGAGCACGATCTCACTGACGACGCTGATGGGTAGACGCGAAGAGCGGAGGCGGCTGTTTTCATAAAAGTTCGTACGCGCGGAAGAACACGTTTTTTTTTTTTTTTTGCGACCGCGGCGGGAGACAAACGTGACATAGGCCGCGACATCACGTTGAGACAGCGGCACGATTGGCTGGAAGGGGGTCCTTTAACGGGGAGGAGGAGGAGGAAACAACTTTATTTTGTTAATTTGCTTAGTGAGGGGTGGCTACCAGCTGGTGCCTTACAGCCACCTCATCAGCTCTTTTGATGGCCCGAAGTTGAACCTCCAGGTTCGGGTTCATGAGTATCGCTTCCCACGCTTCAGGCGAGGGAGCGGCCAGGAGATCTGGTGGGGGGAGATCTCTGCATTTAGGGAGGCTATGGACCCACCTAATGAGCAGTGTGGGTCTGTCAAGTCAGGGTAAAAGTGTGCGTATATTTGTTGGCTGGGAAAGGAGTGCGTTTGGAGTCGGCGCCAGGTGACTTCTTGTCCCTTGGTGAGCTTGGGATGAGGTGGGGGTTTTGTCCGTCTTGCGAGGCGGTAGTATTGGGCAGTTTCGTGGTATGTGGTCAGTGGCTCGCTGACCAGGCCCCTGGGTCAGAGACGGGACCCACCGCTCGGCTGACGAATCCTCGAGCACACTCGTGGGCCGCCTCGTTCCCCGGGTTCCCTGCGTGAACCGAGACCCATATCAATTAGATTGGGGTGGGTTCTTCTTCACTATCTTGTTGTTTAGGGGAGAGTAGGGGATGCAGTAGTCGTAGTGTGGCTGGGGCCACGATTCCACGTGCAAAGTTGGATATGGCGGTCTTTGAGTCGCTGATTATAGTTGTAAATCCAGCTGCTGCAGCGAGGGCAATGGCCGCCTCTTCTGCCTCCGCCGAGTTGAGGGCACGCACAGAACAGGCCGTCCGTATTGGTGTTGCTCTGGGAGTAAATTGGTTGTTGTTATTGTTGTTGATTATCTTGGGGAGGCTAATTACGCTAATTGCGTACGTGTTATGTGGCAAGGAATATTGAGCAGCGTCAACGTATGCTGCTTCGGAGTTGGACCCGTGGGTTTTGTGCAGGGCTTGACCTCTTGCTTTTCGTCTGCCGTCGTGATGACCTGCCAGCATGTTCTTTGGCAGTGGCTTGATGATGAACCTCTTTCTGATGTTGGGGGGAACGGTGGCAGGATCGTTGTGCGTTGGAGGCACTCTGTGCCCGATGCGGTCCAGGATCCAACGGCCTGTCTTGCTTCCCTGTAGTCGGTGAATGTGCGCCATGCGGTGTTCTTCTAGAAGTTCTTCCACGGTATTGTGCAACCCCAGGCTTAGGAGGTGCTGGGTAGGGGTGGTACGGATGAGCCCCATCGCATATTTGTACACTTTGCGAATGAGGCGGTCCAGTTTTGCTTTTTCAGTTTGGAGTAGATCTAGGTAGGGAAGGGCGTAGGTGAGCCTTGAGATGACAAAGGAGTGGATGATTTGGAGTAGCTCCTTCTCCTTCATACCTTGCTTGCGTGCCCTCACTCGGGTGATTAAATGGACCGTCTGATTCACTGCTATGGTGAGACGATCAATGGTGAAGTTGTTGTGGCGATTCTTTTGTACAAAAAGGCCCAGGACCCTCATATAATCCACGTGAGGTATTGCAGTGTTGTTGACGCACACGTTAATGTTGGGTAGTGGGGTTTTTATTCTTCGCCGGTCTGGGGGTCGCAGTATTAGTATCTCCGATTTGCTCTGCGAGCACTCTAAACCCGCGTCACTCACATGCTGGACGACTGTGTCGGCTGCCTTCTGCAGGGTCTCTTCGACTTGTCCGTTGGATCCCGTGGTCGTCCAGAGCGTAATGTCGTCAGCATAGAGAGTGTGTCGCAGGCCGGGTATCTTGTCGAGTTTGGATTGTAGCGACTTCATTGCGATATTAAAAAAGGTTGTCGCAGTTTACCTGAAAGGTGAAGCATCAATTGCGATAGCAAATTTGTAGAGAGCTATACGGAGTAATGATATTAGCTTTATCAGCTGTATAAACTTGGACATGCAGCAGCACCGGCAACACGCAGAACTGTTGTCGACGCCGTCGGCGTTTTGCCCGCGTTCGCTCAAAATGCGTGCGGCGTTGGTGACTGTTGCCGGAGCCTCTGATATAAATAGGCACTTGGTGCCGCAGCTAAACGTCGCCTCCCTTCCCTCCCCCTTCCCCCCTCCCCCACGGCCTCTCGCGCATCGGAAGAAGGCGCGTTTGCTCTACATATATGGTGATTGTAAAGGAGGAAAGAGACGCCTACTTCTGCAGCCCTTAAGGAAGCACGGCGCAGAACGCGCGTTTGTTCTCCGCCGTGCGTTCACTTCCCGTGAAAGAGCGCTTCCCTCGCGCCCTTTCACTCGCACCTACAGCGTTCGGCGGCGCGCGGCCACGATTTCATCTCCATTGACGTCATATGGAACCTCACGGCGACGGCGATGGCGACGCCGACGGCAGAAATCTGCTTTTGAGTGTCCATATAATTGCTATCGCAATAATAAGAAAGGTGATAAAACTGCTCCTTGAGGAGTGCCGCGATCTCCGAGTTTGATCGGTTTGGAGACTAGATTGCCCACCGAGAGTTCGACCGTACGGTTGGATAGAAAAGCGCATATGTAATTGTACGTGCGTTCTCCCGGTTGCAACTCGGCCAAGCTGTTTACTATGGCAGTGTGCTTCACGTTATCAAATGCTTTGTGAAGGTCTAGGCCGAGTAAGGTTTTGGTGCTTGTACCACTCTCTGGTCTTAGGAGATCATGGTGCAGTTGGATGAGGGCATCCTGGGTGGATAGGTGAGCTCGGAAGCCTAGCATAGTGGGGGGAAGTAGGTTGTGCTCTTCCGTGTAGTTTTGTAGACGGCAGAACACGACGTGTTCCATTAGCTTGCCCAAGCAAGAGGTCAGGGATATGGGTCGAAGATTTCCGAGGTTGAGTTTCTTGTCCGGTTTCTGTATAAAGGTGACTCTAGCGTGTTTCCATTCCGGAGGTAATTGTCCGGATTTCCAGCATTCGTTCATGTACTTGGTGATGGCCCCTACCGACTTTGAATCGAGGTTTCGCAGCGTCTTGTTGGTCACACCGTCGGGGCCGGGCGCCGATGTTGTACGCAGCTTGTGGAGCGCGGCGCCGATCTCTGCCTCCGAGATGTCGGCGTACAGTTCTTGGTTGGGGATTCTAGTGCACTGTGGCAGTTGTACTGTTGTTGCATTAGCGCTGCTGCTCTTCTGATTCTGGTGGGAGGTATTGATGTACCGGTTGGCGAGCTCCTCCAGCAGCTCTTCGTCGGTACCCGGATATTGGTGGATTATATGGTCGAATTGCTTGCGTAGTGCCGACTTGGAACTACCGGGGTCAATGAGGTGTCGCAGCAGATGCCACGTTTTCTTACAGCCCATCTGGCCATTCAGGCTGTTGCAAATTTGGCCCCATTGCTGGCGTTCGAGTATGGCGCTGTGGGCTTCAATGTCTCGTTCGAGTTTCGCGATGCGACGGCGAAGCTTCTTGTTGTGCCGTTGACGCCGCCACCTGCGCATGAGGCCTTCGTGCGCTTCCCACATGTGGAGGAGGCGGGAATCTGTCGTCGGCTGGTCTTGAGTGACTTCCATTTCGCGCGTCGCGGTGGTCACGTCCTGCTTTAGCGACTCGACCCATTTGTTTATGTCCGAAATGGTGTCGGGTGCCGCTTCTTCGCGCATTTGTCGGAAATTGTTCCACTCCGTGATTCGCGCAGTGGTCTTGGCTCTTTTGTTGGTGGATGTTGCAATGGTAGTGGAGAGGATGCAGTGACCACTGCCTGCCGAGAGGCCCGTGCTTTCCCATCGAGCGCACGGTATGTTTCTGCACAGCGTCAAGTCTGCCGAGGTATCCTTGCACACGCTGTTTCCGATCCGCGTTGGCTGCTATTGGGCGTCGTTCAGAATGGTTAGCTTTAAGTCTTGGATGGCTTCCCATAACCGGACGCCCTATAGACGTCAGACTCTGGAGTTTTGCAAGACGCGTAGCCCTACCTGCCGGTGCGAAGAGGTAATAATTGAGTAGTGCAAAGTCCGACTCAATTGCTAAGTTGCCTAAGGAGCTACGAGTGCGAAACAACGATTTAACTTAATTTTCGTTCATATTGCGAATGTTTTGCGCATTTAACACCCAGAATGAGAGCTATACGAATTTCTGCGCTAGTCGGACGCGCCGCCGAACTGCCATAAAGTTCTTGTTGACAATGGCGAGCACGACGGCAACCGCGACAGCTCCGCGCGCTACGAAGAAACGCCGCAATCGACGTTACTGTTGCGTTGTAAATTGCCATGAACGTGAAGGACTGAATAACAACGTTCAGTTTTACCGATTTCCATCCCGGTCGTATGAAGGAGAAAGGCGAGAGCGCTGGATACGGGCCTGTTCGCGTGTTGGGTAAGCGAATTACTCGCATTCTCCACAACACAACCGCTCACATGAGAAAGTGTGATAATGTTGGTCTGCTGTAATTGTGTTGCGTAGCCCTGACGAGGGACTATGACAACCAAGCGAAAACGGAAGAATCTGCAGCCGCCCCTTCGTTGGCAACAGAATAAACAAAGTTGTGAACCATCCTGCGTATGTGCCATCGATATTTCTACCTGTTTACACACGTCCGCCTCCGCTTGACTCAGCAAGTGGAACGGAGAGATTTGGCAGGTCAGTTTAACCAAACATTTTGGTTCCTTTATGAATTCAAAATCGTGTTCTAGGGCATATGGTATCGCGAGCTCATTTCTAGTTTCGGCTTTCGTCAAAATCGTGTTCTAGGGCATAATGGGTATCGCGAGCTCATTTCTAGTTTCGGCTTTTCCGATACAACAAGCACGTTTCGCAATGCACTGAGCCCTCTTGACTGCGTTTTTTTTAATCTGAGCAATAAAGTTGCTGTGGGAGCACTGGATGAGTAATTGCGAAGTAACGCACGTGTGTAGAAAAAAATATGTCGCGTTTATTTACATTCATTTGGGCGCGTGTGTTGTTTTAAGCGTCTGCTAAAAATTCAAGGGTACTGAGCGGTGCTGTAGCTCCCGCGAGACAGGAATATGCTTCGCGGAGGGACTGTAGGAAGCTTACTTACGTTATGTTCGCAGGCTGTTTGCTGCCCGAAAAAGGCTTTGGAAGAATTTATTCTCTGTAAATAATTACGACATTAAACATTACGATAAAATGCTTAACCCGTTCAGGGTCGATTTTTATTTTCGCCAAGTGCGACCCCCCAGGCTCGATTTCTTTAATTGCTGATTTAAAGTCTTCGAAAGAACCAATTTCGAAAAAAATGGTCGTAATTTTTAGAGTGATCGTAAAGTGACGAGAAAATAGTTTGTGTTGTAAATACACATGAATAAGAAGATAAGCGCACTGAGAAATGGTTGTGTGCACGTCCGAAAACCGAAACAAGTGAGAAGCCTTCGTCTTATCGCCAACAAGGTGCGATAGAGTTTTCGTGGTCTCCAAAAAAGGAAACCCCAAAACGGTAGCATCGTTTGTGTATATACGCGCCTGCCCGGCAACAGATGTAATCGCGCCGCAGTGAGCGATAAACAATAGAATAACAAGCGGTCACCCTTTGAGAGATTTGAAACCAGATAGCCATCAGTTTAGCGCGTGCAACAACTAGCGAATGCTAACACGTGTTCAAACGAATAAATCCCAAAATATCGTTCGTGACAACCTTTAGGTTTGGTTTGCCTTCGGTTGTACCCCGCGAAAGCGGACACGCACGTATCTCCATTTGCAGTAAATACAAACGGAAGACAACCGTGAAGAAAACATTCGAAGATGCGCGATAACACGCTCGAACGCCCAGGAAGCGAGAGCTGAAGCGAGAACGCAACTAAAAAGGCGAAGGTCGCCAGGGCCATTCGCCCCTGATAAAGCGAGCTTTGTACCACTGACCGTAAGCTACATAGTTAACTGACTTAATCATATATGTACTTCATCGCTTTGAAATTATAAACGTATCCAAATTTAACACATTTAGGCGCTAGAGAACGGACATCGGAGTGCTTGCCTCGAACTCGACGTTGTACGATGCTCGCTGTACTTGCCAGTTGCAGCGCGCCGAAATAACACCTGAAACTTCTTTTACATTGTACATGTACTTCGCTCTCCCCCCTTTCTGAAGCGTGCATGGAAGAAAGAAGCTTTCCAGGTCCTTGATTTTTAGGAAACCGTGCCTCAACAAAACCGAAAGACGGGGCTCCATTGTGGCCTATGCAGCTTCGCTTGCGGACAGCTCTCTTTGCACTACTCAGTTTGCGCCAAGGCTGCGATGGGGGCGCTGGTGGCGGGTTTTTCCGCAGCGCCGCCTGGGCAGAGTCTGAAGTCTATGGGTCTGATTTGGGATAGCCCCAGTCTGGGTGTTTAGAGTTGAAATCTCCAATGATTAGTATTTGTGCATCTTTGGCTAGCGCCGATGTTTTTCGAACGATGTGTGGGAAGTCTGCTCCCCTTTCTCTGGGTGAGCTGTATATGTTTATTATGAAGATTGTTTTGAGTCCTCTTCTCTTCGGTAGAACTTCAATGAGCGTGTGTTGTATGCTAGTGCTTTCAATTTCGTGCTGCACGGCCGTCAGATTGTTGCGTATTAGGATGGCCGTACTGGGGGTGTTCTGTGTGCCTAATTGGTTATACTCCTTGTAGCTAGGGAGTTTCAAGTGGCCGTTCATTTCTTGTAGAGCTATGACGTCAGGGACGTCATCTTTTTGCTGGGGATTATTCTGAATATGCTTGATAATTTGCTGCAGGTGGCTCCTTTTTTTACGGTACCCCCTGCAGTTCCACTGCCAATTGTTAACTTGGAGTGACGGGGAGCCATAATGGATTACGTGGTCATTGATGTGGAGGCCTTCGTGCGCTTCCCACATGTGGAGGAGGCGGGAATCTGTCGTCGGCTGCTCTTGAGTGACCCCCTGCACTTGAAATGCGGAAATGGCTTTGAAATGGCTGTACGGCTTGCTGATGAGGTGCGTTTCTTGGCCAGCTGCACGCCGAAATCGGCTAGCGTGGCCTCTGTAAAGCTTTTGAGTGTGGCAAACAAGTTGTTTGTATCTATAATGGCCTGTTGCATCGCGTTAAAGCGTGCATCAAATTGGGCTTCTAATCTTATCGCTAGTGTAGATATGGCCGCAGTCACCGCTGCAGTAACTGCCGTGGTGATGTCAGCTTCGCCATGAAGGGATGCAGTGGATGTGACAGCCTTGCGCTTGCCGGCGTTCTGTACTGGTTGCGGTGGTGTTTCCGTCATTGGCGCCGTATTGCTGGCTGCAGGGGAAGAGTGTACTTCTTGTGTTTGCGTAGGTATTGGAGGTGTTTGTGTGTGGTGGTTAGTGGAAAGTGCCCTGTCAATTTTAGTCTCGTGGGTTTGAATGTAGTTCATTAATTTTGCAATCTGGGACTGTTGGGAAGAGATTTGAGCTTTAAGGAAAGAGTTCTCCCTGGCCAGCTCCCTCACCTGTGAAATGGCCGATGACGATGCCATGATGGAGGCCAGGGGTCCTTGATCCCAGGCCACCTTCCTGGGAGGATGTTGGTAGGCCACCTCATTGGGTGGAGCTCTGCTGGACGACTGGGACCACTCCTTCGTGGTGACTGCCCTCGAAGACGAGGGAGTCCTTTGGGTTGAGCGAGATCTCGAGTGACGTTTTCAGCACCGGGTGCGGAACCGGGACCTGCTGGCTCGCCGTTGCGCCGTCCCTCCGTCGCGCCCTCGGGACAGCGGTGGGAAGGAGGTTGACCGGTTACGGGAGGTTGAGCGGCTGTGGGAGTTGCTGCTACTGCCCAGGCGGACCGGGCTCCGTCGAGTGATGTGGTTGTTAGAGGGCCCGGCTATTGATCCTTGAACTTGATTTGTGGTGTTGGTAGAAGTTATCTTCTTCTTTATAAAGCGGTATTTACAGTTCGAGCTGTTGGTGGTATGCGCTCCATTGCACACGATGCAACGTGCCTGGCATTTGGGCTCGGTGTCCGACATAGGTTGAGGGTGGTTGTCGCCACAGCGGGTGCAGCGGTCTTGCTTGGGCAGGGGGCATACATCCGAGCGATGCCCTACTTTTCGGCAGTTATAACATGGCTCCACCCGACTGTAGAAAGGGTAAAGGCGAATGTCCACTCCGTGGTAGAAAATCCAGCGGGGCAGGAAGTCTCCGGTGAGCGCGATGAGAATGTGTCTCGTCTTCCCCATTCTTCTTCCCCCGACGACGGGCAGATCGGGATTGCTTGCTTGAAGGTCCTGCAGGATCTCTTCATCGGTGAAGTTATCGAATGCGTTGAACATAATGCCCCGTAGAGCATTGTCGGGTGGTGGTGCGTAGACGTGAAAGTCGATATTGTGTCCATCGAGTTGAATCGACGTGATGCTGAGGTAGGTCTGCGCATGTTTGGAATCCGCAACGCTTAGCGTAAACGTCTTGTTCGTGGGATGAACTCTCACTTTGTCTCTGGAGGCGGGAGGCTGGTCTGGTAGCGAAGCTGCCTTAAGTAGGGAGTCATATAGTTGCCATGGCGGCACCTTTGTTAAGTCGATAGGTGTTTTTGGCCGTCCTACAATGTGGATGGCATCTGCCGGCATCCTTGGTAGCCGAGCGCATCTTCGTAGCGGGGGCGGACGCGGTTTCACTTGATGTCGTTGGTGTTTCGGCGCCGCACCATCACTAGCACTGCCTTCGCGAGGGTTAAGCTTAGCTCGGAGGTCTCTCCGACGCTTCTCTTGGGCTCGGTACCCGGGCGACTGCCAGGAATCGCCGTTCCACTCATCTTTCGAGATGGTGGTGCCTTCCACCAGGCAAGCCATGTCGGTGGGCGACCGGGCGCGGCGGCGGGGAGAAGTTTCGACAGCTGTGACGCGCAGCCTACGCGTTCAGCTGTGGCGCAAGGCCTAGGCGTGCACCGTACTCCAGCTAAGCCTGGTAGGCTTAGCCGTAGTTGGCGTTCTCCAGCAAAACAATAACTCTCACCCGAGAATGTCCAGCGGGATCGGGTCGGGGATGCTGTCCACGGGTTCGGCAACACTTCGTACACCCACTCGTGATAGAAGCATTGGCCTAGTAACACGTTTATAGGAAGAAAGCCGAGAAATAGCAGAGCTCGGTGTAGACGCGCCCGCTCGCCAGGAACGTTTTCTTCGGGGAAAAACCGCATTTATCTTGATTAGTATAGGTGTATAGTAGCACTATCAACAGTCGACTAAGAGGATAGAGAGAGACTTGAGCTAGAGAATGTAAGGTCTATAGTAAAGTCTGCTCAGCCGCGCACTAAAGTAACCGCTTTGGAATTGACATAAGAAAGGCTGTTAGCGAACGACCAATTCCATAATCTGGTACCGCGAGAATCAGTTCTCAAGCCACATGATAAATGGTGCGAATTGAAATCTCCAAGTACTATGTCGGCTGCAAAGGCCGATAATGCGCTATCAGGGGTGCGCGTGTCCTGTACACCGGAAGGAAAGTGTGTAACTATAATGCTAATGCGGTTGCATCCAGGTAGGTTTATTTCTATAGCTAGAACTTCCAATTCGGGAGCCATAAAAATGTAGTCTTATAAGAAATTTTAGTTAATATCAATATTAACTGCCACCTCTAGTAGGACCGCCTAGGTGAAATGATCTATATTTTAAATTGAACGTTCGTTCTGGTCTTAACCACGTTTCTTGTAAGATTGTCAGGATTAAGCTGAGTAATAAGACAAGTTAAGTCTACTGAAGCTGAAAAGACAGAACGGCAGTTCCACTGAAGCACCCTCAACAAACCTATGTTGCGGAATGTGCCACGTTCGAAACTGCCTCCTTAGAATATTTTCATTAAGTTTGAAGTTCGGCTGGCTTTTCTTGTACTTGGGACGAGGAGATCAGACAGATTCCTCATAGATTGGGGATAAAGTTATTTGCTGAGCCCCAGCGGCATTCTCTATATCCGCCTTTTCTAAATCTCGAGTATTCTGACTGTCAGTCGCAATGGGGACATGAGGATAATTTGGAGCCTCGCAGTAATTAGACGTAGTCATCTGTGCCTTTCCCTCACTAATCTGTAATACAGAACCTATTAACGGCGATTATACAGGACCTAGTTCAATAGTTTGCTTGACATTAGTTATTTGCGCAGCAATAGTTTGGGAAGTATAATCGGCAATCGCTCCATAGCCTTGGCCATTGCTTTTTCTACTGCCGTTTCTATGGTTGTACTGAGAGATATCTCCATATGGGACGGCTGTCTAGCTGTAACACCAGCTAGACAGCCCTACGTACTTTCGTTCACAAGGTTCATGGCCTCCCTGCTGGAGCAACACCGCTTGTCTTTTACTTCCAACACCTGTATTTCTTGGCCCCGTACAGAACACTTGGGCTAGTCAGCGGGGTGACTTTCCCGACATAAGCAGCATCGCTCGTCTTGGGCATTGCAGTCACTTTGTGTGTGATCACAACATGTGCGGCAAGCGTTGGTTTGATTTGCACCCGCCAGCGCTGTCACCGTCTCCAACAATTGGGGCATTGTAGAGGCCGTGATGCAAGTGGCTGCACTATAAATATAAGGGGCCACACTTTTACCTCCGTTGGGCAGGGAATTCCGGGAAAAGGGGCAATCACCGATTCGGTCGGCATCCTAACATTGTCTACGACTCTCGTGCATTAGTGTGCATCTATCGTTCCCGCCCCAGCTAGCTTTTCCAAAGTTTCAGCCGGAGTTCACTCTTTCCATACCGCGCCCATTGGACATGGTTAGCCCTCCATTGATGGTTTGAAACGCTGCTTTCGAAACCTTCCGCGCCGCTCACAGACACACTGCGCCATCGGACGTAAAAGACGATAAACAATATTTTAGTTTTTTAAGCAGTTTGCTTTTTTCCCGCCAAGCGGTGATTTTTAAACGCGCTCCGAAGTTTCGCGATCGTCAAAGCAGAAAGCAAGAAGTCCGGCTCCGGAAACGGCGCGCGCGCTTCGGGATATCTCAGATATCGCGATTCCGCTGCCTCTGCGGCTGAGATTATCCATATACCGAATAGCAGCGAGTCAGAGGACACTGACTTTTCTTCGGCACTTTGAGTCTGAAAGTGGCGACGACGCAAACCAGCCCGGAACATTGGCAGCCGCAGCCCAACACGCCCAACTGTAGTGCTTGCAGTAAATTTTTGTATCAAAATACCTATTAAATGAAAAATTTTGATTACTTCGGAGATAGTGCCTAATATACGGCAATATATTTTGCATATCTCATAACTTTCGTAACGATTTTTTCTTAGTAGATACAAGCGTGTCTTTACACACTTTCCTAAATGTTATCGCACTATCTTCATTTTAACAATTTATATTTTATGACATATATCTCGTTAATAAAACTTTTATGCGTGAAAAGTGCATTCATCTTGCTTTCTTTTTATGCATTACATTTAATATTGAGTGCAGTACTTCCTTCAGAAAAAAAAACATCTGCCGTAACATACAAAAAAAAAAACACCTATTTGCCCCATGGTAGGGAAAGAGTTAAGCTAGAGTCGACCCCTCGGACTATTCGTAAGGCGCATGCAAGCTGCGCATCAATAAATGCACTCACCTGTGTTGACGCGAAATATTTGTATTGAAGTTAATCCCCAACACAGGGTTCATTCAGCGATCTACACAAAATACATCCAATGGCTGGACTGTCTCACATCTTTGATGGTCTGATAAAGAGGCGTGGCAGAATGGTGGGCTTTCTGCGTATCCTGGGTGTTGTTCACTCGGACTGAAACTCCCTTATTTAGAATCAATGCCACAGGAATGCTTTTAAGGCCGCTGTGCAGGAAAGATCCCAAGGGTAAGTCAGTCCCACCAGCAGGTACTATTCTAGCTCCCCTACGAAGGCTACGCGTGGGAAAGCGATGACACTTTGTACTCTTTATTTTGTACGCTTACATAATAATCTTTGTACTCTGCTATATTCTCTAGAACTTACACATTGCTACAAATGGTTATCTTGCAATTTATATAGCGCATGCATCATCGTGTACTTTTTAAATCGGTCGCCGGTTATATCTTTTTATTTTTTATGTGTGCTTTTGCTCTTGTTATGGGTTATTGCTGTTGCTATAATGCTAGATTCTGCGGCACAATTTAAGAAGCCTATTCGCGATGTTACTTATGCTTTTAAACAATTTTCAGGGCGAAAGCCTTATTTGTGTCATTAGCCAGCCAGACAAGTGAAAACGTGTCGGCGACACGAAATGTACACAAAGTCTACGAACCCTCTACCTTTGGTGGGAGTCGAACCAGGATCGTTTGTGGGAGTCGGACCCGCCACCTTGGCATTAATGAAGGAGAAGTTAATTCAGGCACAATTAATTAAGAGAGTTCAGCCACTCGAATCCACGACCACTGGTGGGAGTCGAACACACGACCTTCGGTGGGAGACGAACCCACCTCCTTTAGTGGTAATTAAGACGAAGGTAATTCATATCATCATCATCATCAGCCTATATTTATGTCCACTGCAGGACAACGGCCTCTACCTGTGATCTCCATGCAATTACCCCACCCTTGCGCTAACTGATTCCAACTTGCGCCTACAGATTTCCTAACTTCATCACCCCACCTGGTTTTCTGCCGTCCTCGACTGCGCTTCCCATCTCTTGGTATCCATTCTGTAACTATAGTGGTCCACTCGTTATCCATCCTACGCATTACATGGCCTGCCCAGCTCCATTTTCCCCGCTTAATGTCAACTAGAATATCGGCTATCCCCATTTGTTCTCTGATCCACACCGCTGTCTTCCTGTCTCGTAACGTTAGGCCTAATATTTTTCGTTCCATCCCTCTTTGTGTGGTCCTTAACTTGTTCTCGAGCTTTTTTGTTAACCTGCAAGCTTCTGCCCCATATGTTAGCACCGGTAGAATGCAATAATTGTACATTTTTCTTTTCAACGACACTCGTAAGCTCCCAGTCAGGATTTGGCAATGCCTGCTGTATGGTAGTTAAGAAGTTAATTCAAGCACAGTTAATTAAGATAGAGTTAAAGCACTACAACTCACGACCATTTGTGGGAGTCGAACCCACGACCTCTGGTGATAATTAAGTTTAAGGTAATTAAGGCACATGTAATTAGGATAGAGTTCATTCAGGCACTCGAACCCACAACATCAGGTGGGAGTCGTAGCCTCGACCTTTAGAATTAAGAGGGATGACTAAGGGAAGTACACCAAGCGAATTAAGGGGAATGCTAAACGAATTGAGAGGATGAGTAAGCGAACTAAGAGGGATGAATAAGCGACGATGACTAAGCTGCGTAGACTAAGCAAATTAAGGGGGATGTGTACGTCATGTGTCCGTCTTTAATGCGTCGTCTTAGAGATAACATAAGAGGCCCTATGAATTTTAAAGCGAAGTGTTCTGTGTCTCACTGATTCGTCCGTGAGTGCCGAAAACGCACTGCAGGAAAGCCAAACTGCGCAATGGAACTACCTTCTCATCTGCGCACACAATCGTAGAGCACTGCAGCTTACAGTCGCAGTTTTACGGATAACAACACCGGGAACTGCAACGCCACGCTACCCAGACGAGCCTGCCATTAAAGGACCGCTGTGCTAAGCGAAGAGGAAGAAGACGGGACATGCTTCGTGAGATGCTGTCAGCCATTCTCTGGTAGCAGCAGCCTGTATATATTGTCTCTCCAGTGTACTCGTGAATCCCCGTGACAATTTGATGGAAGTGCGGGGTACCAGAAGACGCGCTGTACAACGGAGCTCCGCAGTGGTCGTCGAGTCGTGGTCATCATTACGACAGACGAGACCACGACCACGCCGCCTGCGCCGGCCAGTGCGATGCCTGCACCAGCGCCGACGACAACGTCAACGATCGTCGTTACGCACCCTAAAGACCCGGGAACGTTCTGCGGTACGGATGAAGTTGACATCGACGATCGGATTGCCAATTATGAACGCATCAGTGAGGTCAATCGTTGGGACCCGACGATGATGCTGGCGAACGTGCTGTTTTACCTCAAAGGAACGGCAAATGTGTGGTTCGATAACCATGAGGCAGAGATTGGAAGTTGGGACACCTTCAAAACAAAACTTAGTGCCTTGTTTGGGAAGCCCATGGGTCGAAAGGCGGCCGCTACGCAAGAGCTATCCATCCGCGCTCAGACGTCCACGGAACCATACATCTCCTACATTCAGGACGTCTTGGCTCTTTGCCGTAAAGTGGACATGAACATGACGGAGTCGGACAAGGTTGGTCACGTACTAAAGGGAATCGCAGACGATGCGTTCAACTTATTACTGTGCCGAAATTGTGCGACCGTCGACGCAATTATTGAAGAATGCCGGCGTTTTGAGCAGGCCAAAAGTCGGCGTATTGCGAGGTCATTCGCTCGGCTACCGAACACCGCCCCGACGTCATCATGCGAAGACGGACAGGCCTCTCGTCTGCAGTCATCGCCGCCGTCGGAAATTACACGAATCGTCCGTCGGGAAATCGAAGCTATTGCTCCTGCTCTCCCCAACAACGGCCACGGCGATATTCACGTGCCGGCCGTTTCCCTGGTCCAGTCCATAGTGCGGGAGGAACTCGGCAACTTGGGTTTCGCCGTCTGCACCGTTGCTCAGTCTCGGACAACTGACTTTCGCCCTAGGTCGCCGCCTCCCCCGAGATCACCGCCCCAGGGCAACGGTTTTATCGGAGCTCTCGTAATCCGGCTGAATGGCGGACGGCAGATGATCGGCCGATTTGCTTCCACTGCCGCCGTATCGGTCACGTTGCGCGCCATTGCAACAACCGTTGGGTGTCGCCGTTAACCCGGGATGACACTGCTAGCCGCACCGACAACTAGCGCCGTTTTCAGCCCGCTCATCCATACCAACCATACAACACTGATAGCTACCGCCGCTTCCAGCCTTTTGAGCCGTACAACGTCGATGCCACCCCTACGCCGCACAGCCGTTCCCCGTCGCCCCGAGGTCATCAGTCCCGTTCGCCGCCAGCGCGTCGTCCGTCGTCTCCTTCGCCTCTACGACGACGTCCGACATCGCCGCTCAACCTTCAACAGGGAAACTAAGGGATGCAGCTCTTAGAGGTGACGCTGCATCTTCGACTTGCACCTCAAATCCTCTCCTCGTATTGCCGACGCGACGAAACTTGATCGACGTTGACGTTGACGGCTTAACTGTTCCCGCACTCGTCGATACTGGGGCACAAATATCCGTGATGAGTAATCACCTTCGTCGTCGCCTTAAGAAAGTACTTACCCCCGCCGCTACTGGTATTATTCGCGTCGCTGATAGAAGAAGTCCCGTAGTCATCGGAATGTGCACAGCTCGCATCACCATCACCGGTCACCATATATCTGTTTTGTTTACGGTTCTCGAGCAATGCCCCAACGACGTCATTCTCGGACTTGATTTCTTGTCGGCCCATGCCGCTCTCATTGACTGTGCAACCGGCATCCTTCAACTTGAGCTTTCTCAACTGGCGCATGTTCCAGATTTACCGTCACACCGCTTATGCTCTGTCGATTATGTTCGGTTGGCACCGCAGGCCGCCACGTGTGTTGCCTTGACGACGGCATCTCCAGTTCCAGACGGCGACTACATAGTGTCTCCACTAGTTGAAGTACTGTTGACCTAGATATATTGCTGTGCCACACACCCTCGTGACTGTTGTCGACAACCACGTCCAGCTCCCGCTTCTGAACTTCAGAAACTCGACTCAAGCTCTCCCGCAAGGCATCTCAGTGGCCAATGTGTCTGCGCTTGATGAATGCGACGTCGCGGCACTAGACGCGGACACTTGTTCGTCCTTTCTCGTAAGCGGTCCGGCAAGTCCACTCCCCGACGAAATTACCACGATGATTGCCCCTGATCTTCCGACTTGTCAAGCCACGGAACTGCACCACCTCCTAACGACCTATAGGGATATCTTCGACTTCGATGACCGCCCTCTCAGGTCAAACGTCTCTCGTAAGTCATCGAATACATACCGGAGATGCTATTCCTATCAGACGGCGACCCTATCGTGTGTCCCATTCCGAACGCCAGGTCATACAACGAGAAGTCGACAAGATGCTCTCTAAAGACGTCATAGAGGCTTCCTCAAGTCCGTGGGCATCACCTGTCGTCTTGGTCAAAAAGAAGGATGGCAGCTGGAGATTTTGCGTCGACTATCGTGCCTTAAACAAAATAACGCGCAAAGACGTATATGCGCTGCCATGGATCGCTGACGCCCTGGACTGTCTTCACGGTGCGAAGTACTTCTCATCCTTCGACCTGCGCTCGGGTTACTGGCAGATTTCTGTTGATGACTTGGATCGAGAAAAGACTGCCTTTATCACACCGGACGGCCTCTATCAGTTCAAAGTTATGCCCTTAGGACTGTGCAACGCCCCCGCAACGTTCGAACGCATGATGGACTCTCTCCTTCGTGGCTACAAATGGTCTATCTGCCTCTGCTACCTAGACGACGTCATTGTGTTTTCCCCAACGTTTGAAAGTCACCTTACTCGTTTGGCGACCATTCTAGCTGTCTTTCGTCAAGCAGGACTCCAGCTAAACTCCAAAAAGTGTAATTTCGGCAGACAACAATATATATATCTATCATATATATATATATATATATATATATATATATATATATATATATGTTGTATTTATGTTGTAAACTGTATATACGTGCTAGAATGGTGTTTCATGTACTTGTCTTTCTTGTCTTTTTATTGTAACAGCTTTTTTTCTCTTGCTCATTGTATTCCTACTGAATTATTTGCCAAACTGTATCTTTATGTTGTACTTGTTTCTCTTGTAATATTTACTGTTTGAATTTACCTTTAACCCACTCCACTCTGTAAAGACTTCACAGGCCTTGAGTGTATCATATATGAAATGAAATGAAATATGTGCATTGCGTTACACGCGCCACGTAATGCATTCCCAATTGTCATCATGGGTAGGCCGCGGGTGCAGCGCACGGCCGAAGAAGAGGCTGCCGTACGCGAACGCAAGCGCCGAGCGCGATCGTGCCCGTAAGGCCGATCCCGTGTATCGGTAACGGCATGCAGTCCGTGAAAGTGTGAGTGTGTGCGTGTAATCAACGGCTACATAAGTTGCAATGAGGGACTATGCAACTTAACAAAATGTGTCTTCATTCAAATTCAACGTTCAAAAATGACAACCCTAAACAAGCAATCAAATCACATAGGCATTGCATCGGGTCGCTCAGCATTTCTTGGGCTCGTTGCGTGGTCGTTGGCTTTGGACTTTGACTTTATTTCAGTTTGCATGGGCGAGAGCTTTGCGTTGAACCATGTTGTTTTAAGAAAAGGGCTTTGATTTTTTGTCATGTTCTAGTAGTAAAAGCCATCGTTTTTTATTTCTTACTTATTCTCAACAAATGTATGGGTAGAGAGACCTTAGTCAGGCAGAATTCATCTGCCTTTAGTTCTTTGAACCCAGGCAAAGTATGTCTGAATAAACTGAAACTGAAACATCACGGCCGGGTGTACATATTCTGCATAGCAGCAAGCAAAGCTGTCTAACCTGAGGTCTTAAAACACAGCTTAGAGAGAGATGCACAATTTAAGAAAGGCAGAAAGAATACAGCTTCTGCTGTGCTCCAGTCACTGCGATTACAGCATGAGCACGCCTGTTATATTTCGCCATCTGGCGTTCAAATTGTGAGGCAAACGGTAATCGTTTAGTTAATGTGAGTTGTGGTCTTTAGAAAACGTATTAAAATTAAAGAACTCATTATTTCTTATGTGTAATTATTGACGACGGCGAAAAATCGCGTGGAGTGTTCAAATATTTATTTCAATAAAACGAACCATGTGTTTCGACGCGCTTGCTTGTACGCGGGAAGTTCTTCAGGATTTTCTATGCCGCTTACTGAGGCATGCGCCCGTGGTCTTATGGTTAGAGCATTGTGCTGCTGTGCTTAGAGGCCATATGTTCGAATCCTACCATTTATTGATAGTTATATTTAATTATTATATATTGACACGTCTACATGTTTATCATTTTTCCTGGGACTATTTCACCCGCTAAATGAAAGTGGTACCATCTGCGCGAGACGCGCCTGCATGATTGGGAACTCACTCGAATTTTATCCTAGGACTCTATCTGTTGTGTATGTTGTCGCCGAACTGTGTAATCAGATTCTATACGTGGCACGTATTGTGTTGTGTAGCACATTATGGAAGGCCAGCGGACGCCTGCGATTAGGCTGGAACGTTCGACGAGTCATTTACAAAAGCCGAAGCCACTTGACCCGCACGTCAAAATTCCGACGATCGCCGACTGTGCTCGCCGCTATCGTTGTGCTTTGAGTGTAGCGTAATTTTCGGGGCACAGGTTCATCCAAAAGACGTGAGTTTTGCAATACACAGTTTTTGCTACTGTGTTCTTCACAGTCACTACAACGTGACAATATCGTCATCATCAGCCTATATCTATGTCCACTGCAGGACGAAAGCCTCTCCCTGCGATCTCCAATTACCCCTGTCTTGCGCTAGCTGATTCCAACTTGCGCCTGCAAATTTCCTAACTTCATCATCCCATCTGGTTTTCTGCCGACCTCGACTGCGCTTCCCTTCTCTTGGTATCCATTCTGTAACCCTAATGGTCCACCGGTTATCCATCCTACGCATTATATGGCCTGCCCAGCTACATTTTTCCTCTTAATGTCAGCTGGAATATCAGCTATCCCCGTTTGCTCTCAGATCCACACCGCTCTCTTCCTGTGTCTTAACGCTAGGTCTATCATTTATCGTTCCATCGCCCTTTTTGCGGTCCTTGTTCTCAAGCTCCTTTATTAACCTCCAAGTTTCTGCCCCATATGTTAGCACCGGTAGAATGCAATTATTGTACACTTTTCTTTTAAACGACTTGGTAAGGATTTGGCAACGACAGTGGATAGTTTTCTTTTCAACGACGGTGTTTAACGTCAGGATTGTGCAATGCCTGACATATACACTCCAACGCAATTTTGTAGAGCTGTAAATTCTCTTATGATTAATCTCCCCTGGGAGTAATTGACCTAGATAAGCGTACTCCTTTACATACTCTAGAGGCGGACTGGTGATCTTGAATTATTGTTCCCTTGACAATATACATATATATATACTTATATATATCTGGAATATCCCTGGGGCACATAGGCAGTAGCTCATACCGGCCCACTTTTTTAGGCTGCACTCTCTGGGATGGGCCCTCGAAAGCGGCTACGAAACATACCTGATACGGAAAAGTGATGCTAACTCCCTAGGAAATACTTTGTTTTTAATAGCATCGTGCTCGCTCATTGTGTTTTGATGTTGAACGAAATTTTATTTCGCTATTAACAGGAAACGGCCATTATAATAACGACAATGCGAGTTGTAATGATGCCAGGGTCTTTTATGCATTATGCTTTCTCTTGTTTATGCTTTGTTTTCTTGTTTTTGTTTCGCAACTGCAAAATGTGCAGCGTTTCAGTTTAAAGTTTCAGTTTAAACAAGCCGAGCCTTCAGTTCTGCTGCGGCGCATTGTGAAAAAAAAAAGACTGTAAAGGCGACCCCACCGTACCGTATGCCACTGGCGAAACTCCTTTTCGTATGGGGTCATGCAGCGCAATAAAGCAATTACTTAAAAGCACTTCATTCGCTCCTGTGTGAGGGTCAAGTGCGCTTGCTTTAAACTGGTGCGCCAGGGTGGCATATTCTCCTCTATAGAGTGCAAGGGTATGTTGCCGTTAGCAAACATTTCTTGGAAATATTCTACTACGTGGCCAAAAGAACAAGAGTACAGATGTTCAAATTGAAGCAGACACAAATTTATTTGACCCTGAGAGATGAAACAAAAATGTACAACATGGTTCAACTTTGCGGGCTTCGTTTTACCTTGCCAGCCAGAAGATGAGATCTCTTTGCATATCCTACCAGCACTACTATTGCAGTTGGATGAAATGTGACAATGTGACAGCATTAAGGCTTGACCAACGAACATTCTCGGTAGAGGCTTGATTTAATAAAAAGAAGATGAACATAAGCAACACTGGTGAAATCGCAACGTCTTTCCTTGTGAAGCCAGCATTCCGTGGATCAAAATGCTTAGCCTGAAGAAGCCAGCTGTCATTTTTGAAGACGGATTCTAAGGCACTTTATGCGATTGTTGCAACTCCGCACATTCTTCGAATTACTTTTACAACAATTATGTTTGCAGTAGGCTTGCTTTGACTGGCGGTAGGCTTTCTATTTTGAATGAACGCAATTCAGCCTCCGCGGGCCAAGAAACAACGCCCTGTTTGTGAGCGTGGACGTTTCGAGGATAAAAAAAATCACTAGCACACGAAACAGCAGCACACTCAACCCTTGTAACCATAGCCGCCGTATCCATAACCACCTCCGTAGCCACCTCCGTAGCCACCTCCGTAGCCACCTCCGTAGCCACCTCCATAGCCACCACCGTAGTATCCATAGCCTCCTCCGAGGCCAGAGTGTGCGACAAGCGCTCCACCGCTGGAAAGCTTGTTCACTTGGTGCACGGTTCTAACAAGGAAGGCCGGGCCGGCCACAGCCTTGTACAGTCCAGGCCCTCCACGCAGAAGGGCAACGCTGCTGCCCACACCGACGCCGCCGACGCCCAGGCCTCCGCCGTATCCCAGGCCGTAGCCGCCGTAGCCACCACCGTAGCCACCACCGTAGCCACCGCCGTAGCCACCGCCGTAACCACCACCGTATCCAAGGCCATACCCGCCGTAACCAAGCCCACCGGCCATTGTGGTGGCAAAGACAGCGCACAGGATAATGGCGATGCACTGCAAATGTTGATATACGTTTTAGGACTGTTCGCCAAGCGAGACTTCTCTTGCCTCGTGAGTGAAATTATCAGTTACATCTCCGTGAATATACGACGTATGTATATAATGTGACTTGCTCCTGGAAGTCTCAGCTAATCATGCTTTTCGCATTATCAGGAATCAAGTCAACCTTCGTTTACCTATCCAGCGCTGCAGCAGGTAGTGTCTGGATTAGTGCAAAGAACAGGTGTTATTTATGAACGGCTAAGTTCTTTACAGCTAACACATCTTCAATATTACATTTGGCGAGATATGATCAAGTTTCTAAAGGTGTTGGCACTGCTCCTTAAATTCATAAAAAAATGAGAAAACCTTACGCAAGATGTACTCGTTGGCAGGACTGCCACACGATGAAAGCATTGTCGCTCTTTTAGGGCGCGTCTACAGATCCACACAGGCTCCTGTGTTTACCTATCTGGAGTACAGAGTATACCAGGCTATGAATTATTACGAAATGTAGCTAGAGGTAAACGGTAAACAAAGAATAAATATTTTGACTCTGGCTTGATTTGCATTCAGTCGCCATTCTTTTGGTCAATGACAAAGTAGTGCAGCTACGTGGGCTTAAGGTTTACAAAAAATTGAGTGCTCAGACAAGAGAAAAAATATATGTCGCTGAAGCAACAGTATTTTCGAAAGTACAGTTCGCAGAATATTCAAAAAATTACAAAAGTTGCTTTCTTCTAACCCGGCACGTTATAAAAAAAAGTTGCAGTGGCTTAGCTTGGCTATGCCAGGATATATGTAGCGTTAGCAAAGGTTCAGCTGATTATTCTTAGCTTTCCTGGTTGTCTCCTACGCTCAACCGCTAATTGCCAGGCAACTACTTCGGGATCCGATGAGTCAAGCTTCTCCGTTCTTCTGCGCTGTTGAGCTGCATTTGCGCTCTCCTTCTCCATGGCTATACCAAACTGGCAAACGCCAGTCAGAAGCGCAGCGGCTCCAGCGCAGTGTCAGACGGCGACTGCACAGCGAGCGCGCGCCGGCGTGAGTGCGTCTACCACGGCTACGACGTCACGCCTCTGGAATGCGCAGACCGGCGGCGGTGAGTCGCGCGCGGCGGCGGCGGAGTGCGCAAGAGGTGCCGGCTCCGGTGGCTCCGGTGCGCAAGCCGTGTGACATCACTGATCCTTGCGCATGCGCAGCACGGCTCTTGATATGCCGCGCGAAACGGGCTTGGCTAGGCCAGTGTAGCTAACGCTACAAAAACTATAGAACGTCCTTTTTCCATCGCCATGACAATCCTCACTAATTCTACCGTGCGCGAGTACCTCTCACGGGAGAACTTTCAATTTGCCATTTCCTCTGCAATCTACACGCTCATTAGCGTATTTATTGATTTAATTAGTGCGTCTAATCCTCTCATTTCCTCAAAAACTTCTAATTTCTTGCCAAGTTCGGAACTCAACGACTCAGTGGTCTAATTGACCTTTCCATTTTCATGATGAGTTCCTCTTTCTATGAGGTTTCTTGGTGTTGTTATGTCCAATACTCTCAAGATTAGAAACGAAAACAAACGTAGTACAAAACGTTCCAATCAAATAACGCACCGTCAAAACGTTTAGTAATATAAAATTCGGTCGTTTGATGAAGCTACCTAGGTATTGCCTACTGCAGAAGTGGGCACAGTGCAAAGAGGCAGTATTAGCAAGCACTACTTCTTTTGAAAAGAACATTCCGTCATATTAATCGACTGCGTACGGTCTTCTCGTCATGTTGACAGAAAAGCTAGCACAGAAGCAAAAGTTACTGTCTGAAACGTCTGTGACGTATTTCTGACTCCCGCTATCACTTCCGTTGCATGCAGCCAACAAAAGCACTAGCGTTCGAGATTTGTTTCTGTTAACCAGAGAGAACTGTCGTTAGGACTGGGATTTGGACACCACCTATTCGGCCCACTGTGGTCCACGCAGACACTCACCACAGCGTTCATGGCTACGGCTTCTTGTACTTGCTCCTTAGCGAGTGATGTCTTAGCGGGTCCCTGCAGGTCGCTTATATACTCTGCGTACCAAGAAAACTTTACGTATTCGGTGGTGCCGCAGTCACGTAAAAGACGACGGTATCGTGGCTGCCCTGCGTTCAACAGCGACGAACCGGGAAGCGCCGAGACGCTGCACGTGCCCGACGAAACTAACGCACGCCGCCCGCTGGGTGCTGCACTGTTCTCGGCGCAGTAAAAAGCGGAAACAAATGCAACGGAAGAAGGATGCCTTCTAGGCGTTGTGACTCTAACCCGACAGCTCTGAATATAGTAGTCCTATACCTCCGGGGCGCTTCCTTACGAAGAGCGCGCAGTAAGTTCATGGAGCTGTTTGGGGTTGCTTCCCACATCTCTTGCCGAAGACGGAAGATGCTAAGTGTGGGAAGAGCTAAGCGGCAGGGAACACCGACGCACGGATGCTAAAACTGGATACACAGTTGCACTCAGGAATGTGTTACTACACCTTAACTTTAAAAAAAATTAAATTGGGGTTTTACGTGCCAGAACGACAGTTTGATTATGAAGCACAGCGTGACGCGGACTCCGGAATAATTTTGATCACCTGATATTTTCTTTTTTTTTGATCGTGCACCAAGTGCATGGTGAACAAGCGTTCTTGCATTCCGCCCCCATCGGAATATGCCCGACGTGGCCGGGATTGCACCCACGACCTCCACTTCAGCAACGAAACGCTAAAGCCACTGGGCCATACCGCTTCGGGTACACAAATGTTATGCGGCATGAAACAGCAAATGAAGACTGTAGTCCTCACGGCGAAGCTTTACTCTAAGCTGAGCCGCTGATTATATTTGCCAATGAAATGAATGTCTGCTGTTGTTGCACAGGCGGCGCAACTCAATGCAGGTACGATGCATGATACATACGACACCAACGCCCACACGCATGCATACATACATACATACATACATACACACATACATACATACATACATACATACATACATACATACATACATACATACATACATACATACATACATACATACATACATACATACATACATACATACATACATACATAAATACATACATACATACAAGAGCAAGGCAGCAAGCCGAAATGGTGAGTACTGCAGGGTCCCTTGCTAGCTATGATGGATCGGAATTTGCACGCAGTGGTGCCGTCACAAAAACGCCAAAAATGCAACAGCAATAAAAAAACAGCAACAATAGCAGCGGCAACTGCACCAGTGAATTCTCAGGTTGTAATTGATGCAAGAACTACATAACACACAGCATACAACATTGAAAGCTATCTACGACTTGCAAAATTATATCCGAGTGTCTCTGCACAAGTTTTTATATGCAATCGCTAGTGAAGTTGTAGTCGAGACCTATGTGGCAGTTGCACAATGACAACTTTCATTAGCTTTTTGTTAACCTGTCCATGGCAGTGTTGCCAGGTTTGGCTATTTATTGCCAAATTGGGCTACAGGAAAAAATTTTTGGCGTCGACTTGGCAGAGTTGCCAGGTCCGACGAGGCGGCGTAGCCAAAAGCTAGAGAAGTTGTAGCCCAAATGTAGCCAAACAGAAAAAAAAAGTGAAAAAAAATTTCGTCGCCAAATATAGCCATCTTTATTTGCAGTTTTATTTGTGTATACATTTCCACATTCGACTACGGCAATCCTTTTTCGCACAACCCGTCGTAACAAAATGTCCGTGCCACCGTGACGGTCGGAACTTGACATCAATAACAGTGACGTCATGCTTGCACAGAACACTTTTTGGTTGGGCCCGGAAGCTCTTAAGTTCCAGCGAATCGCTGAAGAGGGCAAAATCAGTGCTTTTATTTTATGACACATAGCACTAAGATATTATTTTAGTTATTTACAGTAATATTAACGACAAACTGTGTTTTAGCTGTCGTGAACGCAAAATAATGTTTTGCATCATCGATCTGTCACGTCATCTCTGCCTATGGCTGGAAGTTCAGCTGTCCAGCGATCTGCGACGTGCTCACGGCTTCTTTTTTTTATGAGCTAAAACAAGTCTTTCGCGCTATGAGATCTCGTGTTATTTGTCTCATCGTCCTATCTTGTTTTCTCGTTTTTTTTTTCAATAAGCTCGGCCCGGATTAGCTGGTACATGCTCTATATACTGTCCATTTACATCAACCTGGCCGCCATCTTAGGTCTCTAGCCCGGAAAGAACATGTGTTAAAATAAAGTGTCAGACAACAGATGCCACTCGCTGTCTGAATCGGTGTAAGCGAAGCTTTAAAATATTACTACGCAAAACGGCACACCAGTGTAAGAAGCGCGCAGTCGTTGTCGGCGACGAGCACGTCCCGAACGTAACTCGTTCGAAATGGTAAAAGCCGCAACGGCGCGCAAAGAGCAAAGGTAAACAACAAACTGATAACAGTGGTTATGCTGTGAAAACGGGTTACTGTCAAAAAGCAGACAATGTTGATGTGCTAATAAAGTTTTACAATAGGGGCCCCCGAAGAGCTTTGCGGGTGTTAGCGTTGGGGCATAAATATTAAAATACAATATACAATTTTATGATAAGAAGAGTAATTTAGAATTTCGTGTTTAATTACAATTTAGAACTTATTCTCCTAGCAGCAGACAACTTGTTGCGTTTAGTTTTGAGTAACCAACTTTACGTACCTTCACCCGGCCAAGTCAATCCGTGTTAGGCCTACGAGCCATGAACTCGGAATCAGCGGCGTCTAAAGAATTAATCTTGATTGCACAAGTTAGCTGAGCGAAAGCGATAACTGCAATCACTTCTCCTAGCTTACGAACTTCACGCGTTACCACGAATCGAGCCCAGTTTGGTTGCTAGGTTAGAGCCGTCGCTTCGATGGGCGCCGCTATGTTTGTTGACAAAAGCTTTTGGGGAGCTTTTGGGGCTCCCGCTAAATCGATAAAATCTAAACAGAGTTCGCGTCTTGCGCATGCGCAGTGGCTTCGACGCTATTTCTTTGGGGCCCCAAAACGTTCGAGGCCCCTATTCTAAAACTCTGTAATAATTGTTGGTGTTTTACGTGCCAAAAACCACGATATGATTGGGAGGCATGTCGTATTGGGGGACTCCGAATAAATTTTGGCCACCTCGGCTTCTTTAAGGTACACCTAAATCTAAGTACACTGGTGTTCCTGCATTTCACATTGATCGAAATGTGGCCGCCGGTGCTGGGAATCAAACCCGCGTCCTCGAACCAGCGCCGTGACACCTCACACGCTAGCACGTTGGGTGAAGTTCATGTCACGTGGTGCACTGATGTCATGGTGGCAAACATGTTTCGATATTAGCAGAATGAGTATCTGCATCCGTGACGTTACGGGCAAACCATCTAGACGTAAAAGCACCAGAACCCACCTTTGGCTCGGGGTCTTGCTCCCATTCGTTTTTATACGTTCTCACATACTTGGCCCACTTCCCCATGCTTGGATTCTCCTCTCTGAGGAGGACCTGATCTTACGTCCAACCTATCGAAATGAATCTCGAATCTAGGCACGAACAAAAATTCATCTAGCAGGAGAAGGGTACAAAAGCTCCGTGCGAGATACGTGGAGTAGGTCGAAAGCTGTGCCTGGCGTGATACTTCACCCAGAATTAATACAAGGCCATGAACACACTAGGGCGTGTCATCCACCCGTGCTTCCCTTCTTTCATGTTGGCGCCACGATCGCCCCGATCCTATGTTATTGCTCTCCCTTCCTGAGCATAGCGATGTTACTACAGGTGCTGTGAAAAACCCACTACTCCCAGCTTCATCCCGATGCCCGGGGATCGGGTGCAAAACGGTCAAGTATAAACCGCATACACGCGATATTCCACGCGACAGCGACAAACGACGCGATGGAGATGGCTGTAGCGTTCGCTCGTCGCCTACAAGTCGTACCGCATGCGAGCGACGACTTAAGCGACGTCTCCCCGGTTTTGCCGGTATGAGGGCAGCAAATACGCGCCGAAACTGGCGTGACGCGTGCTTTGTTAATTCTAGTTTATGTGTTTTACTGTAAAGAGCATCATAAATATTCCTAAAGTTCTTGCACTAGGTTCTTATCCTTGCATGTATCAAAATTAAGCCATTTGCTCGTTCTGTGTGACAATCGGTAGTTCTCGACTGACGTTCACCCTGTTCCGGCTTCGCGCTATTGGCTAGTCGCTCATGGCACGTCCGCGCCACGAGCGACGAGAACGAGCGATCTGTTCGCGCGACGGCCGTTTCGTCGCTTGAAGCGGTCGCTCGTCGCCGTCAGGCACAAAATCGCTCTCATGTGGTTTGGGCTTCAAGCGGGGTGCAAGTTTAAGCGTATCAAAGATCAAAGCCACCGGATCAGACAACGGCGCACAGAGGGAAGGGAAGGGGGGGTGGGGTCATTTCACGCACGCACACACGCCCAGCCACGTGGCCAGCTCAGCCAGCTAAAACATAGCCTTCGAGATTTGCTTCCACCCGATCAGAGCCACCTCTGAAGCGTGGATTAAGGCGCCACTTATAGCCCAAACAAAGCCAAGTCGCGGATTTCCAGTAGCCCAAATATAACCACATAGCCAACTCGTCCTAGTCGACGCCAAAATATTTTTTCCTGTAGCCCAATTTGGCGATAAATAGCCAAACCTGGCAACACTGCGACTTGGACGAGTCGCAGTGTTGCCAGGTTTTTTTATACATGCAAGGATAAGAACCTAGTGCAAGACCTTTAGAAATATTCATGCTGCTCTTTACAGTAAAACACATAAACTTGAATTAACAAAGCACGCGTCATGTCAGTTTCGGCGCGTATACCAGCAACACCGGGGAGACGTCGCTTAAGTCGTCGCTCGCATGCGGTACGACTTGTAGGCGACGAGCGAACGCTACAGCCATCTCCATCGCGTCGTTCGTCGCTGTCGCGTGCAATATCACGTGCATGTGGTTTATACTTTACCGTTATGCACCCGATCCACGGGCATCGGGATGAATCTGGGAGTAGTGGGTTTTTCACAGTACCTGTACTAACATCGCTATGCTCAGGAAGGGAGAGCAATAACATAGGATCGGGGCGATCGTGGCGCCAACATGAAAGAAGGGAAGCACGGGTGGATGACACGCCCTAGTGTGTTCATGGCCTTGTCTTAATTCTGGGTGAAGTATCACGCCGGGCACAGCTTTCGACTTACTCCACGTATCTCGCACGGAGCTTTACTGCCCTTCTCCTGCTAGATGAATTTTTGTTCATGCTTAGATTCGAGATTCATTTCGATAGGTTGGACGTAAGATCAGATACTCCTCAGAGAGGAGAATCCAAGCATGGGGAAGTGGGCCAAGTATGTGAGAACGTCTAAAAAAGAATGGGAGCAAGACCCCGAGCCAAAGGTGGGTTCTGGTGCTTTTACGTCTAGATGGTTTGCCCGTAATGTCACGGATGCAGATACTCAATCTGCTAATATCGAAACATGTTTGCCACCATGACATCAGTGCACCACGTGACATGAACTTCACCCAACGTGCTAGCGTGTGAGGTGTCACGGCGCTCGTTCGAAGACGCGGGTTTGATTCCCGGCACCGGGCGGCCACATTTCGATCAATGTGAAATGCAGGAACACCAGTGTACTTAGATTTAGGTGTACCTTAAAAAAGCCGAGGTGGCCAAAATTAATTCGGAGTCCCCCACCCAATACGACACGCCTCCCAATCATATCGTGGTTTTGGCACGTAAAACCACAACAATTATTACAGAGTTTTAGAATAGGGGCCTTTTGGGGCCCCAAAAAAATAGCGTCGAAGCCACTGCGCACGCACAAGACGCGAACTGTGTTTAGATTTCATCGATTTAGCGGGAGCCCCAAAAGCTGCCCCAAAAGCTTTTGTCAACAAACATAGCGGCGCCCATCGAAGCGACGGCTCTAACCCAGCAACCAAACTGGGCTCGATTCGTGGTAACGCGTGAAGTTCGTAAGCTAGGAGAAGTGATTGCAGTTATCGCTTTCGCTCAGCTAACTTGTGCAATCAAGATTGATTCATGAGACGCCGCTGATTCCGAGTTCATGGCTCGTAGGCCTAACACGGATTGACTTGGCCGGGTGAAGGTACGTAAAGTTGGTTACTCAAAACTAAACGCAACAAGTTGTCTGCGGCTAGGAGAATAAGCTCTAAATTGTAATTAAACACGAAAGTCTAAATTACTCTTCTTATCATAAAATTGTATATTGTATTTTAATATTTATGCCCCAACGCTAACACCCGAAAAGCTCTTCGGGGGCCCCTATGGTAAAACTTTATTAGCACATCAACATGGTCTGCTTTTTCACAGTAACCCGTTTTCACAGCATAACCACTGTTATCAGTTTGTTGTTTACCTTTGCTCTTTGCGCGCCGTTGCGGCTTTTACCATTTCGAACGAGTTACGTTCGGGACGTGCTCGTCGCCGACAACGACTGCGCGCTTCTTATACACTGGTGTGCCGTTTTGCGTAGTAATATTTTAAAGCTTCGCTTACACCGATTCAGACAGCGAGTGGCATCTGCTGTCTGACCCTTTATTTTAACACATGTTCTTGCCGTGCTAGAGACCTAAGATGGCGGCCAGGTTGATGTAAATGGACAGTATATAGAGCATGTACCAGCTAATCCGGGCCGAGCTTATTGAAAAAAAACGAGAAAACAAGATAGGACGATGAGACAAATAACACGAGATCTCATAGCGCGAAAGACTTGTTTTAGCTCATAAAAAAAGAAGCCGTGAGCACGTCGCAGATCGCTGGACAGCTGAACTTCCAGCCATAGGCAGAGATGACGTGACAGATCGATGATGCTAAACATTATTTTGCGTTCACGACAGCTAAAAAGCAGTTTGTCGTTAATATTACTGTAAATAACTAAAATAATATCTTAGTGCTATGTGTCATAAAATAAAAGCACTGATTTCGCCCTCTTCAGCGATTCGCTGGAACTTAAGAGCTTCCGGGCCCAACCAAAAAGTGTTCTGTGCAAGCATGACGTCACTGTTATTGATGTCAAGGGCCGACCGTCACGGTGGCACGGACATTTTGTTACGACGGGTTGTGCGAAAAAGGATTGCCGTAGTCGAATGTGGAAATGTATACACAAATAAAACTGCAAATAAAAATGGCTATATTTGGCGACGAATTTTTTTTTCACTTTTTTTTTCGGTTTGGCTACATTTGGGCTACAACTTCTCTAGCTTTTGGCTACGCCGCCTCGTCGGACCTGGCAACTCTGGTCCTATGGGTTAGCGCAATAAAGCGTCCGCAACAAGCCGGACTACACCACATGAGAAGGCGGTAGCCTCGCTACATTCCTTTTAAACATGTTGCTAATGATGCCCTCATGCTTCAGTTCTGCCCTTCTAGGCCAACAACGATTTTTAAACAATACAAATAACAAAGACGTCCCTGTGATATTACTGCCATTATACAAGCACTAGAGCTTCACTCATTCAGCTAGCATTTTCAATTACCTGCAGCCTGTAATATGGCGGTTCACTCAAGCTTTCTGTGGACTATCCTTGGCCCGCTTACCTAACCCCTAAGGAAGTGTAAGGACAAAAGTTGAGAGGATGCCTTAGGTTTTCCTAAATAAATATGCACAGTAAAATGACCTCATCAGCCGAACGGTGAAATATTTTCAAATCAAGGCTATTGCAATTAAAATAAATCAGCCAACTTCTAGAGGCAATTACTTTCCGAAGCGGAGCTGGTAGAACACAAAGAGGGGGTATTGGCAAAATACACACGTCTGTAAAACAATGTGGTATTTCGTCACCGAAATTTCTGGAAAATAGACGTTGACTATAACACTTGTGCGCGAAAAATGTACCCTGAGACATTGGTTTTCAGCACATAAACACGTTCGTTACTAAATATGGGCAGGAATGCGATATCTGGTTTTTGTGACGTTGTTTAAAATCCAGCAGTTTCAAAACGGAACGGTAACCAGCACCTCTTTCTGGAACGTGATAGCACGTCTACGAGCCAGAACGTTTTCTGAGTCTAGAATACCGGGAGAGGAGTGTCCAACGACCACTGTTGTCTATTTTTATCTATTTTTTCAATATAAAATTTGCGAAGTACGATATTACATAAAGTTAGTCAAGCTTCATCGCCCTATTAATTTTAGCAGATAATCCTGCGTGCACGGAAAAGGCGCTCGTCTATCCATATGACGCAGTAGGGCGATTCACATTCACTGTGTGTATTTGTACTAGAAACAAGACAGCTTCGCCATGAATGTGAAATAGAGCATTAGCGTGGAAGAGCCCCCTTTTCATATGGAGCCCTTTAAATTAAGTCAACTACATTTTTGCTGCTTCGTTTACGTGAGGGAAGACGACGAAGTGATTCAATAGCTGAACGCTTGCACTGTTGTCTGCGTTTTCGCTTTGTTTCGTTGCAATCTCTGGGAGCTGCCGCTCCCTCGTTGCGGCAATGGACGAAGATACTTCCGAGGACCTTCCTGGCGCGCAGCCGTCAGGCCGGCTTACGTCCAGGAAACGCGGGAGCCAGTCAAGTGACACGGACAGCGAGGCCACCGAGTTGTACTCGGACAGCTACGATTCCTCGGACGACGACTTCAAGGTTGTCATGAGCCGAAAGGCAAAAAGAAGACTGCTGCGAGCGTCATCGCCGGCAAGTGTCTCCACCGTGAAGGATACACCACAGCACTGGCCGCACACTGTGCTCTTCTTGCCCGTGGACCCCACGACCAATCTGCGGCTCCTGAACAGGCAGGTCCTTTCAACGTTACTCGAGGGTATTGCACCGAATGAGATTAAGGATGTGAGAATCAACTCACGGAAGAATGTCATGGCTGTAGACGTTTTCCATCGTAGCGCACTACAAAGCCTTCGGAATGTCACAGAAATTGACAAAGTACAAGTGCGACCACAGATTGCTACTGGCGGTAACGGCACTGTTGGCGTCATTTATGACGTCGACATTTCCATTTCGAGCGACGACTTGCCAATATTAATAAAGCCAGCAACTGAAGGCACGCTCATCGCTCATCTTACCAGACTCGGAAACACACGCTGCGTGAAGCTTGTGTTTGAGGGAGATTGCCTTCCCTCTCACGTCAAAGTTGGTCATGTCCGCCATCCAGTTCGACCATACATACCGAAGCCCCTGCAATGTCACAAGTGCTTCAAAATTGGCCACATAAAAAGCGTTTGTGCTAACAATGCCGTGTGCCCACGGTGCGCTGAGTCCCATTTGGAAGACGCCTGCCGCGCGACCGTCCTGAAGTGCCCTAATTGCGGCGGTTCCCACGAAGCCTCATCGAAGGATTGCCCGCGGGTGCGGAAGGAATTCGCGGTTCTAAAGCGCATGGTTCGGGATCATTCCACACACCGCGAGGCTGCCGCTACACTTAGACGGCGACGGCATCGCCACCGAAAAGCGCAACGTAAAACCGCACAAAGCAACACAACGTCTTCCGCCACAACGGCTGCTCCATCAAGGCGTAACGCGAACATGAAAGATGCCGCGCAAGCGAAGAAAATGTCAAGTGTCGATCATCCTGAAGAGTGGCCCGCACTTCCAAGTGCACAACCTGCCACGGAGACACCTCGAATGCCACCTCCATCGACACCCTCACCAACCACTGCTCCAACGACGACTGATGATCGCCAAGTTATTATAATGTTGCGGTCACTGATGGATGCTATGCGAGTTCTACTCAACAACATGAAAACCCCTGCGGCGCAGAGCGCGCTGCAGGTGCTGGACGCCCTGGGTCCAGTGCTTGCGGCCCTAGGGTAAAGCAATGGCCCGCCAGAAGTCATCGTTCAGAGAGGAGGTCCAGAATGCATCTGTCTTTGAATGGAACGCCAGAGGACTTAAGTCGCGTATGTCCGATTTTCGACAGTTTGTATTCGTAAATCAGTTTCCCATTATTGTCATTTGTGAGCCAAACTTGTCATATCCCATCAGACTGTCCGGGTATGAGTGCATTACGTCTTCCACCCAGGGGCAATGGAGCAAGGTTATTGTTTTCATACGCTGTGACTTGACATATGTTCATCATCCAGTGCCACCTGACACTGAAAACCAGTACGTGTGTTTGACTGTGAAGAAGGGCAAGGTCACCTTCAAATTCTGGGAGCCTACTTATCACCATCAAGTCGTCTAAACTGCGAGCGCTTACGGAAAATTTTGACAACGACTCCACAGCCATGGGTTATCACTGGGGATTTCAATGCCCACCATTACCTCTGGGGGAGCTCCAAAATTAACTCGAGGGGCAGAAGATTGGTGTCGATTGCTTGTGAACAAGAACTTTGCTTGCTAAATGACGGAAGCCCCACCTATCTGCGAGGAACGGCGTATAGTAGCTGTCTTGACCTCAGCTTTGTTTCGCGCTCCTTTAACAGAAGAGTGAAATGGTTCGCGGACTTGGAAACGCGGGGAAGTGACCACATCCCAACTTATCTCACGATTGAGGGGCTGACTAGCTCCAAGTGCTCCGGTGCCGTCCAATCCATCGACTGGCCGAAATTTAAATCAATCCTGGAAGACCGCTGTCGAGACGAGATGCCATCCAGCCTAGGGGACGCAATAAAAGGTGCCTTACAGGTTGCCACACATTCGACTCTGAAAAGCTCCAAACGCACCGAATTCGACATCGAGCTAGAGAAACTTCGTGCACTTCGACGCCGTGCGGAACGAAGATATAGGCGCACAAAGTCCATTCATGATTTGAGATTGGCCAGACGCACACAGAAGAAAATACAGCGTCGAATGAATAAGCTGGCTTCACAACGATGGGCGTCTTTCTGCGAGTCTCTGGATCCGCGAAAGCCTTTGTCTCTTATATGGAGAACTGTTCGGGGCCTCCGTGCAACCCCTGGACAGCACCACCCATTTAATTCCCTCGCCCTTTACCTACAATGCAGCGAGATTGAAGTCGCAGAATCTTTCTGTAGGAGGATTGCCGGTGTAGCAAGTTCCACTGGAACGCAGACTCCTGACCACTCACCATCCTCACGTGATCCCCGTATGGAGTGCCCTTTTTCTCTGGACGAACTTGAAGCTGCGCTCGCTTTATGCAGGCGTTCCTCAGCCCCAGGACCAGATGACATTACATACCGCGCTTTGTGTAACCTTGGTGAACGAGCTCGAATGGCACTCTTGCTCCTGTACAACGACTCGTGGCAGACAGGCACCGTTCCCCAGGAATGGAAATCAAGTCGCCCGATTCCGCTCCTCAAAGCTGGCAAGTCGCCTTTGGACATTTCGTCATACCGTCCGATCGCGCTTGCAAGTTGTGTAGGCAAAGTACTGGAACGGATGGTTCTAACGCGACTGGAGTGGTACCTAGAGCACTATCAAATTTACCCAGACACGTTAACAGGATTCAGGCGCGGCCGTTCGTCTATAGACAACGTTGTCGATTTGGTAACGTATGTCGAATTCCAGAAGGCCTGTAAACGCTTGTCTGCTGCCTTGTTTCTAGACGTTAAAGGAGCTTACGACAACGTCACCGATGAAGCCATCCTTAAAGCGCTAGAAGTAATAGGACTTGGTGGCAAGACATACCTCTGGGTTCGCAGTTACCTACAGATGCGATCATTCTACGTGCTCACCGGGGATGGCCCAACACCCCAGTATTACAGTAGCCGCGGAGTCCCTCAAGGCGGAGTACTAAGCCCGACGCTTTTTAATCTGACCCTTATTGGACTAATCGAGAACCTGCCAAGCACCGTTCGACTCTCTATCTACGCCGACGACATTTGTATCTGGACGTCGGGGGTGACACGGCTTCAGCTTCGCGCTCGGCTTCAGAAGGCGGCTTCATCGACATCATGCTACCTTCGTAAACAAGGACTGGAGGTGACGTGGGAAAAGTGCGCAGTGGTGGCATTTACGCGGAAGCCAATGTCTGCATACGGCATATCAATCAACCGACAAGTGATATCGTTCAGCAAGAGTCACAGGTTCTTGGGAGTTGTGATTGACAGAGATCTGTCCTGGACTCCTCACGTCAACCACGTGAAAAAGCGCCTGATGGCTATTTGTCATCTGTTCAAGTTCCTTGCAGGAAAGAACTGGGGGGTATCCACACAACCCATGTTACAGCTATACAGGGTGTTGTTTGTTGGGTTCCTCCGGTACAGCCTGCCTGTTATATCCAACACCTGCAAAACTAATTTGCGTACAATTCAGAGCATTCAGGCGCAAGCTCTTAGGATATGCCTTGGAGTACCACGCAGTGCGTCAACGGCTGAAACTATCGCCATTGCTCAAGATTATTCTATCACAACGCACATCGCCATCGAGACAATGCGTGCACATGTCAGGCACATTGCCCGGACTCCTTGCCACCACCTCGCCGCACTCACCGTGGAAAGACCCCGCACGTCATATAGCACAACTGTCAGTGCATATCGTGCCTCGATTACATCGGGGTACGCACCTCCGGTCAGGCTGGTGTCTCCTCCATGGTGTTTGTGCCGCCCTGAAGTCCGACTTAGAATTCCAGGACTGCAGAAAAAGTCAGATTTATCACCGTCTGCACTAAAGCAATTGAGCTTACTTCTGTTGTACGAGAGATACAGCAGTCACGTGCACGTCTATACGGACGGATCAACTACATCGACCAGTTCTGGCGGTGCTGTGTTTATACCGACGAGAGGATTAACAATGCGATTCAAGACCTCACATGTCACGACGTCCACGGCTGCAGAGCTCACGGCTCTGCGCAGTGCACTACAATTTATAGACGCAGAGAGTCCTGGCACATGGGCCGTGTTTTCCGACTCGAGACCGGCTTTACAAAGTATGCAGGCAGTTCTCCGACGTGGAGCTCACGAACAACTAACGTATGAAGTTGTCAAACTTCACCACGACGTCAAACAGAAAGGCCACGAAATTATTTTCCAATGGCTACCTGGCCATTGCGGGATCAGTGGAAACGATCTCGCTGACAGAGCTGCCCGAGAGTCACATCAAGAACAACACAGCGTTCCCATTCCTCTTTCCAGGACAGACGCTGGAAGGCAGCTTCGTCACCTGGCACGCAAGCTCTCTCTATCAGAGTGGAACACCCCAAACATAAGGCGCACGAGGCTACACGAATTGAACCCTTCGCTCCAACTCCGACCTCCACCCGGGATTCACCGACGTGAGGCATCGCTTCTATACCGGCTGTGGTTGGGAGTGGCTTTCACGAAGGCGTACTGTGCTTTGATTGGAATGACCGAAAGTGCCACGTGCGACGACTGCGGCAGCGAAGAGAACATAGAACATGTATTGTGTCACTGCGTTCGATTTCAGTCGGAAAGACAAACTTTATCGAACGCATTGCGACGACTTGACGATCGACCGTTGTCTGTGCAGGTGCTCCTTGAACACCGTCCCCATCGCCCGTCAGCCCACAAAGCTGTGAAGGCACTGTTGTCTTACTTGAGGACGACTGGCCTATGTGAACGCCTTTGAATTGCTCAGGCCCTCCGCGTGCGTGCGCGAACTCACCGTGTCCTTCCTCCCCCCCTCCTCTCTCTATCTCATCTTTCTATTCCCTCTTTCCCGTCCCCCAGAGTAGGGTAGCCAACCAGACGCATTTCTGGTTAACATCCCTGCCTTCTCTTTCTCTCCTCCTCCTCCTCCTCGTTTACGTGGACAAGTCCGAAAGCTAAGGATGGCAACATCGCAGTGTAAACTCTTTCTGGTGTCATAAAAAAATAGGAAGGCTGTTCATTATGAAATGCAATGCAAGGAAATCATCAGACCACTGGACTCGCAAATAAAGATTTGTATTCGGAAAGCAAGATACAAAAACGTACATCCAGTTTCATGTGAACATTCTGGGGAATTAAACATCATAAAGGCAAGAGATCCGTCCACCCCCCCCTCCCCAACGCCATGCTGCAAAAAACCAAAACAGAACAGCACGATCGCTTTACAACATTAAAACAAATGAAAGTGTGCAAGTCAGGCACTAATTGCCAAGCAATGTTAACGCAGGCCTGCTGTTGTATTTCTTTTAACAGCGGAGCTGTTTAAGCCGACCGTAATGTAAGCCGACCGTAATAAGCCGACCGTAAGCCGACCGTAATGGCGACCGGTTGCGTGCGCCTGGCGGGCAGCAAGGCTCCAGGGGGGGGGGGGGGGGCGGGGAGGGTGGAGAGGAGGGAGGCCGCTTACTACGCCGCGTAAAGCCCCTATATATAAAAAGTAGCGCCATTCTTAGATCTTGCCGCCACCGCGCTCACCCCGGCGTTTCCTCCTCGCCGCCTCCTGTCGCCCCAGCCACCTCCGCTCCCCTATTGGCCAATCCGTGTCACGTGGAAGGATGCGTTGCGCTTTTGTTTATATTTTTTTCTTTCCAGCGCGCTCCGACCACCATTCTCGGGCCTGTGCGACGAAAGTGCTGTACGCACAAACGAATCAAACGTGTTAGGGGCAAGAACTTCGTTGTGATGGCATGCTGCTGCGCCTTAAGTTGTCGCAACGGTCAAGGCGAGGGCAACAGGCTTTTTTTGTTTACCATCCGGCAAGTGCAAACGCTTGCTGCACACTTCGGATTTGCGCCGTCTCGCATCATCGCGTTGCTACTTCCAAAACGGCTTTATTAAGGCCAGTTACTGACTGACGAAGCAAAATCGCGCCTCAGAAACTTAGCCGCAGGGCGCGATCGAAGTTTTCCGCGGATTTCCTCTGGTAGCGCGTTAGCTGTCGTCTGCCACGGCAGGCCCGACGTAGGCGGCGCAACTGTCGATATCGCGCCTCGATCGCGCTGGCCGCGCCGAGCGTGAAAGTGGAACGGAGGAGGAGGGAAGTGGATGGCGCTACTTTTTATATATAGGGGGTTTAACGCGGCGCGCTTCGCCCTGTCGGTTGTATCTTGATAGCTATCTGCGGTGGGGCAGTCTTTCCTCCCTGCGCAGTGTTTTCGCGGCTGAGTTCGCGTCGATGCGAGCGACGCGACGAAGGTCGATTCGCTGGCTGCCGCTGCCGCGCTTACTCACTACAGTGTTTTGACAGCCAGTTTCCGTGGTCATTGAGTGAGATGCGTTCATGTTTGCTTGTGCGCGCGTGACACCATGCTTGTTAATTTAGTTATTATGCCTATGTTTCCAAGTTTATACGGCCGGTAAAACTACTACCCTTGCTTCCTATAGCTATCCCCTAGTTTACTATCGCAATCGATGCTTCGCCTTTCGCGCCAAACTGCGACATTTTGTTGAATGAGCTGTCGCGTTCAAAAGCGCTCTGCTTGTTCCCTGTAAAGCCGTGAGCGAAAGTATACGGCACAGGAGCGCGTGTCAAACTAAAGCCTATTGATAATTCTAAAGTACCGCCACTCTTTGTATTCTGCCGCCGGCGCGCGAGCTCCTCGCCTCCTCCTCGCCCCTCGCGAGTCCCCTCCGCGGTAGACGGTCTTGCGCCCGTTTTGCTGCACGATGATTGGTCTCCTTGCCGTTGCCCTTGAAAACGAGCGGAGCTTGCGCTTTAGTTGTGTTTTGCTTTTTCGTTCGCGCCATTTGGCGCCTTAGCTCGGTTGGCTCGGCGTATAGACCGTTTTTTCATGGGCGCCGCCATTGCGTAGGCAGTGGCGCCATCTATGGGCAGTTGGCATGCTGTCTTGGGCGAACGCCCGTGCTGTATGCTATGGTATACGCTCGGCGGCAGTTTTTAGTGGATTGTTTTGCACTCTCGCGGTCTATTTAGCATGAAATGGCGTCTTCTACGTGAGGTATGGTCCTGTGAGGCGTAGTGAAGGAATTTAGGTCTGAAGTAATTAAGCGGCTGGAGTTTCTGCTGGCGTTAGGGCGGACGGAGCACCCAGTGCGAGGTGTGCGCGTTTATTTGAGCTTACAATCAGCCTCGGATATCAGTTAGGTATTTCACAAAATTTGTTTCACGAATGTTACTATACTGCAACATTCTCAGCACTGTAGTTATAAGCTCTGGTTTAGCTGCAACGAGTAGTTACGAAACATTTTACGATCCTAACAGCGTGGGTACCGTTCTGCTGGCGAATAAGTTGTACTGTTTGACAAGCGTTCAAATTGTCATCTGTGGATACATTGGGCGACTGCCTTGTTTGCTGGGCAAGGTTTCCGCCCACTAATAGAATAGTTTGGTTAATAATAACCGTATACCGTACAGTGTGAATCAGACTTTTCGAGTGGTCGAACGACCAGCTGCAGACTGCGCGAGCTTCCGAGGCAGTAGTAAATGCTGTGTTATAGATTCTCTATAGCGCATGGGCCAAGTGGTCCAAGCATGTGGCACGACCATGCGAAGTCTTATTGCGTCGTTATCCCGTGTTCTGTTTTATTTTGCCGCAAAAGGAGGACATATGAACTCTTTCTTTTTCAGTCTCGTAGAAGGTCAGTCCTCTACGACGCATTCAGCAATCTTATGGAAATTGTGTCCTTACAAATAGCTGTTGGATTCTTTCTATGTGATCCCATTTGTATGTTGTGCCTTATAGAACAAAATGACAATGCCGATCGATGCACGATGCTTGCGTGTATCATGTGGGTTTGCCAACCGGAGTGCTCGCTGTGTTGAGCAAAAGCCTTCGGCCTCTTGTAGGAGGCTAACGTAGGCATAGTGATTTGAAGTCTACTAGACTTAAAATGCGTGAGAACGATACCGGTGGCTGATGGAAATGTTTTACAACAATTCTTCGTCCAGTGAAAACCGATACATCCAACATAGTTCACAACACATACACACACCGCGGGTGATGATGCGCGTCGCATTTTTGCACATCCCAGAGAAATTTACAGATACTGTAGCTACTGCTGCACCTAAAGGCTACACAGTGGTTGTTCAACGACCTCATAAGCACTGACATCCCGTAAATTGCACTCAGAATTAGCTAAAATACCTCCAAATCGCTCCGCAGTGCGCGACCGGCAACACATTCAAGCCGCGCCGCGCCGGCTCGCCCAAGCCAGAGAGGAGGAAAGGCACGTCGCGCGCTCTTTCCTCCTCGCCCGATGAAAAAGGTCTACAGAGAACGTCGCACGCTAACATTGCACGCTGTTTCGTGCACTGTCTCCTAGCGCTATGCCGTGCTGTTGCGCATATATAACTGCTGCAAGAAGCGTGATGATCGTTATGTAGTTTTTACGATAGCGCAAGGAAAGCGTGATGGCTTGCGCAAGAAGCAGTGGCTGCACAACATTGGCCGAAAGAACTTTGTTCCGACAAGGAACAGTATTGTTTGCGAGGTAAGGCGCCTTCCTTATTGCTCATATCAAATCATCCCCTGATGCGGCACTTTTTCAATTCTTCCGGCCTGCTTATTAGCGTTTTTGTTGCGGCAATTTGTACTTTGCATAAAAATGGGGTTCTCCTCAGAATGCTGAACATTCTGCTGGGACTCCATCACCTCGCACGTCGTCAACTGTTATTCAATCAGAAATGCAGCATTATAGATTCCACTTTCCACTGAACAAATATACCCGAAGATACAGCCTCTGGATAGCACTTTTCGTGATTGTTAAGATCCGTTGCCTGTTTACTGAAAACCGCAATAGCAGCTTGTAGAGGAGCCATTTACAGCTTCGATGTGTTTGTCAATCACTTAAATACAATGAATGCAGGGCCTGAAAAAAAGTGGGAAGTATACCCGCGGTAGTGCAGGTGATGAGCACCAGCTTGTCAACATTTTAAGGCAAGACCCTTAGTTGGAAATGTTTCAAGGTGAGCGTTTGAGGTACAGAAAGTAACATGACCTAATGAAGGCCAGAAGCGACCCAAATCATGTCCAGCCGTTAATCACTCAGGCAGGATGAATAAAACGCCCTGTTACAAGTACAAGTGGCTAACACGCTGCAGTGCTAAACATTATTGCCTACATAATATTCCCTGCATTGCTATATCATAACCATAATCATTATTTATCGCTCAACCTTCGTAATCAAAGCGCAATGATTAACAAAGCAAAGTAAATGATTAATGATTAGCAAAGTAAATACATGACTGATTAATGATTGGATTAAGGTGGTTTAAGGCCGAATAATGTGGATTAAGGTTAAATAAGGAGGGCTAGCGTCGATTAAGGATGGTTTAGTTGGATTAGGGTGGAATAAGATGTAATAAGGAGGATTAGGGGGGATTAACGTCGATTAACGTGCATGAAGGAGGATTAAGATGGATTAACGTCAATTAGGGTGGATTGATCAATGTCGAATACGATGGATTAAGGAGGATTACGGCCTATTAAAATATATTAAGGAAGATTACGGTCGATTAAGTTGTATTAAGGAGGATTAGGGTGCATTGAGGTGTATTAAGGTCTATTAAGGTGTATAAGGAACATTAGAGTGGATTAACGTCGAATAATGTGCGTGAATATGGATTGAGGGGAATTACAGTTGATTTTACAAGACTCGCATTCGCGTCTCTTACGCCCGACCCTCTTGGAGCGAACTTCCCCGAAGATGTTCGCGCGTCAATAACTGTAGCAAGACGCGCCGCCGTGTTTTCGCCTCACGGCCCCTCATGCGAGGATCCTGCAGCGAACGCCGCTAGCCGCTATCAATGTGGCCAGCCGTGAAGCAAGAGACTACTGTTTTTTAAATGTAACCCACAGTAAGGTTTACTATGTTGCGACACTTAATAACGTCATAACTTAGTGTTTTATCATTTTCTTGAGTTATTTCTTCTACATTTTACGCTTGGCTATTCGCCACCTCTAGAAAGCGAAGAAAACAGCTTAGCTCTTCCAAAATTGTGCCCATGCGGATACAGTGGGTAGTGTCATTAGACAGTGTTAGTTTAAAGTAAGACAGTTTTAGTTTAACATAGCGGGGTTAAGGGAAATAGAGTTACCGTTCCGCAAACGACCTTTGCAGAAAGAGAGTTTTAGTATAGCGTGATAGCGTAATTTACGCGCGGGACGCTATTCCATTATGCTTTGAATTTCTCAAACATAGGGCACCTAAGTAATTCAATGTGCGTGTGTGCGTCCGGAAAGTACGAGAGGCAGCGCAATGGAAGCCAGGATGGTGTTGTATTTTTATTCCCATGTCCGCCGATCTGCAGCGAAACAGACAAGCTGTACAAGCTGTCTACCATAGCCTCCGAAATCTTCCCATCTCAGAGGCCTGATGCCGTCGTCGGGCCTATCTCCCAACTTTGCCGATAGGTGGCGCTCGCATCTGACAAATTCTCTCGTTAGGCTAAGGCGCGTTCGAAACGACAAGCGATCTCGAAAATTCCCCAAGATTAGCCATAACACTCTCTCATTGAAGCGGCATGAGCCGTTTGCGTAGTCATTTGCCACGAACGAAGTGAATTCCACAAAAACAACGCCAAATTCAGTTCGAAGCGGGCGACCGGGACCACCGCCATGTTTTACGTAAACTCAATCCATGATGCAACGGCCGGAAGGGCTGCCTTTTGATTGTATCGGGCTTGTCGCCGCGCGCTGAACGCTTCCGGCGGCGGGCGAAAATATCTGTCCGCTCCAAGTCGGTGGCGCGCGTCCTGAGTTTTGACGCCAGCCGACGAGCGGCCGCCATCGGACGAAGTTCGTCGCTTGGACGCCGGAAATTCGTTCTATGAGGGTCGGGCTTTAGGCGATAGCTAAGAACACCTGGTAATCTTTTTCAGTTCTTGAATTTGCTTATAACTGGGCTGCCATGCACGCGTGAGTGGGTTTTCTCACGGATACAGGAAATGTGCAGGACGCGATATCGCGCACCCTTGCTGTTGACTTCTAGGTGGTGGCTGGAAATCTTCGCTTCAATAGCGAGTGCGTTACAATCACCTTTCTTGGGTCTTGTTCTGTGGGTAAACCTTTTCCATCCATGTAACACGAGCCGATGTCATTGTATCAATGCGCTTTGATTACGAGGATTGATCAATAAATAATGATTATGGTTATGATGTAGATATGCAGGCAATAATATGTAGGCAATATTGTTTAGCACTGCTGCGTATTAGCCAATTGTACTTGTATAAAGGACGTTTTATTCATCCTGCCTGAGTGATTAACTCTTCGATAAATGCTCTAGCTACATTTCACTGAAGACCAATTGGAGCCGCGCAAATTACAAGAACTTGGAAAAAAAGCTAAAGCCAAAAGCAGTTCCAACAATTTTCTCCCACCTACCTGTCGTGAAGCCTAGGAAGCCCCCTCCACAGCGGCATGATCCTCGAACTGACAGCAGTAAGTATCCGCTGCTTGCTCCTGTCCCGCCTCTAATAACTTCAGCAAGAATGATCTCGGTCGCTTAACGACGCAGCCAACGACACTATCATCCTTTAGGCAGAGCCTGTCGCCACCGCATTCTTGCCCGCAATCTACAGTGCGTCGGCAATAAGCCCCCCCCCCCCCCCGCTAATCAAAATATCAATTTTAATTATGATACTACATAATTTAACGGTATGTCGGTGTGAATTATCAAAATACCTTATTCAGAGGCGTTTCTTTTGCTTAAAAATATAGAAGGCCTTCTCCCATAGGTATACCGACTATTTTTTAAGCTTCATTGACACCAACGCCTAAAGAATATTCTGTAAATACCTTTCCTCAGCTTCTGTTATTGTGGGCGATGAGTGGTTGCCTGCGCCGCTTCATCGCACTGAAATTGCGCAACCGTCATATTCAATGCAGAAACCACAGCGCAAAAGCTACTTCGACATTGAGACAGACACATGGACGGACGATGCACTCGCCAGTAATTCATTATAATTGAAGGCACGCTGAATATAATACCTGTGGCGTACATGCAAGAAAAAACTACCAAACACAGAGCGATTTGCCACAAGCAATAATGTATATACTTCAGATGCACAAGGTAGAGCAGCGTATCATGAGGCAGAAAAATAACTGGGGTACAGAACTCGCCTCAAAGCTCCTTTTACATCAGTGTGTGTCATTCATACGGGTTTAAGATGAAACCAACCTCCTCATAAACGTTGCCTTCAGCATTCTCCATGCTGTTATCACCATTTTTCAAAATTTTCAACGCTACTGGGGCGCGCAACTGGCCCAAAATCATGCGCCTCCATCGAATTCTGCGGCCGTTCGCGGGAGCCCAGGCGCATTAGCGTGCCGTGTGCAACGCGCGCAGCCGGCGGGCGAGGATAATCGAGGAAGGAAAGCGCGGCGGGGAGGAGAGTGTCGCTACTTTCAAATTATCATGTCAAACTAAAGTCCCTATATAAGAAAAGTACCGCCATCTACTCTTTCCTTTGCCGCTTCCTCTCCTAAAGCGCTTGCTTTTTTCTTTACTTATTGCTTGCCAAAGCCAAGTCGACGGTGCGCACCTACAAAGTCCATGTTGAAGCTTTCAGGCCGGGCGCGCGCCGCCGCCGGCGACTGCGGCTGCGCAGAGGACTTTCAACATGGCTCTGAGGCGGAAAAAAATGTAAAGAAGTGAAAAGCGCGCGCTATCATCGTCCAATCGGAGATACAGGAGGGAGAGAAGCGGCGTTTATTATCAAAGGATGGCGGTACTTTTCTTATATAGGGACTTTATGTCAAACTGCATCGACGCGCCGTCTAGCGACGCGGCACCTGCTGTCGAGAGGACCGCTACAGCAGTGGTGCGCGTGCTCGTCCCATCATATCCCCTGGCCTGACATGTAGCTTTGTCTGAGGTGGTTACGGTGCGCGTTGACTAAATGTCAACTGGGTGTCGTTGCCTTTGCTCCATCGCATCTCCGCCGCTGTTTTAGGCAGCGGTGCGGCTGGGCTGACTCGCGCGCGTGCCGCGTGTTGCTTTTTTTTTTCTTGTCTTCTTTCTGGATATCGCGCGACGCACTGCCTTCTCTGACGTCTCTCGATGACCCGCGCAAAATGCCTCGTTTCTTTAAGCGACGTTCTAATATCTGAAACGGTTACAATGTTTGTTGCCGCCGCTTCGCCTTTCGGGCGAAACTGTCGCTTTTTATGCGATAGTTTATATTGTGTGGTGTTTACAAACAGAGAGCCTAACACAGCAGCTGCAAATCGGTAGAGGCCAGAATCTCTTGAAGATGCACAATCTGTAAGACCTCAAATGCTCGAGGTAGCCAAAGTAATGCAAAAGAAAAAATGAGTCGTGAAGTAGACCTAGCAAAAGAAATTGTTGAAATACACCAAAAGCTTTCTGCGCTGCCCACGATGAAAGAAAAAGTTTATGTTCTTGAAGGCATTATTACCACCGTTCATGCCATTCAAAATTCTGTCCAAACAATGTCTGACAAGTACGATGAAGTAATGAACCAAATGAAGAAGCAAAGCACCGACATAGACTGCCTCAGGACGCGGATAAAAAAGCTTGAGGAGCACGCAGCAGAACAGGAAATAGACAAGATAAGCAAGATATGAATGATCTAGACCAGTACCGTAGACGACTGAACCTCTAAATACATGGGCTACCGCAAAAATTGAACGAAAATATACTGGAAAAACTGAACATCTTGGATAATGACTTGGAACTGCCGAGGCTGTCCGAGTCCGATATAGAGGCTGCCCACCGGCTTCCTATCAGAGCAGTAAAAGACGAGGTCGATAAGCCTGCCTCTATCTTGGTACGAGTATCATCTCGCCTGACACAAAATAACTGGCTCAAAAAGCGAACGAATCTAAGAAAACGATATCGAAGATCTTCTTCAATGAGAATCTGACTGCGCAAAACAAAAAGCTACTTTGGCAGACAAGGTGCAAAGCCCGCGAACTGGATTATCAGTTTTCTTGGATTAAAGATTAAAGATTAAAGATGTTTATGCGGCGAAGCTTACGTCATCACATTGTTAGAATAAGAACAGCCGAGGATCTGGGAGGGGTGCGAGAGCTCATAATGTTATGCGCTTTGTTTTGTTCTTTTTTATATCAACCTAGCTCATAGCTTCGTTCTCTCGGTTGCATGGCTATTATGATGCTACTTCTTTTCAGCAACTGAAATCTACGAGGGATGCAAAGCAGCTGTCTTTGCTTAATTTAAACGCGCGAAGTGTAAGGCACAAACAAGAGTCCGTAGGCCTGTTTTTTGGATACACTCAATCACAATTTCGACATTTTAACAATAACAGAAAGCTGGTTTTCTGATGATTGCCCTGATGTGCATTTCTCTGGATACAATTGTAACACGATATCGCGAAGAAACAGAAGGGGAGGTGGTCTGGCTATTTGTGTCAAAAACCAACTCTATTATGAAACAAACTCAGAATACTCAAAAATTGATCCTCACTGTGAATGTCTAATGATTAAATGCAGGAGCACAATTCTTGTCCTTGTGTACAGACACCCTTCTGGTTCTGTTACCGCGTTTTTAATTTATCTTGAACGTGTTCTAGAGTACTGTTGTCAGTCTGGACTACCTGCGATCTTTTGTGGTGACTTCAGAATCGATTATTATCAACAACGGGAAATAAGCAAAATTTCAGTGATATTTTCTGTTCTTTTGGATATCAAAATGAAATTAATAAACGACAAGAACTACGGATGCCTCTGAAACCTTGCTAGATGTGTTTTACCAACTATCAGCCAGGTGAATGCGATGCAGGGGTACTGATAGCGGATTTCAGTGATCACTTGCCCTTTGTTCTTTTTTTTCACGCCATACTTGACCAGACATAACGAAAGTACACAAAATACATCCGTCACGTGCAGAATAATATCTATGGACAAAATTGAAGTTTTTAAACGTTTAGTAGCAGGTACTAACTGGAACCCTGTAATGTAAATAAAAGACCCGGTGGCTTCATATCGCCTCATTTTACATACTATTATCAAAGACCTTTATGACATTGCATTTTCTATGGTAGCAGTTAGAAAACACCAGAAACCCCGAAAGCCGCGGATAAATTCAGGCCTTTTCAGGAGAATAAAAGAGCGCGATAAACTATTCAGTTTATTTATCAAAACAAAAAACTTAAGACACCTTAGCCAAATATAAAAATTAAGAAATAAATTAGGCTCTGATATTAAGCATCCACATGCCGCATATTATGAAAATATGTTTGCTAACATATCCGATGACTCCAAAAAGTATGGAAAAGGGTAAATGACCTTATGCTTAAAGATGACAAATCTGTTATATCGGAGCTTGTGATAGAAGTTGAACCAGGCTCGGGTGCATTGCTTGCCAATAAGATCAAAAAGCGTTTCCTGAAAGCTGGCCTTTCGACTACCTGTGTCGACGTAAATAGCAGTTACACTTCTTACGTCACTGACAATGTTGTATCCTGAGTTTCTTTGTTGCCCACAACTAAATCCGAAATATGCGCACTATTGCAAAAAAGTGCGCATGCGGCATAGATGAATTAAAGCCCCAGCCTATTAAAGCAGTTGCCCATATTATAAGGCAGCCACTATCGCATATATGTAACATAATTCTCAGTTCTGGTATTTTCCCTGACGATTTAAAGATCGCAAGGGTATCGGTTATTTTTAAGGGCGGCAATGAAAATGATTTCAATAATTATAGACCAATCTCATTAGTGCCTATATTCTCTAAAGTTGTTCAGCAGGTTATAAACTTACGACTTTCTAATTATTTACTGCAGGAAAAGATGATCATAAAACAACAATATGGTTTCCGAAAGAAAAAATCTACTGAAACGGCCTTACTAGATATTAAAGAAAAAAATACTTCACAATTTTGAGCATACATTACTCACTTTATGGGTCTTTCTCGACTTCAAGAGGGCTTTTGATTCAGTTAATCACCATATCTTATTACTGAAACTGCCTAAATACGGAATTAGTGGTAGGGCTTTAGAGCTAATAAAAGTTATTTAACGTCAGCAATATACTGGGATTAGTGACACTAAATCCAATATGGGTAAAATCAGATGTGGTGTTCCAAAAGGGTCAATCCTAGGCCCTTTGCTTTTTTTTATTTATGTTAACGACATTCCTAACATACCACTCACACCCGACATAGTTCTATAGGCTGATGACACCAATGTATTCTTCTCTGGTAACGCGCTCAATATTCTTTAACAACAAGCAAATCTTTGGTGGAGACATCTATCTCACTGGCTAAAAAATAATAGACTAGAACTAAACACAAAAAAAACGAAATATGTTTTATTCCGCCCACGTAATAAGACTATCACAAGAGAAGCTAACATAACTTTTGATGGGCAAAAAATTGAACGCGTCACAGCACATAAATTTCTTGGGGTACTTTTTCAAGAGCATTTAGACTGGTTCTTGCACACCAATTACGTCCGCTCCAGCATATCAAGATCTACGGGTATTATTTGTAAATTACGACAACTGCTTCAACAATGGTTAAAAAAACAACTACATTACACAATAGTTCACTCGCACATCAACTACTGTCTTCAAGTGTGGGGGAGTACGACTAAATCAAACACGGATAAAATTCAGGTCTTGCAAAAGAAAGCTATACGTCTAGTCGAAGGAGTACCACACAGGTTTCATACGGCGGCTCTTTTCAAAATACATTAAATACTAACCATTACAAACGTCATCAAAGAAAAGATGGTGATGGTTATTTACAATCAAGTAAAATCTAATCCTACAGGCTTTTTCAGAGGCATCTTGCGAAAAACCACTGCCGCAACTTACGTCATCAGATTTATAGAAAAGAAAAACCGCGCAGACATTACGGAACTGATAAACTGAGCTATCAGATTGCACATTATTTAAACGAACACCCTTTTATAGCTACTCTGATTGAGGAGATCGGTTCATAACGTGTTTTTAATAGCAAGGTACATTCATATTTATTACCAATACAAAGATAAACCTTGCTCACGTTTTATGTTGTCAAAAGTATTTGCTGTTGTCTTTCTTTAACTTTGTTTCATTTGGAAATCATTAAAATCAATTCATTCGATGTCATATTTCTGGTTTCACTTGTATCCGTGTGCCTTAAATGTGAAAATTATTGTTTACGTACAAAAGCGTTGCTGTAGTGAGCTGCTTCTTCTGTCCTATGGCTATTGTTTTTTTTTCTGCACTGTAATAGCTTTTGGCAAATTGTAACACTGAGCATTGTGTCTTTTTGGCGGTGAACTTGGGTTCTCGGGGGCAGGCCCCCCGTCTGGCCTTTCTGCCTTTTCGCCGGTCTCCTAGGCAACTGTATATGTGTGTTTATATACATATATATGTTTATATTTTATTGGCTGCCTGAAATAAACTTCAAACAAAAACAAAAGAATAACATTTTTTTTATCCCCGGATTAATCAAGGTTGAGAGAGAGAGACGGTCCGGGCAGCCTCCCGGGCCCAAACACCTCTTCCGGTTGCCTGCAATTCCAGGAACCGCGCTGCGCCGTCGTGTGCAGCTGATGGTCGGTCAGAGGGGCGCGCCGTGCGTTGTTTACTCTCTGGCACAGGCGAAAGGGAACTGTCACACACAGAGTTAAAAGCGAGCATTAATTTCCCGCAGCGGAAGTCGTCCGTGGTGCTGGCACCGCGGGACGCAGGCGGTGGTGCACTGCTGCCGGCACGGGGAGGGGCCGAGTGGTAGTCCTTGAGCGTGTGACCACTCCCGCTGCGGACGTCGTGCTGCCAGAAGAAACTTAAGTCGTGCACGCAGTCGTTGCGTAGTGTCTGGCCCAAAGCGGTCGATATTCGTGGAGGAATGCAGCCTGCACTGTCCCCACACCCTAGCTCTGGCCCCGTATCAAGTAAAACAGGGCACAGACATCCCTCTGAAATAAAATTCGGTGCCGTATTATCACACTTCTTCATCAAACTCAATACCCTACGTGCGCCTATACACAGCGACTACACCCTACGTGCGCCTATACACAGCGACTACATTTTGTGGCAGCATGGCCAAAGCTACGGAGCTTAAGCACTCTTTTATTGCTGCATGCCTACATGTTGTCCGACAGTGTAAATATGTCTAGACTGCATAGCGCAAAACATAACAATTATTTTACGATTGGTAAAAAAATGATATAAATATCCAGTGGCTGGAACAATGTATGTATACTTGTAACGCACTGTAACGGAATGTTTGTCGTATTTAGAGTAGTTAGATATGCATTTGAGGGTCGTTTTCTGCACTTCTGAAGTGCTTCCCAATCTTGTAATTTGAAGTTTCATCGAAGCTGCCAAGAGTTAAATCCGCGGCGTTACCTTAGTGGCTATAGCATTCCCTCTGCTGAGCACGAAGGGCCCAGTTCGAGCCCATGCTATAGCGGTGGTATTCTCCTAGGCGGGCGTGGGCATAATAACGCTAGTGTGCTTATGTTTAGGTGAAAGTGCTCCAAATGATCAAAATTAGGAGCAGAGCCCTCCACTTTTAGGCGTCTATCAAAACTTACATTACATGAATCAACATATTGCTGGACCAAGTACTATGACGTGGAAAAAATTAAGTATAATATTATATTTATTGCAGAATTTCTTATATGGAGGTGCAAATAACCAGCTTTAGTACCAAACAGCCTAACTCCATATAGAGATATTTGTGCACATTTGACTTTTTAACACTCGCCAAAAAATCTAGCCGTAGTGACAGCTAGAAACGTGTGGGTAGCAGAAAGTTCGAGGACAGGCGTGATATGAACAGTTTTCGCTGTTGCCGATTTAGGTTGTCTAAGGTGAACTACCAGTACCTAGTTCGACTTCAGCAACGACGCGCTATTTCTTTTACCATTTCGCTGAATAGCTGACCGAGGTTTTGAATACTATGTCAGCATTCGAGGGGATTAAGAGTTTAGTACTGCAGTGGGAAAAATCACCGTGTGTCACGGGGAACTCTTGGGGGCAATCTGAATCCTGCATCAAGAATGAAGTCTATTGTGTGAGTCATGGGAGCTTATTTATATTCTGCATTCAAATTGTTTTATTGTAAAATTATGCAATAGAGCACTCATCTTGTTACTGTCTTCAAACATTGTGATCTCTTTCCCGCTAATAAGTAGCGCGCATTACTTAGAAGTGTGCATAACCGTTTGCATGCAGGACACGACGGCCGTTCACTTACGCGTGCTCCTCCAAATTTACGTCAGTGAAGGGGCAACATATTGCCCAGTGAAGGTACGAGCGAAAATCTAATCATTTACCACAAGTTGGTGATGTGCCGTCAACCTGTGGCAGCCTGGCTACAAAGTGCAATTACAAAAAATAAGACTACGAAATTTAACACAAAACGAGCTGCAGTCACAAGTTAGCTATCAATAACCATCGCTACCAAAGACCACTGAGATCAAAGTCCCTCAATTGCTGAGTTGTGCGAGCTCGCTGAAGGAAAACAATATGCCGACACTGAAGCCAATTTGACAATAAAGGCAGTTTCAATTATTTTTGATTTCAATTGTCCTTGCAATCATGCATGTGACGGTGGTGTAATCCAGTCAGCACATATTCTGTTACGATTAAGAAAATATTGGGCAAACCAAAGGTTAAGCCAACCCACACATTTTGACTACATTTATCGATAATTCGATAGCCGTGCTACTCGTGGTGATATTCCTAAAGCAGTTGTAAGCTGCAACAAAAAAGTAGTTACAAATGTCAGTAAATATAACGAATTTTTAAAGAAATAAAGCCTCCTATCCATCGGAAAGATATATTTGTAAGTATATTCAGCAGACACATGTAAGTTTCTCCGTAAAAAAAAAGTTGAATGAGTTCTTTGCAGCAGTCAGGCTATATATGCTGGTGAACCAGCGGCAGAAAAAGAAACCTTTCTGTGCCGTGGTTGTTGACAATGTTCAATTGGCTTTGACAATTGTGGACGTATCGCAGAAAGCCAACACTATGCTTAATCAGAAATGACGCAAGGATTCACTGGCAAGAATTCAATTTTTATTTTTATTTTTTTGGCATGGAGGAAGCACTGTGTCGCGTCCGATGTAATGGTTGATTCATGTTTCACGTCAAACGATTTCGCACTAAACTTATCACAGGGATGCCGCACACTTAGAGTCCGTTCTTTAGGTGATGAAGAGGAAGTGTTGCAGTCGCGGCCAAACCTGTACAAAATGTGAATGGCACAGCAACGAAAAGTTATGAATCACACTTAGCCCTTGTAGCCGTAGCCACCGTATCCGTATCCACCGTAACCTCCACCGTAGCCGACGCCTCTTCCGTATCCTCCGCCGAGACCAGAGTGAGCAAGGAGGGCTCCTCCTCCGCTAACCTTGTTCACGTGATGCACAGACCTCACGACGAAAGCTGGCCCGGCCACAACCTTGGCGAACGCAGGTCCTCCGCTCAAAAGCGCCACGCTGCTGCCGACGCCCACGCCGCCGACGCCGTAGCCGCCACCCAGGCCTCCACCATATCCCAGGCCTCCCCCGTAGCCTAGACCTCCCCCGTAGCCTAGGCCTCCACCGTAACCTAGGCCTCCACCGTAGCCACCGCCATAGCCGAGTCCGTATCCTCCGTAGCCAAGGCCTCCAAGACCGTAACCTCCAAGTCCACCCGCAGTTGCAGACGCCACGATGGCGCAAAGGACGACGACAGTGCACTGCGTAGGTGTGCACGACAGCGTTATTTCTTTTTTTTGTTAATTTTTATTATGGTGCGAGATTGTCATTCGCAACGTCAGCTGGTTGGAATCAGTCAGTTAAGGAATAAGCAAGGGAACGGCTTAGAAGAAAAAAACGCTATAGAATAGGCAAATGCAATAGGCAATGACAGCAAGGTATTAGGTTGATACGTTACCGTGATCTGTTCAGCAACGACTTAAAGCACTAGATTGGACTAATCATATTGTATGGGCACGGTCTCTCCATAAAGCAATCTAATCTACAGCAAACTACCTTGCACTATATTCCAAGACTTGAAATGCTTTCCTTTAACAACGACGATGTCTTGCAATCAGCTTGAGTGCTACGATTCGTTTTAAAATGGTTTTTCTGTTCTGGCAAAGTTCGAAACATTCCATTATTATATAGCGGCGGGAATCTGTGTATTAGTATTCGTCTAACTTATATATAAACACCTACACTAGCGCTCCTTAGTATTATAGAAATGCTGAAGTCCAATATCACCCTACGTTCCCCGGAAATGAAGCACACCCAAATGTTTTAGCCTATACTCACCAAGGAGTTCATGGCTGTAGCGGCAGGTACTTGAGAGCGGATGACTGAGCCGCCCGTTTAGTGTCGCTTATATATACTCCGAGGTAACGCTGCTTTCTCTCTCTCCACATTCGAACGGTCACGATCTCAGCAACCCCACCGCCTGTGGCCGCTGCTCGGCGCCTAAACGGAAAATTGAAGACGGGTAAGGCAGGGGTCGTACCTGCGTCTGCCGTTCTATCGCATTTCACGAAGTGCTCTGAATTCTTCCACAGTTGTGCATAATCTAGACGCGGAAACAAAGGACGCGTTCGCTGTCGCGTTGGCTGATAATGCAAACCAGTATCTCGTGTCTCAGCTGCCCGGGCCTCTCTTCCTTCGAGCCGCTAGGAAACTATGCGGCACGTCTTTAAGGGCATTTGCTATGTTTGGCCGTAGGCGGAACATTGGGTGCGCCTGGTGCTTTCCAGTACGCTGCACGCGAATGTTACGAAATCCAGAGCAACATTATTACCAACATGTAGGTTGCACAGAGAAGCGCCGCGAAAATGTCGCAGTTGGCGGTGTATGCACTCGGAAGCGCCGAATTCTCGTGTACGTATTGCTAAGCCTGCTGTGGAGTTCATGTAATTTGTTTGTCTAGTGGAAGGTAAATAAGCCATTTTCATTTGCAGTTCACCGCGATTGGAAAACCTCGCATTAATTTGTACATCCTAGAAAATATTTCAGCGTTTGTTAATGGGTGTGTTAGTAACTCAATTCATTTACAGAAAGTTGCCTTCACAGCAGTATTATTATCACATGTGATGGCTTGAAGTATCTTGCACTTTGTGCTTTGTTGGGCTCTCGAGTCGCCTGAATTTTCGTTTTTATGAACCATCTTTTTCTAACCGCATTTGGAAATTAATCCTATTCCGAATTACCAGATGGATTACAATAAATTATGGGGCTTTACGCGCCAGAAACACGATCTGATTATGGAGCATGCCGTAGTAGGTGACTGCTGATTATTTTTTATTACCTCAGCATGCATAGTATGCACTGAAATTGAATTTCTCATTTTTGCGCCCCCCCCCCCCCCCCCCGATACAAGTTAACTTTGCTTTATGAAGTTTCAACCTATTCTGACTATAGCGATTTCCTGAACGGTAGATCAAGGGCCTCGAAGTCATGAAATCTCTAGCACAAAACCTCATACTCGTCTCAGCGGCAGAATTTGTTGATCAATTAAGTTAGGCGAATAGTGTGCGAGGGAGGCTTTTAGAAGCGACAGAGATAGAGAGAGAAATTATGGTTGATCCCGCTTTCGTAGGAATCGGTAGAACACGAAAGATTCACTTGTCTACACAGGAGCTGTTGCAAGTTTGCTTCGTGAACGCACGGTACGCTGCAGCGAAATACGCACAATTTGCGGGCCGGCGACCGTGTTGCAGGTTTGCTTGGCGCGTGGCGTCCAGCTGCCGAGTCGCTTCTGCAACGCTACGAGCCGACTCCAAACTGTCTTGGGCAGCCAGTTGGGTTGCGAAGCGTTCAGCTTCGGGAATGCGACTGGCAGAGTAAGCCGCGTGCGCCACGAAAGCGCGCAGACATTCTGCTTCACGCTGACGTGTCTCTCGCCGGACCAAAGCGATATTCGCCCGTCGACGCCGTTGCCTTTCCGTGCCACTTAGCGCAGCAGTTTGCTTAGTTGGGATCATCGCAAGTGAGTAGTAGGCGGCGTGTAAGCGCGGCTGATGCATGTTGAACCTGCACTCCGTAGGCGACCAGGCGATACAGGCAAATGTGACGCGAAAGACAAACCTTTTGCGGAAAGTGCCAACACTAGGATTACCGCGTTGGAGCTGCCGCTGCGCTGTGACTACCGAAGCGCTCCCTTTCGGCGCTCGTTAGTGTCACGATACAGTACATTGTTTCACAGCTCCTAGATGGCGGCGCCATCCTTATCAACAAAACATATTTTACTCATTGGAGCCGAGCGTCACATCCGTTACATCCGTAACAGAAGATCACCGCGGACCGCGGCATCAAACGCTTTTGTGTTGAAACATGTTTAATGAGTATAAGGATGGCTTAATTTGGAGCAGTGGTTCCCTCTTCAGGGGAAACCACGCGCCGTGTTGGCTACGACTGCCCTCTCCATCAACACGATATCGTCCGTGAGGCGGGAGCTGGACAGCAGCAACTCCCACTTTTAGACACGATTACATGCACCACCTATGAACTCGCGGGGAAAAGTGCCCTGACGACAGCATCTGAAAAATAAACAATATTTCTCCATGACCGCAACGCCCACCTGTGACCTGTAATACATCGGTTGAACAGGCATACACGCGCTGTGAACACAAATGTCAAGGTCATCTCAGGGTATTAGAGAAAAAAAAAATCGCAGCAGCCCTGGTCTCGCAGCTTTAGCTCACAACTGTAAATCGTAGAAGAGACAATTATCTGTAAACCGGTCCTCTCAGATATTTATGCTCAAAGGAAATGGTTTCACAGCTGCGATTAGAGAATTCTATTGAGAGAGTGATAATAAATAATTAAAAGGTCAACAAACTCATACTTCAATCCGAGATTGAGGTGTGTCCTGCAGACTTTATTATCTACCTATGCATATAACACACCTGGACAGGAATATTTGCATAATCTACCGATGCCGCCGCTGGTTACAAAACTCATGCTGCTGTGGCAATTCGATCTCGCGACGCCGGTGCGCGAACGACAGCGCTATTTCGCAGCTCAAGAGCATGGTAGTTGGCACAGGATTTGGCTTCCGCCACGCAGGCTATGACAGTGGCAGCGTCAACCTGTGTACAGTGGATGCGCCGGCTATCACAATGGCAGCATAGGATCATGCAAACAACAGCCCTCAGAGCTCACACAGCCACGCCGTCGCACAGCACAGCAGTGGCTAGTGATGCAGCTTTCAACCAAAATTCCCGTACACAACCACCAAAAAAGTAACAGAAAGGGCCAGGTCACCATGTAATGCTAAAATTGCGGCGGAACTAACCTCGCTTTAAATGTCGACAGTAATGGGTTAGCATTGAATCCAGTTAGCTACGCAACGTATTGCTAACGTCGAAATGAATTATGTGGGAAACGTGAACTGCAGCGGGATTGCTCTTTCGAGTTTCCCTATTAAGGCTGTTTCACATGGTGTGATGTCAACAATGCGACTGATGCGACGCCCAGGGTAGCTTGCTGCCAGATTTTGTCGCACACGCCGCATAAATTATTTTAATGTAATGAAAAAGACATGCACGTTATAACATAATTGACCTCTCTTTATTAGGACCAAGTAATACGTGCGTTTTGTAATTTAAGAACGCTTCAAAGTTTAACTTGTTTTGGATTGCGCAACAGCGGTTTGTGCAGTTCAATACTAGGAGAAATGGCGGACGTAAAGAGCTGTTCGCAAGTGGTCGTTCAGCTATCTCGTGTGTGTTTTATGCCTGTGTCGTTCTTCCTGCGGTTAAACAAATTACAAGGGGACCTATCAACAAGCCCCTATAGCTGTTGTCATCGCATATGCGGCTGCAGCGGTTGCAATTCGGCTGCAGCGAAGTCGTCACGTCAACGCAGAGACCATCGCGCTACCCGTGATTAACGTCAGCTTCTGAAAAACGGATGTGTGTGTATTGCTCGTGATTGCGCATAAGCGATTCCTTCTCCTAGCAATATTCTTGCACCAAACTTAGCAGCAAGCACCAACCCAAGAGCTCACGTCTGCCCCTGAAGGAAGCCGCAAATGATCCGTGTGTGTAATTACTGAACGTGCAATTATATTTGTGTTCTGAACGTTTATGTTAGCGCCAGCCTGGTTCGTCTGTCTTGGCGCGTGTGCTGTAATTATTCATAAAAGTGCTCTCTGAATATTTCGAAAGGCGTAAAAGCCGACACCACATTTTTTAGGAGCTGCAGTCACTTGTGTACGGAGCTGCAGTCACTTGTCGTATCATTCCGACAGACATGGGCGTCGTCTATTTTCTTGTCCTGTTTCTTGCGCTGTTAGTGTGATGTGAATCTGTATCAAGAAGCTTAAGTTAATATGCTGCAGTACGTAGCGCAGCCGCGTAGCCCCACGGCTAACATTAAAATACCTTATTAAGAGTACGTTTGTTATTTTAATAACAAAATCGAACGCTAAAATTTTGTATTCATAGTGGCAAGTGTAAAGTAAGAAGCTATCGAAACTATCCGCTAATAGCATACCTGTGCTTCTACCTGCTTGAGCATATTATCTTAAAAGAGGCTGAAAAACCCAGATAACCGAAACATACGCAACTGGAGCAGGCACTATGGTTCCTTTCCTAGAAATGAAAGCCATCATCCCAGTTTGTTAAGCTTGTCATGTACTTAACCTATATTAGACCAATGTTAGAGCATGCTAACTGGAGCCATTTCAAACTGGCTTATTTGACCAAAATAAGAAAGTGCAAGAAACGTGTCAAGGTACAGTCTAATCTGGTATTCCCGAAGCGATTGTATTAGCTAAACTTTATGCCTCCCTGAATTGCCTGCATTAACCCAATGCTGAAAACAGGGGAAGCTGATTCCCTTTCTTGCTGTTGAAAAGCTGCTAGAATCTCAATAACAGATTACTTATGTTCTGAGAGAAAGGGAGGGGCACTGACAATATCTCTAATCTTTTGTATGAGCCTTCACTTAGAACGAAAATGGTAAAAAAATATTTACCCTTACAAGCCTCAGAATCCAAACATTCTAAAAATTTTCATGAGCCACATTAAATTTTTGAGATATAGACAATAAAAGTGTGCCTAAGTACAAGTGCACACTGAACACAATTGAGTGGTTGAGTGGCCAGCTGTGAATGAAAAAGCGTCCATAGCTGCTACCTTGAGGTAACTGCTAGGTTGCACGTGTGTTTCTCCTATAGCCCATGTACCTGGCAAGGTGAATGGTTATACGTTTGTCCTGTGCTTTTTTTCAATAGGTGGTGGCTAGCTGATTCCATCTGTTTATGTATTTATCATTTGTGTGCTTCTTATGTGCATGTGTTTGTATCATGTTTTGATTGTTATACGTGCAGTGATGCAAGCATCTTTTTTTAATATATTGCACTACAGTCATTATTCAACATTGTGTTGAAATGTACAAAATGTGGCCACCCAGTAAGGGCCAGGACAGCCAGCAGGATTGGCAAAAGATATGATGCAGATCCAGCGCACTTGCTTGAATAGACATGAGGCGAAGCTTTCACGCAACGGTCAGTTAAACTCTAGAAAACTAACTGCAGTGTTTACAGTTATCCTTATTTCACCCGATGCAACACGTACTCATAGGCTATGTTTGCTTATTCACCGCACAGGTCACATAATGTAATGTATACATAGCACGGTGAACTCACTCAAACGTCGGCTCACTAAGACTTCGAACTAACCATGAGTCGGAGTTCGTTTGAGCCTGACTGAGTAGAATTTTGGTGAATACGAGTAAGAGCAAGCTCAGTTGAGTAAACTGTTAGTGAATATTGTCATGTGGTAGTCAGGGATAGCTCATCCGAGTATAATTTTAGTGAATATGAGTCAAAGCTAGCTCGGCAAGTAGATTTTTGGTGAATATGACTCAGTGCAAGCTCACCTGAGTAAAATTTTGATGAATATAAGTCAGAGCAAGCTTGGCTAAGTAAATATTTGGTGAATATGACTCGGTGCAAGCTTGCCTGAGTAGAATGTTTGTGAATATTAGTCAGATCAAGCTCGGCCGAGTATAATTTTGGTGAATATGAGTCAGAGCAAGCTCGGATAAGTAGAATTTTGGTGAATATGACTATGAGCAAGCTCGATTGAGTAATGTTGGGATATGGTTATACGAGTTTATTCATGTAAGTGCAGACTCATTAGCAACATTGCCTCCATCTTGATGGGCAATACCTATGCCTCGTGATGAGTCTGCACACTTTATGAGCTGTGGACATGCAAGACACACCCACAGTAGAAAAGATACTATCATTCACACGAAGGAATGCAACCGGCTGACTTCACTGTACAATTTTGATCTGCTTTTGTTTAATGTGTTACCTACGACTTATAAAAAACCAGATGTCTGCCTGCTTTTCGCATTATTGCATGCGTTTTACAGGAAGTATAGACAGAGAAGCAAGAAAAGGCAAGGATGTTTATGGCTAAGTAGTTTCTTAGAGTACTGCGATATGTTACAACCAGCATCAACGAAAGTAATTCAATGCACTGAAGTAAGCAAAATGTGCAATTACGTTTTAAAGTGAGGGTTAATACAGATGCAGTAAGGATACAAAGTCTGCAACACACTCAAGGTTTATTGTTTTTTTTTTATTCAGGAGAAAAATGATGCAACAGAAAAATCAGAAAAAAAACTAAATATTGCTTGGAAAACAAATGGGCAACACTGTTTATTCCCAGTCAAAGCGTTAAAATATGCTATTGTAGAACATTCATTACGACATCCAGTTTGCATGTTCGCTTTGCGTCTCGCAGCTGAAGTAACAGAACCTTGGAATGAGATTATTCATTGGGGAAAATGCGCATGAAAGCCCTAACCAACCGACTGCAACTAAATGTTCGCGCGTATAGCGTTGCCTATTCCCCGTAGCATTTTGTCCGTAGTTGCACATTCTTTAAATTGCTCCGTCCGTAAAAGCATACCGCGATAAAACTGTGGCGCTTTCGTATATCGCGAGTTGTCTCCAGAACCAGAAAATTGGGACGACATCCGAAGGCCACGCCTTCCCGTAAGGGACACCTGTAGTATTTACTAACTCGAAGCGCGTGTGAATAACGTAAAATCACGCAAAAGTACGTACTATCAGCATCCGAAGCCAACGTAAAAAACAGCGTCGCCAGATTAGCAACGTAGTGTGTCAACAAACGCTTAGAAATCACAGAACCGAATCTGACCTACGAGTTTTTATCTGCACTGTTCGCGTGTCGGTGCTGATGTTACGTACCGATTACTTAGTCCAAGGGTTCACTCAATTAGTTGCACTGTTCGAGGCTTGTTGAGCCAATATTTATAGATAAAAAGTATCTATAAACGTTGCGTTGAGCAACCGCCGCCATTTTCCAAAACAGACCGCGAAACACCTCTCGGCGCAATTTCGAAGGAAAATGGCAGCGATTGCTGCGACGCTGCGACCAACCGGTTGGTCGCAGCTGAAAATCTCAGAATCGGCCCTGCGACTGCGATTTATGTCGCATGCGACGGAAATCGCACTTCCGGTGGGATACTCGCACCGCAAAATCGCACCATGTGAAACGGTCTTAAGAACACTCGGCACCATGTTGCGCCGCCGCCGCCGTAAAGCCTGCGCGTGGCCTCTGACATGCACGGCCTGCTGGTGCTTGCGAACGCTGGAACAAAAAAAAAAAAAAGAAATCATCACAAGGGCATCCCAATATCCGGCAGGTTTTGATGTATACTGCGAATTTTTTTATACGGGAAGCGGCACGTTATCTGTAGGCAATGTGCCTAATGTGCCGAATTCATGTGGTTGAGCGCATGAGCCGCCAAATTTCTCAAGAATTTTTTGCGTCCTGAAGGAACACGAGGACTGATGTGACCAGCAAAAATTTATTTGCGCATGCACACGAAATACAGGGTATATCAGCTATTTTACCCAGGTAGAAAAAAATACTCCATCTGCCGCTAAAGTCAAACGTGTGGATGCGAAGCAGCGGGGAGATGGTTAGCTTGAGCGGGAGATGGTTTCGCGGCAGCGGCCCGAGCTATCATCGCGGCGCTGCACAGGAGAGAGAATGAGGCGCGCGCGCTCCGTCATTTTCATGACGGACCATACTTGCATACTCCCCAGCGGAGTATGCAAGTGTCGCACCCTGTCGAGCGCGCCACTCCGGAACCCCAGGGAAAAGAAAGGGTGGAGCATAGGAGAGGAGAGAGAATGGGGAGGTACGCGCATGGGCTGTGGGGGTTGCACGGGCGCCGCTCCGTAGAGTATTCCTAGAGGAGAGAAGCGGGAGCGTAGGAGAGGTGAGGGGACGCTCTTGCGCTGTGAGGTGTGGGACGAGGGACAACTTAGGTGTTGACACTGCGCGCGAGCGACGTCCAGATTATGTTCGGCCGCACGCGGGCGCACCGAGTAGCTCTGCTGCGAGCAGATAGAGGGCGCCGCGGCCAGCGGTCCCAGCGTAGCGGCGCCGCGGCTTGGCATTCCTCTGCCTCCGCTAAATTTTCGTTCGTAGTGGAGTGAGTAAATCTCAAAGCGCGAAAAAAATCGTTATTTCACATAAAGTGATAAGTGTACCAGGCTTCGCTAACATGAAGATTCCTTGTGCAGGGCATGGATGACGTGAACACGGATCAATCAGGCAGCACTCAAGCTACTGAAGTTACCCTCGCGCGCGCAATTTGTTTCGTCGGTCTAGCCGTTCATCCAAGCATAAAAAAATGAAAGTGTTAGCCCACGTGCTACCCTTGATCAGAAGAAAATAGTGAACAGCACCAGAAAATGTATTTCATGCTTATCGCTGCTCCATTCACACTCAGAAAACCGTTCAATCATCGTTGCGCGAATTA
>NC_051156.1:58783169-58827201 GCF_013339745.2 Dermacentor silvarum
TAGTTCACAGTCTTTTTCATCGACAAAAGTGATTGCAGTCTTTCCCACAAACAGCTAAGTGTTTCCTTTAACGAATATTCTTGCCCAGAACACGAGAAAAATTATTGATCAGCAACTCAAGCTCAGGAAATTGCCGCGGATCATGCAAGGGTTCACGCACTCACTTCGCACACCTGCCGTGCGATAATGGCGGCGCGGCATGGAATGCAGCTGGGGCATGCGCATGCGCATAGCTGAATTGGAAAAAGTTCCATTCATTTGAGCCTATAGGCACTCATCATCATAGATTTGCAACCCTTTGCACTTTTCCACATTTTCTCTTATGATGTCACTGACGCCTACTCATGCTAACATTGATTCATGCCCGGTCATGTCAGAAATTTCACGAGATCGAAGCGGGTTGTATATTTCACTTTTTTTTCTTAACCAAATAGACATGGTGGGCACGCCATTCAAAAGCATGCAACTGAATTGTGTTTTTAACAGAACCTAACAGTTTACCAGAAAAAGCTACCAAAGACCAACGGGTAAAGGCTACATTTTCATGCGGAGTGCTTTTTATCAAATTTGAAAGTATCTGTATGTAATACAGATATGTAATAGTATGTAATAGTCCTTACATAATAGTATGTAATAGTAAAACCTAAGCCTTTGCCATGCTGTTTAAGCCTTTGCCGTGCTGTTTAGATTTTACTTTTGAACTAGCCAAGGATAACAGCTTGCAGTTTTTATATCTTGACATAACCCTTACTGACGAAGGTTCCTGCTGGATGTATCGACCCCGTGGCCGCATGGAATTGTTGCCGTATGAGTCTACACACTCCAAGACTGTTAAACGTGCGATTGCCACTATGTGCCTCGAATCCACCCTTAAAAAATCGTGCTGTCATAAGGCAGAAGGAAGCTTTGACGAAAAGATTTTGAAATTGAGGAAGGCTGGCTTCCCTTGTTCGGTTTTAAGCGCAGTTTCGGAGGCGTTATTGAAAAAGGTGAAAAAAGAAAGAAAAAGAAGCACTGAAGAAGGTCAAACATTCGAAAAGAAAGCCAAACCAGTGGTGATTACGTATTCTCACAAAGTGGCGCACAATCTTAAACACGTCGCCGTGAAATACAAAATTCCTGTGGTTTTTTCCGCACCCCGAAAACTTGCTACTTTGTGCCGCCTGATTCGTTCTCATAACTCTAAGAAAGCAGGGTGTTCCATTAAACATACGAATCCTTTTGTGAAGTGTGAGGAACGAGTTGTATACCGTATACCGCTGAAGTGTGGGAAAGAGTACGTCGGCCAAACTGGCCGATGTATTAATGATCGCCTGCGGGAGCATAAGCTTTCATTGAAATATGGTTATGGCTGAAACTTGCCTCTTGATTGCAAGGCCTGCGGCAATGAAAATAAACAAGCATGTGAAGCAAGGCTTCAAGATACTACAATCTTGTTTAAAAGTAAAGACTCTGTGGCACGTGAATTGTTGGAGGCCAACCAGATTAGGAAGAGAGGGGAAACATGCGTCAGCTCCCCGTCTCTGAATATATACACAAATGAAAGTGTGTTTTTAGATAAGTTTTAGATTCGCCATTTCCTTCATGCATATCTTCAGTGTTCTCACGCGTGCGCATTCATACAATCAGTGTTCCGCCTTTTATTGCGATAGCAATTATATGGACACTCAAAACCAGATTTCTGCCGTCGGCGTCGCCGTCGCCGTCGCCGTCGCCGTGAGGTTCCGTATGACGTCAATGGAGATGAAATCGTCGCCGCGCGCCGAACGCTATATGTGCGCGTGAAAGGGCGCGAGGGACGCGCGCTTTCACGGGGAGTGAACCCACGGCGGAGAACAAACGCGCGTTCTGCGCCTTGCTCCCTTAAGGGCTGCAGAAGTAGGCGTCTCTTTCCTCCTTTACAATCACCATATATGTAGAGCAAACGTGCCTTCTTCCGACGCGCGAAAGGCCATAGGGGGGGGGGGGGGTAGGGGGAGGGAAGGGAGGCGACGTTTAGCTGCGGCACCAAGTGCCTATTTATATCAGAGGCTCCGGCAACAGTCACCAACGCCGCACGCATTTTGTGCGAACGCGGGCAAAACGCCGACGGCGTCGACAACAGTTCTGCGCGTTGCTGGTGCTGCTGCATGTCCAAATTTATACAGCTGATAAAACTACTATCCTTACTCCGTATAGCTCTCTACAAATTTGCTATCGCAATTGATGCTTCGCCTTTCAGGTGAAACTGCGACAACTTTTTCGTCCCCCGCTCTCCCCATGGCTATATATTCAACCACCTTTGACCACAATAAACAGTTGCAAGTAGCGCCTGTCCTGTCTTTGTTCCTTCCTAATGTACTGTCACTGTTGGCGCTTCATCTTTTGAAAGTGGATCAGGGGTTCCTCGTAGGGATCCTCGAGCAGTTTGGTCGGCCTTCTCATTTCCCTTGTGCCCAGAGTGTGCCGGGCACTACATAATTGCGTGGTGCCATTCTAGGGTGGCGCCTAGCATGCTGTGGATTTTGTGCGGAATGGTGCCCGTTATATATGAATGGACCACTGCCTGGGAGTACGTCAGGACCAATGGAGATTGTTCTTCTGCCTCTGCATCTTGAAAGGCCAGTGCTATGGCTGCTGCCTCCTCCGTGCAAGCCAAAGGGGTCCGAATGGAGCCAGTTATCACTGTGGTCTATTGTGAATTTGTTGCCACTCTATGCACGTCCGTGTAGTATATGTCTGGATTTCTTCCATGTTTGTTTTGTAAGGTCTTTGATCGTGCTTTTCTTCTGCTTTGGTTGTGTTCCATGCTCATGTTCTTTGGGATTGCTGAACCAAATTTTCCCTCTTCTGTATGTTAAGCAGCAAAACTGTTTCTTCCCTGCTGTACTGCCCACTCAGGGGCATCCCACCTTTTACAGCAGGACCCTTCCTAGTTCTGTTGAATTCATATGCTGTCGGTGTGCCACGACCACCACCGTGGTATATTCTTCATATGTGACGTAAATACCAAGAGCGTCCACTTCTTGATGCTCGTGTGTTTTGGTAGCTCCGGAGAAGCCTCGTATGCTGCCCTGATGATGGCGCTCACTTTGGTCGTCTTGGCCTTTTTAGCCTTTGAAAAGGGAGGCGAGTCAATGCTGCAAGCTGGATCCTCTTCGTACTTGCCAGAGAAGTCAGCCTTGATGGATGCTGCACAGGCGTCCTCGGCACCCCAAATGACGATGTCTTTAACGCTGTCGAGTGTGCTGTATATGCAGCATCATTTAAAACCAGTCTGAATCTCAGCTGGCAGGCCCCCTCGCACATTCTTAACCCATGTTGAGACTTTGCTTGTCTCCAATGATGGTCCCCAAACATACTTTATTAGATTTCTTAATACTAGTTTTGCTTTCTACTTTGTTGTGTATATTTACTACAGGTTACAAATAATGTACTAGTAAAGCAGGCGCCCATGTGCTGCTTGAACCCAGGCGTGGCAGAGGAATGCCATTGCCTCGGTACTTTTTCTAGCTTTTTTCATGAATATTGGTAGAAATTTGTTGGTAACATAGATTGAGTAGCTTCATTAATTTCGAGAAATAGCACCTATGTACAGTAAATACAGTATTTTTGTTTGCATGTATATGGTGGCTGCGTGTGAATTACTGTGCAATAAAACTTTGAAACCATCAAAGGTGTATTTTCTATTTAGGAACTGTCTGACAGCATAATCAAGCATGCTTGATGACGCCACTAGGGATCGTATTCTCGGAAAATGACATTCGGAGGTAGTTTCACTTTTGCGAGAATCGGCACTGCATGCATGCGCACAAGCGTCGGGAAAACGCAAGAGCTTTCGTGGGCCGAGCAATGAACTCTCGCGAAAGTGAAACTATCGCTGAAAGTGATTGCCAGAGAATACTGCCGCAATTGCGGCCTGTCGGAATAGAATGTTCCGACAGGATTACAAACCGACAGGCTGAAACCGACAGGCTGACACCGACAGGCCGACACCGACAGGCGGAGGCCGACAGGCGGACGCCGACAGGCTGACACCGGCAGGCTGACGAGCCGACAGGCTTACAGGCCGACAGGCCAAAATAACATATAGCCGACAAGCCGACAGCCTGTCGGATTTTTTGACTGGGTTAGGTCACTTTTGTTTGCTTTTAAAGCGAATCGCATTGCCTACATTGAGAGTCTTTTTTTCTTTACCTAATTGGCTGAAAAGAGGCTAGGAGCACGCGGAAGTGGACAGGGTTTTGGTGGGGCCAAGCCAGGGCAGTGAAAGGAAATAACCGGATGAGGTGCCGGCGTCTGCGAGTGCTCCGCTTCGCCTTGCTCAGTCGCTGGTGGCTGGTCGAAAATCTCGTCTGCGTGCAACGGAACGTTAAATATACCACTAAAACGGATCCTCTGCGAAGTAGAGTTGGCAGAGCGGTTTGATATACTTGCCAAAAGGGCTCGATAACGTTACAGTGTCACGTGAATTTTTTTATGATACGCACTGTAAACCCATGCTGCCCGGCAGATCCCAGTAGCCAGTGGCAGAGCAATCGGCGATCAGCCATCTTCTATTCATTTCGGCGAGGCAGTATCCGGCTATGCAGAAAAAAAGTCAGTTTTGTTTGGCATATTAATAAATATTTAACCGGTACACGCCACTTTGACGCGGTGACTTCTCGCGGTTTTGTGACGGCGCGTGGTCGACACGCGCAGTGGGCGCAGCCCCCAAATTATTGACCAATGGCAGAGGGCTATCGGTGAAAAAGGCGTCTAATGAGAAATAATTATATTTCATTGGTTTGATCTAATCGTGCAAAATTAATGTGTATACGTCATATTAGGTGGGGAGTTTTCGCGGTTTTCGTGATGTCGCGTGACGGACAGGCGAAGTGGGGGTGGACCCAAAATTTTTTTGACCACTCGTGGAGGGCTGACTGCAGAATTTTAATAGAAACAGTTTCGAGTAGCTTCACATTCTAGCACCTTGATTTGAAAAAATAATCAGGCATTCCACAGTGTGAAGGCGGATGACCAGCGACGCTGTTTAGCACACGACACAAGGGTGACACAGAATTTTGAACTGAGGTGCGAACACGTCTTTATCGGTGCGTTGCTCCTCGGGAGTGTGGACTATACGCGGCCTCTTCACTACGACGACAGAAGTGAAATTCAAAATGAAGAACGGCAACTTGCCTTTCTGGTTTTTTATATACATTCGCGTGGACGACGGGAGCGCCGCCCCGAGGTGCCGGATTAAACTAGACACGCAGTGACGTTTCTACGGGGCCGCCATTACAGGAGAGCGGAAGGAAAGGCAACTAGGTAAGCAAGCGCTTGGAACGCCGACAAAGAGAGGGCGATGCGAACGAAGCCATGGCCGACGTGGGTCACATTGCGGTAAATCTTTGAGAAAGCTTTGTTATCTATCTGGGAGTCTACTGATCTTGAAAATGGTGCCTATTAATAACTAAGCTACAAAAAATGCATGTCCGTCCCGCCGACGAGCCTGCTATGGAAGAAGACGATTGACTAATGCGCCAGCAGTGGCACGAGCGCGTTCGCGCGGGACCTGAGTTTTTGCACACACAGAACCAAAATGCACGCAAAGCTAGCCATAAACAGTTTCGCGGTAAAATTCGTTCGATCGTATAACGCACGAACTTGTCTTACCCGCGACAATAGCTTAGTGGCATTGCACTGGTGAGCTCGAGGCGGCAACTTCGATCACGGACACGGCGGCCGCATTTCCATGTGGTCGAAAGGCCGAAAGCGCCTCTGTACTTAGCTTTATAAACGCACGCTAAAGAACTACAGGTGATCAACATTATTTCGGAGTCCCCAACAACGGTTTACCTTTTAACAAATCGTGGCTTTGCCATGAAAATCCCCTGAATGAAATAGTTTATTTGCCACTGTTGTACTCTCGGTACTGCAGATTACCTATACAGGATGCACTACTTCTCGTGTGGTAAAAGAGTGGGCAAGCCAAAGTACGGACATGTGTGACTTAGAGATGCCCTGCCGCACTGTTGTTGGTGGTGGTCTACTTAGAGCCTTTCTGCCTGAACGTTCCAGGGTAATAACATGTATGAGTGCTTACGTTGTATTTGAGTGAAGTGCAGATGACGTGGCAATACTTTGTACAATCAGCAAAATGGGGAGCACTTAATAGGACACGCAAGAACCGAACCTTTCATCGAAACACAGGGGCGGTCATTAATTGGAGAAAATGACACATGTCTTCTGCATGGTGCCTGGACTGTAGCTGCCAAGTGATTGCATTCAGTGGTCGCCTCTCCCAAGAATATAGGTTGGTGTACCAATGGAACGCTACAGAGAAATAAGCGACTCCTGGGACAGTACCAAAATAGTGTGTAAGATAAAACAAGCAAGTTGGCGGGCGTGAACTTGACATGTTCTCGATGGCTACTGTGCGCAGCTTGCTTATTGTCCCGATAATTTGGTACGTGCAGTGCTTAGTGATCGAAACATGGTACACGGAGCGGGTGGCTGACGCCAGTTTTTTGGGCCACCGGTGATCGCTGGGTGATTGCTGTGCGGCTAAATACAGTCACAATGCTTAATAAACGCTCTAGCTTTCAGCGTATGGCACGACCCATCAGTTTGGTGTTCCCAGCGTCCGCGGTTGGCACAAAAAGAGCCGACAGCCACGCCATCCTAATATCGTGTTGAATAGATGAGTACTGTGCATATCTTAAATGTTGTACAGCCTCCCGAGGACATTTTAACTATATCGCGCCAGCGTCCATCACTCTTCATTTTAGCGCCCTTAAGCGGCGATAATCATCGAGACCGGCAGAAGTACTCTCAAGTGCACTAAACACTCTCCTGTGCAAGAGTCGGCTAATGCGATGGTCCCTTCAGGACTGACCTACGACTATGTTATAGCGTTCTCGCGCGCTATAATTAAAAATGTGGGGGGCTGTACAAGAGGCGTGTAAATGTGCAGCTAGTTCACAGGTTGTTCACTTTTTTGTTTAGAACCTGCAGCGCGAGAGAATCAGACACTTTAACCTGTTTTAACCTGTGAATAAATGAGGAATAGGTGTTGCTCAGTTGTTTCTTCAGAATACGGTGTCGAGGTATCGTTTTCTTCGAGGAACAGAGCAATTGCTTTCTCAACATTGCCGTTCAAACTCGATGACATAGCTATCTTGTTAATTTTGCTGTTTGCGCGACTGGTTGCGTATGTGGATGCGTCAGAGATTACATACGTGAAGTGTTTCTAAGATACGACGTACTTCTGTCTAGATTATATCGCTACTGTGACGCGTGAAATTTTGTACCGCGATTATATGTTTTCTTCTTAGCCGCACTGCACAGAGAAATTCATATACAGTGGCTTTCCTGGACATGACGCCATTAAGAAATAGTGATTTGGGCGAGATCGTTCAGGTTCTTAGTGTGAATGCAGCGCCACCCACCGAGCTCCATGAAGGTATCTGGTGAGTGAAACACATGTAAAGCGTGTCTCGCAGTTTAAAAGAAAGGGGGATTATGGCCTTATAGTTAGTGTATTGGGCTGTCGCACTGAGGAGACTAGGTTCGACCCACCATCAGCCACTTTAATTATCTTTTTTGATGACGCCCGCTATGACACGAGAAGGGAACTTACCTACAGAGCAAGTGCAAAATACCTCAGATGAGGCAAAAAAGCTTCCTATTAGGACCATATGGTCACCTTCAATGCCAGAAATTTGCAGCAAGGGCAGTGAAAAATCGTTCAACTGAAGCAAAGTATGAGAAGATGCCACTGTGGTGACGAAAAGTAGCAGTTCTAATTTGATCAACGTGCGTTGGAAGGCATTATGATTGGAAGGCAATTCGTTGGAAGGCATCATGAAACATCCGCAAATGACCGAAGGGAAAACACACGCAAAGTTAGTAACTGTTAATCATTCTGAAAGGCGTAAACGGCATACTAATACAGATGGTTATCGCGGACTGCGAGGTGTAATTGATATATCCTTTACGATGTAAATGTTAAGTTCCAAATCAACGCTCATCTGTGTGCCCTATTTTTGTCTTACTTCAGTTGATGCTCTCTGACCAGGTAATCATGATATATGTATAATAATTATTCTCTGGAAACAGTGAATATACATATAGTGAAGAGATACGTATGGCGAGATACTAAAGAAATATTCACTGTATACGGAACAGCAAAATGGGTTGTACTAGATGCGAACTATTGCGCTTTGAGCCAGCAAGGGTGGCTGGCGCAACAGAGTTGCATGCAGATGCAGGTGCTGACAGAAAAGAGGTTGTGTTTATTAGTTCCGTCTCCGCTGCGCATGCGGCGTGAACAATCACGATAGCATGATGTTCGCTCACTGTTACATATTTGCAAGATGTCCGGGTCTGATTCCTCTGCGAAGCGCAGGGCTTCATAGTTGCTGGGGCTAGGCGAAGGCGCTCCCGATAGAGCCAATGCAAACTGAAAAAATGTCCTTCGGTGATTCCCAGCCATTGATATCTGATGTGGCCATCACTATCGAGTCATAAAAGTGCCGCTTAAATTTGTCGACCACTATCTGGTGGACCTCCCCGGGACGCCCTTGACTCGTTAGCCAATTAGATTTTAACGATCAATTGTAACGGATGCAACGGCAAATGTTCACCTTCCTTGAAAAGGTGGCCCAATCTGTAATACAATGTATTACGAACCTGCGTAATATTCAGTCCTAAAAACACTGTTCGAATGTTACAATCCCAAATGTAGGTCTCTGTGAGTCGCGTATATGTCAAAATGAAGGAAACATACCGTATTTCCCCGTTTATGGCCCGCCCTGGTGTCAAGCCCACAACCCCACTTTGGAGCAGGGTGTCGAACCTAACCGGAACTGAATGGAAAACCACAGCTGACCCATTATTTTCCGCTGAACAGGAACTCAACCGAACCGATATTTTCCCGCCATCATAAAACTGAACCAAACCGTGAGCTTTTTGGAGGAACTGTTCCGAACAATTAAGACCACAGGTTCAACCTAAGGTTGTGTTTGTTGTAATCCCACGAGAGCAGACAATATTCCTTGCACCTATACGGCACAGTGCACAGTGTACTGCTAGAACCCACTCTCTCCTATTGCACTCTAGTGCTGATTGGAAACAATCACGTGGCTCTACACAGCGATCGCATTGACGAGCCCAACTTTGTACATAATCGGCTAAACTGTAGTCGGCGCGGATTGTCCACACAGACCGTTGCCGGCACGTCGTCGTCGTGGAGGATACTGCTTGTGCTCATGGAACCTGCTGTGTTCAGACACAGCAGCGTATTGGTTGTGTTGTCCGATGCGCCTGTTGCAGTTTAATTGCACTGTACCTTCAGCAGACCTGCGAACGTTACAGAAAATAGGTACCAATTAAAATTACTTCTTTCAAAAATGTAATTGATTAGCTCGCCAGTTACTGTCCTACCAAAATAGTTGACCAATTACTAAAAAGTAATTCATTGCGTTAAAGTTACTTTGCTCCCCATTTTATTACCATTGTAAAAATACAGTAAATAAAACGAGGTGGCCTGGCTCTTTCAATGTTCCTCAGCAGCCATTCACATGTTGCTTACGTTCACCAAGAATTGTTTTTCAAGATTTTCTTCGATGCACTTCTCTCGTTTTCTTGTGAAGACATCTGGCAGCGACACTGAAAACTCGCTCAACGTGCAGGCTGGAGAGAAGGCATGCAGGTTTTAACGTACGAACACTTTCCGCACAATATTATGGTTACTCAATGATGCGATGCTTGGACCTTGGTCGTGTATGAGGCAAAGCGCTTCATTGCTACTTCAGGTTCAAAAAGGCGCTCCGGATAGGGCCAGTCAAAATCTGAAAAATTTCCCATAGGATACTCTCAGGGATCAACGTCCAAAGTGGGTATCACTATGTAGAAGCGTCATTTGAAATTTGTCGGCCAACCTCCGATGGACCTCCTCCCGGTGCCCTGTACGCCTTCGCCACTTGGGCTTGAACGACTAGTTATAATAGACGAAAGCAAACGTTCACGTTCCTTGAAAAAATGCGCATATCTTCAATGTAATTTAATATAAAGCTGCCTATTATTCAGCCCTAATAATACTGTTGGCAAGTTACAATTGCATAAATATGTGTACATGAGTCACGTATGTTGTGACGTCACAGTCAGGGCTGACCTTTATTGAGCCAGCGAGACATGGCGAAGGACCCTCATTCACCAATTTTACTGTAATCATGTTCTATCCCCTGTACCCACCCCTCATGTAATGTCCTTCACCGGACCCTTGAGCTATAGTAAATATAATTTCTTTTTCCCTTTGCCTCTCCTCGTATTCACGCTCCTCCTCGGGAGTCCTAAGTATGCGTTGCCTACCCATAGCGGTGCTGCAACAACAATGAAATAAGTTGCTAGGCTGTTTTTTTTCTATATACGAAAGGCTAGTGACGTCAATCCCCACGTCACCAGCTGCAGCTTCCGCAGCAGCTTGCGCAACAATAATATTTACCGGGAAACGTATGCGGGGTGTGCTACGTGCTTCGCATTGTTATCAGGAGCGACTTATCATCAATTATGTGGTTCGGATGCTTATTTTGTGCTTGTTCTTTATTGAAACGAATGCTGTTCTGTGTATTTTGTGCGTGATTCCAGTGAATGTATGCACATTTCGCTTCACTTTGCTGAGTGCTTGAAGACTGCTTCACCTCCGCTGCGGGTCGGTTCAGTATTTCACTACCTCCGGGATCGGCCCACATATTTTCGCCTACGTACGAAAGGCTAACAGCTTCGCTCTAAAAGGCAAGTGACAGAAAGGTTCTCGAAGACAAGCCGCACCGGACAAAAGCAGTGATTATGCTGGGAAAAACTATAATTTGGTTGTCGCAGCGGTTCAAAGGTCGTCAATGGATGCCCCAAGAAAGTGAAACAATTTTGACTCGATTTTCGAGACAAAAACGGCAGGCGACCCTAATCTTTGACTTAGGTGTCTCTTAGCGGCACTCCCTCCTCGGCGTTGGTCTTCTTTAGGTTAACTTTGTGCGTGTATGTTTTGAAAGAACGACAGAGACACAGAGAACCATCGTCTCTAGGTCTTCTTCTGGTGGGTAGGATGTGTTTGGCCCAGCGGCTTCCTCGTCGACAACCCCCGTGGCGAACGCCACGCACGAACCGAACCCGGAGGAGCCAGCAAGCGAACATCTTTTCCCTGGCACGATATGCGGGCGAGGATCGAGGGAGGCCGAGGTGGTCATGATGAAAATTTTGGCACCACCTTTGAACCAGGGTGTTGACAAATAGTCACCGAGCCTGCTTGAGGAGGAAGCGCAGCGCGCGCCACCTGGTGGGGCGTAGCCCCCTAGCGAGCGGCGCACGAAACGCACCTTATGCGCCCTCTCCGGTGCTAACGTCACAGCAGGTAACGAGCGAGCAAGCGCGCGAGCGACTAGGTGCGCACCAGGAGAGGAGAAGCGAGAGAGGAGGGAGTGACGTCACATCCGCTCCGCTCGGCAGATGTTCAGTCTATGCCAGGCAACTGTTTTCCATTAATTAGCCTGTTAAATATCACGCCACCTTCTTGAGTGTGACGTCACGCTTTCTACTTCCGAGTTTCCAGGAATTTCGCCAAAGTCGTGCTCACGTGTGGTGGGTCTCTAAGTTTACGATTCGGTGCTTTGGTACCGGTAAGCAGTGATTTCTAATTAATTTTTATTATTCCAGACACTTCAGTAACTCAACTCGTAACTAAACTTATGCTCGGATTTAATATCTATATTGGAAGCCATGAATTTTGCACTGTACTATATTTTTCTATTTTTTCTGATTTATTTTGAATTTGGGCCCCGGTAGTCAGTGATTTCTAATTAATTCTAATTATTTCTGACCCTTCAGCAACACAACTTGTAACTAAGCTTATGCTCTGATATCATCTATTATGAAGCCCAAGAATTTTGTGCTGTACTGTTTTTTCCTATTTTTTCTGATTTATTTTGAATTTCGTGCCCGGTAATGGGTGATTTCTAAATCGTTCTAATTATTTCAGACACTTCAGTAACTCAACTTGTAACTAAACTTATGCTCTGATATCATATCTATAATGAAACCCATGAAGGTTGTACTGTACTATTGATTTTCTATTTTTTCAGATTTATTTTAAATTTCGTCCACGGTCGTTTCAGGAGGTGAGCCGGAAGTGCTGCGCTAGAAACAAGGGCGTCACTCGATGCTGGCGGCACAAAAGACGTACACTGTGGTAAAACTGGGGCGGCTATCGGTACAGTCAGTAAAATGTACGTTGTCCAAAGCTTTAATTAAAGCCTGTCTCAACTCTCTGCTCTTGGCGTAACACTTCCCAAAAGCAATTTGTGGAACAGAGTCGTGCAAACTCACGTGACATTCCTATAAGCCCAAGCGTATCATTGAGGAATCCTTGAAAACAATGGCCGAGTGGTTTAACCACATGCACCAATGACCCACGCGTTATGTCTGCCGCAGTTCAATGCCGTGCTTCGTGATATGTTTCTTCCGCCACAAAAGCTTAGTTCCTCAGTCTACCACGAGAGGGCAGAAACAGAAAGTTCAAGCTTTGATTACAGCTTTTTTTTTTTTTTTTGCTCTTCATATATTGTTTTGAATATTTCCTTCCTAAGGCGTAGCGATGTGTTGCTCATTTTTTAAGTCTTCGCTTTTAGTGCGATAGCAATTATATGGACACTCCAGAAGAAGTGTAGCCGTGGGCGTCAGCGTAATGTTCTGTATAAAGTCCAAGTGCACCAACATCTTGGCCGCGCTTTGCTTGCTGTAGGTGCGAGCGAAAGCTTGCGAGGGCGAGCCGAGAAGGATGGTAGCTTGATGCGGCAGTGTCATCTCGTGCTCAAGAGGGAGGAAATTGCGGAGGGTGCTAGCAGTCTTCTCATGAAGGCAAAAGGGATACCAGGAAACTACGCGCACTAGAAGGGCGGCGGAAGCAACAGGTAAGGCGGCATCTTCTCGCTTACACTTTACGCCGCAAAGGAGGAAAACGGAAGCAACTGCGGCGGTTAGTCCTTGCGACCCGCGGTTAGTCTGTTAGGAGAGTAACTGCGAGTGATGGGTGCCGTGCGCGTGCTTCATGGACGAAATGTTTGGTCCTCACTTTAAGAGGGACTAACGGGGGGGGGGGGGGGGGGGTGAACAAACCATTTATTATCTCTATGCCTCGCCGTTAGACCCCCAGTTTAGGCGGCAGCTTCACTGCTGTTGATTATGATTTGAGCTTTGGCATATGCTTATTACTTATTGCTTATGCTTCTGTTGTTACAGGTTAGTTACCTGGACAATGCCAGCGGCTATAAGTGCAATAATTGCTGTCTAATAGCGGTGTCGTGCCCGATTGAGTTCTATGATAGTGTCAAGCGTGCGCTGTGCTGCATTGTGCGACTGCATGCTTATTTGTGTGTCTCGTTGCGACTGATGCTGTCGGGGGACGTCGAACTTAATCCTGGACCTGAAGATTCTGTGTTAGACATTGTACGCAGGATAGAAGCAGGCCAAACTGCAATTTTGGTGGAACTTAAGGGGTGAAAGAGAAGCAAGACGCCACAGACGCTGAGGTGAAATGCCTTAAGGACCGAGTCGCCACTCTCGAGTGTACCCTTAGCTTACGTGAAACATCTGCGGCAGAAACACCTGACAGCCTGCAGTCATTTTCACGCCAGTTAAAAGCAATAACTTCAAGGTGCGAGGACGCCGAAAACAGGCTAAATTTACTGTTTTTTGGCATCAGCGATGAGGCCGGTGAAGACAAAAGTCTTCAGAGCAAAAAGTCATCAAACTATGCGCTGAAAGGTTGGAACTTACTTTATCAAGCGACCAATTTGAACGAGTGCACAGAATTTGTCGATTCGCTCATGACAAATGCAGGCCCATAATCGCTAAGATTGTCACATTTAAAGACAAAGAGAACACTCTGGCTTCAGCAAGGAAGCTAAAAGGCTCCCACTTATCTATTCGTGAGGATTTTGCGCCGAGCACTCGCTTAGCAAGAAAAAAACTGCTAGAATATGCAAGAGAAGAGGACAAACCGTGCAAACAGTCTCAATTGACAAAATGCCGATTAATAACAAGGAATACATGTACCATGTTGATACTAATACCGTCGTACTATGTAGCAGATATCTAAATGAATCTACGGGTGTACGAGTTCCTAAACTGCCCCTTTATAGACGGTTTCATGCTCGCGATAACAGCAGCGAGCGCGCCGCCCCCAAGAAACTTCCGGTCACATGCCTTATCAGTCTTCTATGTTTTAATGCATGGTTGCTTCTTTGCCAGTTACACTTCGCAGCTACGTCAGAAGGCAAAACCGGTAGCCGTGCAGGGCCTAGGTTTGTAAACAGTGAAAGGGTCTATACTGGCGCATCTCGCTTGCTCACAATATCGTATACTAACATACGTAGCATACTAAATAAGCGCAATATATTGTGTTCTTATATAGAAGATAGCAATCCTGACATTCTAGCTCTAACGGAAACATGGTTACACCACGATGTTTCAGATGATGAAATTTTTACGCAAGGTGACATATTCAACATTTATCGGCATGCTCGCAATGATAAAAGGGGCGGTGGTGTCCTGCTTGCAATAAACAAAAGGATTTCGTCTTATGTAGTAGACAGCTCGTCCTCGCTTGAGATCATCTGGGCTGCCTGTCAAACCACTTGCGGAAACCTATTAGTTGGTGTCTGTTACCGCCCCCCTGAAATGTCCCTTCCATTTGTTGATGATCTACGCGAAACCATTACTACTGCCATGCAGAAATGTTCAACCAGTTACGTTTACCTGCTTGGCGATTTCAATTTCCCCCAAATCGATTGACCGTGCTTGTCATCTTCGTGCAAACACGCAACCGATTTCATTGAATTAGCTCTGGACTTAAATCTTTCTCAGGTAATCAATCAACCCACCCGTGACAATAACCTTTTAGATCTGGCACTAACTACTGCACCTGAAACCGTGTTGTCCCGTCTTAATTTCTGACGGTTATAGTAACCATAAACTGCTTCAGCTAACGCTTCGGGTACCCATGTTATTTACTGGATTTCAGTATAAGAAGATTCGCGATTATAATAAAGGTAACTACGTTGCCATCAACATCGAACTTGAGTTTTTTCTCTATGACTCATTTTTGCCGTGTTTTCCCAACGTTCCGTTAACGAAAACTGGATACTTTACAAAGACAAATTACACGCTCTTGTAGACAAATATATTCCGTACGTTTCGGCAGCCAACGACAAGACCAAACCATGGTTCAATAGAAAACTGCGAACACTTCGTAATAAAAAAAGCGTCTCTACCGCAGTGCGATAAGCCGTGCAAGCGAGTCCTCGTGGAGCAAGTACAAAACTTTTCTTAGTGAGTACACTGTTGCCTTACGCACTGCTAAAGACAAGTACTTCGCTCACGACTTACCTTCTCTTCTGAAGACTAATCCGCGAAAATTTTGGCAAACGATAACACCCGACCACAGTTCCGATATTTCCTTGCTAGACGACAAACAACAACCTCTTTCAGACGGGGAATGTTCATCGCTCTTCAATGCATATTTTTCTTCTGTTTTTACAAGGGAAGACCATTCCGATATTCCAGTGGTTCCGGATTTCGATTACCCATTCATGGCACCCATAAATATCTCAACTGAAGGCATTGTTAGCCTCATTAACAAACTTAAAAAAACATCTGCCTGTGCTATTGACAATATTAACACTAAGCTATTAAAAAACACAGTATCCATTTCAAGTGTCATTCTGTACCATATCTTCAAGCAGTCCTTATCGTCTGGTGTCTTGCCCGTTGACTGGAAGATTGCGAAGGTTGTCCCAATTTTTAAAACTGGAGATAAACATAAGCCAGAAAACTATCGCCCATTATCGCTAACGTCTGTGCCATGCAAACTGCTTGAACACATAATCGCGTCGCACATTTACTCGCACCTAGAAAAAAATAACTTTTTCTTCCAGAAACAGCATGGCTTCAGGAAAGGCTTATCTTGCGAAACACAGTTACTGGAATTCACCACCGATCTACACTTCATTATGAACAACAGTCAACAAATAGACGCCATCTTCCTCAAAGGCATTTGATCGCTTTGCCCACTGCCGGCTCATTTCTAAATTATCTCATCTAGGTATCGACTCACTAACCCTTTCTTGGCGTAAAAACTTCCTATCGCTTCGTAGCCAATTTACCGTTGTTAACGATTGTCCCTCTTCTATTACTGAGGTCACGTCTGGTGTGCCACAGGAGAGTGTCTTGCGGCCTCTGCTTTTCCTTATATTTAGTAACGATCTACCTTGAAACATTTCCTCAAGCATACGACTGTTTGCCGACGATCGCGTTGTTTACCGAGCAATTAATTCTATTAACGATCATACCACCTTGCAGCATGACCTTCACATTATTACCGACTGGTGTAACATGTGGAAAATGTCTCTTAACCCTTCCAAATGTAACATTACATCGTTCTCACGCAAGCGCACTAGTTCCATCTTCACATACAGGTTAAATAACACGAATTTATCACGTACCACTGCCTACAAATATCTTGGTGTGAACCTGACTAGTAACATTTCTTGGTCTTCGCATATTACTACAATTTGTGCAACTGCATCTAAAACGCGTGGCTTTCTCAGGCGCAACTTGCAAAATTCAACTGCTGACGTGCGTAAATTAGCATACCTGACGTTTGTACACCCGCAATTAGAATTTGCATCTGCTATACTGATCACCAGCCCAAGAATACTTAATAACCATGCTTGAACGCATACAGAACAGAGCTGCCCGCGATATATCACTCGGAATTTTGATCGGAACTCCAGTATAACGCAGATTAAGCTCGATATTTCTTTACAGCCCCTCGACATCCGCCGCAAGGTTGCTTTGCTCTGTCTACTTCCCAAATATGTTCACTCCGATAAGCCATGAATATTACCCCTCGAAACCCCCGCCCGTACGTCCTCAAGATCACATAATCATCTTAGCTTCAAGCGCATTTTTGGTAAAACTGCTGCTTTCAATTTATCTCCTGTACCTCGTGCCATATCTTACTGGAATGGTCTTCCCGATGAAATTGTCTCGACAACCGATCGTAGAATATTCCGTGAACATCTGTGTACGCTTTTTGCTTAATCTCCTTCCTCTTATTTGCTGTTATGCTTGGGCATTCTGTGCTTTCTTTTGTTTTTAGTTCAGCCACTGTACAGTTGTGCTAGATTTATTTTTGAGTTGTTTCCATTGTACTCAACAGCTCATTGTTACATTGCCCCCCTTACTGAATGCCCGGCAGGGCCTGTAAGGTGTTTTCTAAATATATAAATTATTACCCGCTTTTGGCTCAATTATTTTTACCCGCTGTTGGCTTATTATTACCCGCTGTTGGCTCAATTCAGCTGTTAAACACCAGGTCGCGGCTTCGATTCCAGGCCCTGGATGCTGCAGCGCATTCCTTGTGGAGGTGGAATTCAACTGGTACATGTATTTAAGCTTGTGCAACGTGTGCATTGGACCTGTTAAAGAGCCCCGGGTGGTGAAAGTTATCTGCACTGCAGCGGCCCGTTGTAGAAGTAGTGAAAGCTGGGCGAGTTGGTAGAATTTCATTACGAAATTGCAGCGCGGGCACGACACACGAGGACCTATGTGTCCTTGCCTTTTGTCCTCGTTTGTTGTATGCGAGCTTGAATTTCACAATAAAGTCCCATTGTACAGTGGCCTCTGGAGCTGGGTTGAGGATGCCCTCCTAAAATATTACATTGGCTCCCCCCCACCCCTCGGGTCTTGTCACGCTTCTTTGAAGCTAACCATATAAAGGCAGGGGCACCTTTCCCAACCCCTCCCAAGCCCAGGTGGGAGTGGGGGACAAAATCAGTGCACTGTATGTCAGCGCTACACCGGGAGTATTTGTTTTGCTCTTGAACCTAGGCACGAAAGTGACAATTGACCAGGAAGGAAATTACCACGGTGGCTCCGTCGGCATAGAAGGGCATAACCTGAAGTCAGAATTGTACCTTTCGTTACAAGCGACCACCAGGGTGAGACCTGCAGCCCGAACGGGAGCTGCAATGCGAGAAAAATTCAACTCGGAGCCAGCGTCCAACTGCCAGCGGCAGCCGATGCACATCGAGACGTGGCAGTACTCGATCCTCTCCGCCTATACACCGCAGATATGAGACAGAATTTTTTTTAAGGCGATGAGAAGGTTAAAGCTAGGGCAAAGGTATGAATTTGTGGCCGTCAGCGCTTACATTTTGAGGCGCAATACGCTGCGATGTCGAAGCGAACTCAAAATAAGTTTGCAGACTGCCGTCGGCACGTAGCCGGCCGTTGTGAGCGCCATCACCGCCGCAAGCGACAGAAACGTCGTCTAACATTTGGTTATCACACAACATGACGGTCACCGAAATAAAGTGATGCCCAAATCATATCGTTCGCGACATGCGAGGACCACTGTCGAACCTCTAGCAGGAACAGAAGCTGCGATACGAGGAAAGGTAAACTCCTAACCAGCGGTACAACTTCGGTCGCCGGCAGCCGCCGGTACAGTGCGAGTCGGCTCACACGTACCGCTTTGCAGCGGCGTACGAGGCGTAGCGTAATAGCAGCCGATTTTTATGGCTCTAGCACCTAGCGACATTATGTTTATCAAGGATCACACCGGAAGTCGGCTTCAGGCAACGGGAAGTTGAGGTGTCTCCGAAACTGTGAGCATAATAAAAACCCACATGAAAGAAGGAATGGTTCAACTTAAGAGTTGAATAGGATAGATATAGATAGGATATAGGACCATAAATTCAGTTAAGGAAAGGGCCAATTAACCGTCAGGTCTTTCTCATCATTATGATGATTAACTATTATCATCAGCAATAGCTCGAGCGTCGTTGTCTTCTTCCACAGCTGGTTCCGTTGTCGCTCATCTTTCCAGCATAGAATTTCACTTCCCTTCTACCGTAGTAATGTGGCGGCCGCGTTTACGGGGCTATGAATCATTGCTTAAGGGGTATGAGTCATTCATTGTTCCTGCCTGCGCTCCACCGGCGCGTTAGGACACGTCGTCAGTTGCTTTTCTGGGTGTGATATAGGAGAAGGACGGGCGTTAACGTAAGGTCGAGGGGCTTGCTCCATTAAAGACACTTAAAGTGAGTATTAGGGCCGCCTAAAGTTTTTTTTTGTTTCTATGAAATTAGGCGAGAAGATATTTAAGTGATTTTGACAGTATGCATTTTGTAAACGTGAGCGGTTGTTTTTGCAAGCGCCATCCGCTGCACCTTTGAAGCAAAAGCTGGAAAGGCTTAGATCGCCGTCGTCCCCGTGCTGATAATTGCATATCGCTAGTAAAAAGGCATTCAATATAGTGCGGTTTTATATTTGCAGATCTCTGTGGTTTTGCAGTGCCTATTACCTGATTCTATCCAAAGAAGCACTCTCGCAAGATTATTTGTTTAATTACGTGGAAGAGAGAGCCACCACTGTTACTACATAGCACGTCTAAACAACATGGCCCTATAAACCAGCTAGTACTAAGCATATGGATGTAGGTAGAAAGATCAGGGTTTGCAAATGTCGTGCGTTTGCCTTGTGTGGTGTTGCTTTGTTGTGTGTGTGTGTGTGTGTGTGTGTGTGTGTGTGTGTGTGTGTGTGTGTGTGTGTGTGTGTGTGTGTGTGTGTGTGTGTGTGTGTGTGTGTGTGTGTGTGTGTGTGTGTGTGTGTGTGTGTGTGTGTGTGTGTGTGTGTGTGTGTGTGTGTGTGTGTGTGTGTGTGTGTGTGTGTGTGTGTGTGTGTGTGTGTGTGTGTGTGTGTGTGTGTGTGTGTGTGTGTGTGTGTGTGTGTGTGTGTGTGTGTGTGTGTGTGTGTGTGTGTGTGTGTGTGTGTGTGTGTGGTGTGTGTGTGTGTGTGTGTGTGTGTGTGGTGTGTGTGTGTGTGTGTGTGTGTGTGTGTGTGTGTGTGTGTGTGTGTGTGTGTGTGTGTGTGTGTGTGTGTGTGTGTGTGTGTGTGTGTGTGTGTGGTGTGTGTGTGTGTGTGTGTGTGTGTGTGTGTGTGTGTGTGTGTGTGTGTGTGTGTGTGTGTGTGTGTGTGTGTGTGTGTGTGGTGTGTGTGTGTGTGTGTGTGTGTGTGTGTGTGTGTGTGTGTGTGTGTGTGTGTGTGTGTGTGTGTGTGTGTGTGTGTGTGTGTGTGTGTGTGTGTGTGTGTGTGTGTGTGTGTGTGTGTGTGTGTGTGTGTGGTGTGTGTGTGTGTGTGTGTGTGTGTGTGTGTGTGTGTGTGTGTGTGTGTGTGTGTGTGTGTGTGTGTGTGTGTGTGTGTGTGTGTGTGTGTGTGTGTGTGTGTGTGTGTGTGTGAAGTGCTCTTCCGCTTTGTATTGCTCTGTTGGGACCATAGCAGAGTCTTACTGTCAATATAAAAAAGCAATGTTTTTTGCGGGTTTTGCTGCCATCTGTCGGTTTATGCAGTAACTACAATGGTTAGTGGTTTTAAGCCTATCCAGGTGGCGCGTAAAACCATTCGCCGTAGAGGAGCAACGGTTGGTGTCCGAGCGAATACTGCTGGGGCCTAACAATTCTTCCTCTTGCAGTTAGCTCTTTAAAGAACAATAATTTATCCTTTAAGGAACAATGGTTGAGGCAACGCAGTTACTCCCCAAAGGGACGAAACCCCTACCCTTTTTAGTCCCATTTGTCGTAGAGCCTACTCCAGCTGCGCCGGGTGAGCGCGGCCACGCGCGTTCTATATTGGAGGCAATCTACGCTCGGTTTGAAGGGTAGCCGACCGGAGATACTTGATGGCCTCGTGTGCGCCGTGTTCTCGCGTGCATGGTCCGCCTCGAAGCGAGAGACAGCACGAAGGGGAGTTTGTACACTCCCGTTGCACGCCGTCGCAATTTTCTTCCAGACACCGATTGCTAAGCAAGAAGAAGCAGGCCAATCGCAGACGCTGGCACCTGCCTCCTCATCAGGTTTTCTACTTCCACTCCGCTAGCTCAGCCCCATCGAAACCCTCTCCACTTCTGCATGCTCCTCGCCTGTGTTCAGCCAGTTATGTAGGAAGTACCTGTGAAGTGAGGCAATGCTATTCGCTTTTAAAGCAAACAATAGTGCCCTCCTGTAACGAGGAGAGCGTTCCATTAGCCTGTTCAAACCACGTAGCCAGCAACCCCCCGGTGCTTTTATTGGCAGTTACGTAAATTTGACGTCAGGAGATTGGAATAAGTTTACGTTATAAGGCCCCATCATAAAGCGATGAAATAATGGTCAGCGTTGTGAACTGTCAAATACCGCAATGTGATGTTTTTTTCTTGAAGAATGTGCACAGCCCGACCCTGGTGAGCACGCGTCGAAGCACAGTGCTAATAAAAAAGACACGTCGAACACTGTGTTGATGGCATTAGCGCTGATAGCTACTATTCGGCCCCATTAAATGCATGCGGTGGCTATGGTGAAACGTGCTCACGATTATTGATGCAAACAGAACGTTTCAGTTTACTAATGCAAACTCCACCGACTAACGGTACTGTGGCGGAAACGTTTGTGGTAAAGTACACCATAACTTATCAAGCGTGTACCACTTTAGTGTAAATGGTGAGAAATTGTTCTCATAAATCTATATCACTGAAGCAAACGAATGTTTCTATGCGGAGCCAGGTTAGTTTCACTCACGCACACCTGTAAACACGGTGCTTTATGACACGAACACGATTTTAACGTGCGTCAGAGTGTACGCACAACTCTACAATGTGTATCGCTCTACGTCAGCTTTACAGATGTAGAAAGAACCTGCAGAGCACCCATTGAGAAAATGGGCCCCTCAAGTGAGTGCGCTGCTCTTTTTCTGCGAAAGAATCTCGCCGCTGAATCGGTTTTTATTTTTGCGATTAGCATTCTTAGGGCATGGCCCCAACAGTTATTCCACCAACTTGGGTGTCTTGATATGTGGCTCTGCGTCTGTGCCGCAGTTCCTTGAACCTATTTGAGGCCAACCTAGAACACTGCGTATGTGCCACATGGTTTGTGCTTCTCTTCAATGAGCCTGAAGCCAACGTGCGCCACTTGGTAGGCGACACTACGTATTTGTCGCTCTTCAATGAATTGGTTTGAGGCCAACTTGGGTAATTGAGCGCGTGCCGCTGCGTTTGTGGCGCACTTCTTTAACATCAGTTAACCCGTTTCACGCGAACTTGTGTTACTGAGTATGTGCCAATGCCTATGCGCAATTCTTCAATAAGCCTCTTTCACGCCAAGCGTATGTGGAACTAGGTATGTGCTACACTTCAGTTAACCTCTTTGATGTCAGTTTGGGTCACTGGATATGTGCAACTGGGTATGTGCCAGTCTTCAATAAACCTCGTTGCAACTTGGGTCGCTGGGTATGTGCCAAAACGTATGTCCCACTCTTCAATGAACTTCTTTTACGCCTACTTGGGTCAGTATAGCTAAGGGCAATCACATATGTGCAGCTCTTTCCCAACCAGCGTGCCTTCTTTTATTTATTTATTTTCAACAAAGTTTTTTACTCACTCACTCAAAGAACCTCTTTGACGCATACTTGCGTCACTGGATGAGCACCAACGCGTATGTGTCAGTCTTCATTGCCAAAAAAAAATTCTCTGGTGCTGGGAGGAGTCGAAACCACGTGATATATGTTCAGGCAATCTTATTTGAGTATATCTACAAACACGCTCCATGCGGGGACTTCGCTGCGGCGGCGCTAGTCCATGCAGCGTGTCCGGTCGGGAGCACGAGATATCAGCCCCTGCTGCATACATGCCTCGTACATGACACGTTTCGGCGGTTTCAATACGGTGTGTCGACGCATTAGTTCAATTCTAATCGCACTAACGTCGACATTTATTCTGAGATGGGTTCTGCCGGATTTCCTTTCTCGAGGTCACCAGCGGACCTCCGTTACACGGCAACTACATCATCGCGCAGCATGGATGCGCTAAGCCTGCCAACTTCAGGCTAAACGTATAGCTGTTTCTCACCTGTGTGTCCACTTCACCGAAACTTAATAGTGTCCTAGGCTTAAGCTACCCTTTATCTCACCCCGCCGTAGTTCTGGCTCTACCTAGGTGGTCTATAGTTAATTGGTTCTCGATACCAGGGGCCTCGCACGAAGGTTTAGCGTTCGTGGTATTGCTCACGCTGTGAAACGATTCAAATATTCACTGCCATGCACTAACTTTGGAAGGCATCAAAATTCAAATTTTATTACACACAATAGAGCAACTATTTGTAGACACAGCCACCACTGTAACCTACACAAGCTGCATCTGATAATTACGTCACCTCTGCTATCTTCAACCTAAGGAGGGAAGAAGGGTCCAGCCATAGGCTGCTCAATTCCGGTGGCTGTTCACGTACCCTAACGTACTACCTGCGAAAGAATAGGTGCTATGACAGCCTATAAGACAGTTCAACCCGTTCGTCAAAGAAACGAGCCACCGTCGTTGCACAACCGATGGGTACTCAGTCCATTCAACGTCGGTCCTTGTATAATGACGGATACCCTTCACGGTAGTCTCCGCCGTTGCCTCCGCGGTTGCCTTCGCCTCTGCCTCCGCCGTCGCCACCACGGTTGCCTCCGCCATAGCCTCCACCATAGCTGCCACCATATCTTCCACCGTAGCCTCCGTAATTTCCAGCTCCATCCCCTCCATCATAGCTGCCACCATATCTTCCACCGTAGCCTCTGTTATTTCCCGCTCCATCCCCTCCGTCGTCTCCACCTCCGTCGCCACCACCGTCGCCACCACCGTTTCCACCACCGTAGCTTCTGCCGTATCCGCCACCATATCTGCCGCCGCTGCCTCCATCGTATCCGCCACGGTTGCCTCCACCGTCTCCGCCGCTGTATCCTCGGCGATAGCGTCCGCTGCTGCCTCCACCGTATCCACCATTGCCACGACCTCCTCCGTAGCCTCCATAGTTGCCTCCGCCATCGTCCCCTCCTCCGCCATTGCCGCCACCACCATATCGACGCCCTGCAGACGCTATCGCTGTGGCAGCGCAAAGGAACACAACAATGACCTGCAAAAATGAAGAGACAGCAAATTTCACAAACCTTTAGAGATTATTAGGCGGCCAATGAAACTCTTGTTTTTTTAATATCCCACACGCATGACGCACTCATAGATCACCTCGTAATAGCGAACTAAGCAGAAAGTGGAAGATCTTACGCATATTTTCCGTTGATGGACGTTGCATTACAATAACAAAAGCATAGACTTTTAAATCGGCGATAGCGCTGTATGCGTTCTGTTTTACGCTTTGTTGCACAGCTTTGTGCGCACTTACGCGTTCTCTAATCGTGATCTAAACACACAAGAGGAAGCTTTGTCGTGAATAAGCATGTAGTATTTTTTAACAAAAAGAACATACAGATAAATGTCCTAACGTCAAAATGTTGCGCTGTTAACATCGAGTTTGTTCGTAAAACCTGAACTAAAGAACTGTTTGTGTGAAACCTCAAGTAAGAATATAAAGAGATACATAACATTTTTTCGAAACAAGCATATGAGAAGTTAGCTCGTAGTTTAAAATTCTTACATACTTGCAAAGGTGCTCGAGGTGGGATCATTCGTTATGGTTTCGATACGAGCGCCTTACCTCACATTCTGAAACTTTTCTTTCCTTTCAACCGTTCGTATGTTTAAGTGGAGAATCCTTCATGCGTCCTTACCGCGAGGTATCCGCGCAGAGCGCAAGCACATTTTCAAAGCTGCATAAATTATTTAAAACACGAGCGCATTTGTAAGATAGAAAAGACATACCGTGAGTTCGGGTTAGAGTGCACCCATGATAAATTTTACCCAAACGCTTCTGGCCAATAAAATAAAGTTCAGCAAGTTTAACCTATACTTAATTGTTATTACGTATATCGACGCGCGGATGCTTACTTCCCACTATGTCTACTTGGCCTGCAGAAAATTGCTAGTGCCGAAATGAGAAAGTGACATGTGTTATAATAGAAATGAATTATACGTTAACCAAATTTTGGCCCCAGAACAGCTAGCTTAGTGGCCATAACTTGATGAGTTATATTGCCTGATTTGGCGGACAATGCAACGTTTTACCAGAGGATTCATGGTTGTGGTGGGTGGTTATGGCAGCGCTTCAGGAGGTACCTGTGTTCTGTAACGTGGCTTACACCGCGCTTATATAACAGATCGCTCAGCTCCCCTCTCCGTAAGGATGATTCGTGTCACCACGCCCATTCGGGGCCGACAAGTATCCACAACCGCAAGACAGCAATCACATCAGTTTGTCTTACGCAGTATATTGCTTTTTATTTGTTTTTGTTTTTGCTTTGTAAAATGCCATAAACCATCCTCACTAGAAGTGATATTGCACTACTTTCCTCGTCCATCTTCATATTATCGTCTGGGAATTCACCATAAAAGCCCAAAAGCTGAAACAAAAATTTTTGCTAGAGGAAGGAGGCCTACTCCATTTCTAGAATGGACAACCGTATGCTCTCAGCTCACGCGATAGCACAACAACGTCTGACTACTATATGCCGCCTTCCAAATCACCTTCTTCTTTTTGTTTCTTGCGCTCTTTCCTGGCGACGAAGCCGGAAATCTGCCTCCCTAAGCTGGAGAATGTCAGACAAAAAAAATGCTATCACTTGTTGAGAGCACACCCAACGTATTGGTGCCTTCTTGGTTAAGGAGGAATACATCTCACGTTGAAAAGTGCCGGCATTGCACGCGTTTAGTCTAGGACGGCGAGAACAACAGCTTCAGGGGCCTGTTATCAGTACAAGGAACTGCCGCTGAAAATAGGCCCAATCTCACAGCTAGGGTCTGAGATCTTCATTCTTTTTACTATCAACATGGCTGAAGTGTTTGCTTAAGGGAAGGAAGAATAACAACACAATCCAACCTCGCTTGTCTTCCTGCACCTTCGCTTCAAGCGACAAACGATCGAAGAGTGCCGCTGTTTCTGCTTCTTACAGATTAAGTAAGACCAGTGTACGCATCCTTTTGCAAGTCACGTCTAACTCATCTCTTCCGGCGGCTGTCGACTGTATGCTACTCAAACAAGGCGATGGCTTGGCTAGTCACTGTCGCGCCACCTTGCTCACAGGTAAATAAAGATAGTTTAATTCTGGAGCTTTACATGCAAGAACCATGGTCTGATTATTAGGGACGTCTTATGGGGGATGCCGGAATAGATTGACCACGTAGGCACACGAACGTTTTTGTATTTCACACGCAGTCAAATGCCCCTGGCAAGGCTCGCATTTAACCTGCAATCAGTTTCGATAAACTCATCTACACAGTGCATGAACGATGACATTTCAGTTCCTTTGTATTTCAATGCATAAAATGTCATTTTTCTAAAGACATAAGTGGGACAACAGTGCACTTTTACCGCAAACGTCATGGCTCACATCTCGAAACCGATGCCATCTTCAGAATTCATTTAAGTCGATGACAATGACAATGATTGCAATATCACCGGTTACAATTCGCAAAGAGCAATATGCCCTGAAAAGTAATTAGTAGAGCACTTAAATAGTACAATATTGTTCACTAGTAGATTAAGCATTTTGATTTCTCGTGGAAGTAATGTATGCCGATTCCAGTCATCCAGGTCATGACTTACAATTGTTCTTCTTGCTATAGGGAACTTCCTATATTGTAAAAAACGCACCCTTTAAAGCGATAGTACACTGTGTGGTGATGTCCTCTCGTTTCAGAAGGTGGCAGCAGCTGCTTTGAAGCCAAAGCTTTAAAGTCGACCTCACCTGAGCTTAACAATAACCCTTTCCGTTGGCTCATGTTATGCACAATATATCTCAAAATGGCGTTATTTTGGCGGCCGGTGTAACAAAAACACATTTTAATGCTTGTCCCATCGCAACGATTTGTATCGTAAAAAGTAGACGACATAATCTGCAATCACATCCTAGTTTACCGATATCAAAAGTGATTCTTCAATGGATGGCTGTCGCACGAGTCCTTGATCGTGGTAAATATAACAATAACAAGAAACGCTCCCACAGATAAGTTACAGACCAGTCAACTTACCGTCGTCATGCCCTAAGCAACAATTACCAGCAAACAAATCGTTAATATAGCTACCACTAGATCACATTAGTAGGAGAATATTTCAAGCAAAAGCCTTACTATTGATTCATTCGCACATACTTGTATGCTCAAACGACCTGGGTCTAGCCAATAAATACAGCCATGGTTTCAAGCGAAGTGATTTTTTTAAGTTTTAAAATTCCAGGAATTTTAAGCCATGAATTCCAGGGCTGTTTTACGAGTCCGTCACCACTCGTTACATGCAATACATTTCTGTATTTATACCGCATAAAAGACACGAAAGACTTGTGATGAATTTGGCAGAGTTGCAGGGTTGACGCGGAACACTCTGAAAAAGGCGATGTTAAAACTTTGTTACTCTCGGCCGTCTTCCATAATGGGAGCAGGAACTAATGAAATGCAGCAGTGTATATATGCTGGTGAGGCATAGACTTCGGATGGTTAACACAGTGAGGCTACATTTTTATTGCGGTAGCGATTATATGGACACTTCAAGTAGATTTCTGCCGTCGGGGTCGCCGTGAGGTTCCGTATAAAGTCCACGGGCGATAAAATCGGCGCCGCGCGCCGTATGTGCGAGTGAATGGGCGCGTGGGACGGCCACTATCACGGAGAGCGTACGCACGGCGTAAAGCAAACGCGACTTCCGTGGCGCGAAACGCCGTGGTGGTATGGGAGGTAGGGGGGGGGGGGGGCGACGCTTTGCTGCGCCCCCAAATGCGTATCTTGCAACCGGGGGCAAGGGGTACTGGCGACGCAATCTCTCACGCGAAAGGAGCAAAGCGGGAAGGCTGCGCGGGAGGGAGGGGGCGGGGGGGGGGGTGGGCTTCTACTCTGCCAACAAATGCATTCATGTACTTTGCGCTTTGCACTTGGTTCTTTATTAGACAGTTTTAGTTTAGTGTACGCTATGCCATTGCGTACGCTATAATATAGCAGGTCATCACTGCGCATGCGCAGAACGCTATCCGACCGATAGCGTATAGCGTACGGACGCTATTTCTCAGATTTAGCATTACCGTCTTTGCGTGGTTTGCGTGAAACATGGCGGCGATGCCCGCTGCCCGCTTCGAATTGAATTTGGCGTGCCTTTTGTAGAATGCGCTTCGTTCGTAGCAAACAACTGCGTAAACGGCTTTTGCTTAATATCAGGCCGCTTCGACGACAGTGTATTATGGACAACCTTGTGGAGTTTTCGAGATCGCATCTCGTTTCGAACGACAGGAAGCCTAACGAGGGAAACCTTCGAGATAAGTCAGCGCCACCTGTCGGTGAAGTCGAGAGATAGGCACGACGAAGGCATATGTCCTCTGAGATCTGAAAATCTCGCAGGCCAACTAAAACTGTAATAAACGTCCGCTGTTTAGAGTACGCTGTGCTATAGCGTATAGTGTACGCTATTAGTTGCGTACGCTATACTAAAACTGTCTATGATATGTTTGCGCCGCTATGGGCTGCCGGTGTTGTCGCGCGCACCGTATCTTGCAAGCGATCTCCACACGGCTCTGACCTTTGTATGCGCTGTGCATTCGGCCACTCAGTTTCCGTTGAAGCGATAGACCGCACGTACCTTCACTCGCTGCGGCGGCTGCGCTTGCTGCCAGCAGTTTTGACAGTGGTTGTCTGCGGTCATCGAGTGTGAGCTATTAATGTGTGCTTGTGCGCGCTTACACCCCACTTGTTAATTCAGTTAGTAAGTGAATTTGTCCAAGTTTATGCAGCCGATAGAACTACTATCCCTACTCCTAATTGCTCTCTACTTATTTGCTATCGCAATTGATGCTTCACCTTTCGGGCGAAACTGCGACATTTTTTTACTTCAGAAGATACTCTATAGGTATAATACAAGAAAAGGTTTACAAATGGAGAAACACATTTGTTTGGTGCCGCAAATCTAATACAGAACGGTAGAGTACCAACCTTTACTCCATTTTTCTGGGTCGGGAGGGCATCGTGGGGAAAAGCTTGTCGCACGAAGGTGGTGGTGACAGGCTTGATAATATCTGGGAGATATCAAAGGCAAGTGCTTCAAGGGAAGCTTTTGCAAGCAGTCTCTGCCTTTGCACAGTTGTCGTCAGCCTTATTATTATGGCCATCAAGAACAAATCTCAGTCACTTCTTCCTTTCTTAACTATTTTTTTTTCAATTATGCCGTGAAAAATGCCTAAGTATTCTCCACTTCCTAAGCCACACTTTAAAAATTAATATCACAGACAGTTTTTCACTACGACTGCATTTCGTTGTTTAGAACACGTGGCATTGACTGATACGTCTCGCCCACCAGATAGGCTTTTTTACATTGAAAATAATTAGATTGCCGCCATAAGCGTAATTATTCTACCTTTTTCTTTCAAAAGTAAGGCAAATAAACAACAATCAACCGCTGCATAGTACTTTCATCCAGCAGCTTGATATTCAGCACAATCGTTTTTTGTCCTTTCTGACCGTCATTTGCCAAGCGTTAAACTCTGGCACAGTTCTAGGCGCAAACTTTTCGTTCGCAGGGTTTCCAATAATTTTATGCATTTATATGCAACGAAGATTTGGGACGCACTTCGGAAAATGTTTTAGTGGAGCTCTTGTGCTGTAATATATTGGCGTCAATGTGCTCAGTTCATTGGAAGGCTATTTCTCTTTAAAGACTCTCCGGTTTTGCCCTCACTGTTCAGAGTGCATTATAGCCTGCTCAAATATATTGCATTTTCGGAACAGTGGCCCACATAAGGCACTTCTTATATTTAAGCAATGAAACGATCGACATATATTATATATATATATATATATATATATATATATATATATATATATATATATATATATATATATATATATATATATATATATATATATATATATATAGAGAGAGAGAGAGAGAGAAACTTTATTTGGCTGGTAAATATTTTAAGGAGCGGTGGTCGGAGCCCCTCAGTCCAGGGCCCCACTGGCCTTTGCCGCCTGCCTGACCTGGCTAATTAAGGACTTTTGTCCTGCTAAGTCGGAACTGGTGAGCTGTGCCTCCCACTGCTCCATTGTGATATGAGATGACCTATGAGGGTGCTTAGTACACTCCCAGGTTACATGTATTAGTGTAGGTATGCCACCGCACCAAGGGCATGTGGCCCTATAGCGGGTGGGATACATGGCGTTCAGCAGTTTTAGATGGGTGAACACCCCGGTCTGTATTTTGCCCCAATCGGCGGCCTCTTCCCCGCTAAGTTGCGGGTGAAGCGGTGGGTATTTTCTGCGGACTCCGCGCTGATGAGCAAGGATGTCTTTAGCATTTAAATTTATGGGATTTTGTGAGGGATAGTGTGAGGGGTTGGGGTTCGAAGAGGACGCCATCGTTCGGTTAGTAGACGCTCGAGCTAACGCGTTAGCCTGTTCCTTCCCGTATACCCCCGCATGTCCCGGGCACCAGAGTAGGCGATGGCGGTGGTTGAACGACTTGGGGATTATCGCGAGGCTAGCCGCAGTCACGTGTCCCTTGAGAAACATGCAACATGTCTTCCCGGGAGTCAGTGACCACGACCGAGTCCCTTTCCGAACGCTCCGCGTGAGCGAGCGCGATCGCCACTGCTAACATTTCGGCCGAGGAGGTGGAGCCCGCCATGGTCGACGCGGTAATTTGCTGCTGGCTGATCGTGTTCACGATTGGCAGGGCGTACCTCCTTTGGTAGCGCTGCTCGGTAGCCTCTGCATACGCAGGTGCGTCCATGTAGTACGTATTGTACCTAGCGTTATTTGAGTACATCAATTGAATATGTTGTGCGCGTGCTTTGCGCCTTTCCTTGTTGTACTCGGGATGCATATTCTTGGGAGTTAGAGCTACTGTAATTTTGGATCTCACCGAAGAAGGGAGAGGTACGGCCTGTTCGGTGACATAAATCGGGTATGCTGGGATATTAACTCGTGCCAATATTGCCCTACCAGTTTTTGTGAAGCTGAGGCGCTCCCTCTGTCGCATCAGATTGGCCTGCCTCAGTTCGTCGAAAGTGTTGTGTACTCCCAAAGCTAGCATGTGCTCCGTGGAGGTAGATTTAGGCAGGCCTAGAGCCGCCTTGAAAGCTGTTCGAATTATCCTGTTGGCCGGCCTCTCCTCTTCCCTGTTCAGGATTTGGTTGTTGCCTTGTTGCCTTGTTCCACTGCAGCGACTGTAAAGAATAACAAAAAAATCACCAGCTGAAGCTTCCCCTGTCGAGAAAATTGGGGTAAGCGAAGGTTGTCGTGTGTGTATGTGACCTTCGCGGGGATTTTATTCCTTTTCCTGTATCTTTGTTTCTCTATATATATATTCATCTTTCTATCAGTCTCTTTCATTCTTTATTTCCCTCTCTATCTTTCTCACTCGCTCCATTTCCTCTTTTGTCTATGTTTTTCTTTCTTTCTCTTTCGCTCTTTCTCTCTTTCTTTCTTACTTTTTCCCCCTGGTATGTGTCTCTGAACTTGGACCCTTTTTGCACTATCGCCAGGACCGGCCCACATTTAAGCGTGACACCACCACCACCGTCCGACACGTGTGAGCCTATAAAGCTTCGCTTAAAATTATGCGAAGCATGTTGCAGCGAGCTGGGTATCCAGCATCATTTGGGTTTCCGGGAAATACTTTATCAGATGGACCAACATGGTTTGTGTAAGGCGAGCCATTGTGTGTATATGAAGACAGCAGCGAGACGACGGCGTGATCGATAGCCGATAGCCACGATCGATACTAACTTTTTTACAACGAAGCTGTCCGTGCGACTTAAAGCACTAAGGAAGGTTACATGCCTGCTTTCACGGTCTTCTGAAAAACTACTCTCATGAAGTTTATATGTTTACAAAATATCAAAAACGTTATGGGTGAAATCCTTCCAAATTCCAAGTGCGGGCGTTAATTACGGGTTAAATTAAAATTGCGAGAACCTCGTTTTTTGCTCGTTTAGATGCGTTATATGGAACGCCTACAAAGTTACAAAGCAAAATAGGGGGAAGGGGGAAGGGGGACATTTGAAGTGCAATAAGTGGCGAAACTTTCGCATTCCTGGCATTATTAAAACTCTTGCAAATAACTGCTGGACCCCAGTTCTCTCCCTCTATTCATGCGTTATGTACTAGGTTCGTACTCAACGTCGATGAACTAAAGAAGGCACTTTAGTTATATTTGGCGAAAATAAAGGGCTCCTTGTGCGTAATACGCAGGCAAGTTTGAAAGAGCGTGGGTTATTTGCGGCATTTTGCTCCGGATCGGGCATAATGACTGTACGTTACAAGCCGCGTAGAATTTAGCGCGTGGCCTGGCAGAACTGCAAATTTCACCAAGATCAAATTTAACGATAAATGGGAAGGGGGAGGGGCACTGGCGCAAATGTGCCTAATAAGTTAAATCCACACGCAGGAAATACGCGATCTGTAAAAAATGGTTTACGCAAGCGTTCGAAAGTGTCATGCAACCGTTATCAGCTATATCAGGTATGGTTCGATCCTGCCATCGAACACTTGAAGTATAGGCTGATGATGATGATGAATGCTAACTCATTAAATGCCTAAAAGACAATTCCGAATCTTTCGGCTATGGTTCGTTGGAGGAAGCTCAAGTATCGAGAATATTGTCACGACCTCGTAGGAGACGTGGAAGCCGGCGTACAGCACGTATATAAGCACTTTATATGAACAGCCAACGCAACGTCGTTGGCGTCTCTGTTTTTCTACCGGCGCGCTATTTCAGCGTCGTTTGCATGGCAGGGCACATGCCCGCGGCGACGCTATAGGATGTGGCATTTGCCCCTCCTTTGAAAAAAGCATCGTCCCGATGCGCCAAGCGCACAAGAAAGTGCAGTGATGGTGCAAAATTGATGTCAGGATGAAAAGTATGGCTTCATACGAAGCACGTGCACAACCTCGGGCAGATTCTGACGCCGTTTGGAGCAGTAAGGACTGTCGGGCACAACTTCATAATTCACGTCACTGATGCGGCGTAGAACTGTGTACGGCCCGAAGTATCTTCGCAGGAGCTACTCAGATAGCCCCCGCCGACGAATAGGAGTCCAAACCCACACCTGGTCGCCGACGTTGTACGTGACGGGTCTGTGTCGAAGATTGTAGTGTCTGGCATCGTAGTTCTGTTGCTCTTGGATGCGCAAGCGTGCAAGCTGCGTTGCTTCCTCGGCGAGTTGCGTAAACTCCTCGGTACCAGTCTCGTGATCACCACACTCGTGTGGCAGCATCGCGTCCAACAGTGTTGTTACTTTCCGGCCATAGACGAGGCTTAAAGGTGTCACGCGTGTTGTCTCCTGGCGAACCGTGTTGTACGCAAATGTAACATATGGTAAAATCTCGTCCCAGTTCTTGTGGTCGACGTCGATGTAGTACATACTCAGCATGTCCGCCAGAGTCTTATTCAAACGTTCTGTCAGCCCATTGGTTTGAGGGTGATAAGCGGTTGCCTTTCGGTGAGTGGTACCACTTAATCGCAACACGGTATCCAGAAGCGCGGCCGTGAAAGCGGAACCCCTGTCGGTAATGACCGCTGCGGGAGCGCCATGCCTTAGGACGACGGCTTCGATGAAAAATCGTGCTGCTTCGGCTGCTGTTCCCCGCTGGAGAGCACCTGCTTCGGCGTATCCGGTAAGATAATCTGTGACGACGATTATCCATCTATTGCCGGCAGAAGACACTCGAAATGCACCTAAAAGGCCCCTGTCAACTTGTGCGAACGGCGCTTGCGGTATCTGAACAGAATGCAGCAGTCCAGCACACTTGACGGGTGGGGTTTTGTGGCGCTGGCAATCCAGGCATGTCTGGACATAACGTTTCACGATCGGCGCAAGTCTCGGCCAGTAGTATTTTAGCCTAATTCTTGATAATGTGCGGGAGTAGCCCAAGTGACCAGCGGTCGGCTCGTTGTGACAGGCGTGTAGGACTTCGTTCCGCAGAGATGCGGGAACGACAAGTAGGTAGCTGCTGCCACTGGGTGAAAACTTCTTTTTATAGAGAACGTCGTGACGCAAGCAAAATGAAGGCAGCGCTCTGGCGAATAACTTTGGCACGCAGCTTGTACTTCCCTATAGGTAATCAATAAGAGGAACCAGTTCTGCGTCCTCGCGTTGCAGGCGTGAAACGGCGACAGCGTCTACCATGCCTAGAAAAGCCGCGTCGTCATAGTCGTGCAATGCAGTCTCAACAGGCGACCGAGACAGGCAGTCGGCGTCGGCGTGCCGCTTCCCCGATTTGTAGATAACAGTGAAGTCGAACTCCTGGAGCCGAAGGCTCCAGTGTGCTAGCCGACCAGCTGGATCTTTTAAATTAGCCAGCAAAGTGCATGGTGATCACTGACGACGGTGAAACAGCGACCGTATAGATATGGGCGAAATTTCAGGATGGCCCAGACTATCGCGAGGCATTCTTTTTCTGTAGTAGAGTAGTTAGTCTCCGTTCTGGATAGGGTCCTGCTGGCGTAAGCAAGTACCCTCTCGGTGCCATCCTGCCGCTGAAGAAGCACTACGCCAAGGTCGACATTGCTAGTATCGGTATGAAGAATCGTCGGGGCGTCTTCGCCAAAGTGTGCGAGCACAGGAGGCGTCTGCAGCCGTTGCCGTAGCTCGTGAAATGCCCGTTGCTGCTCTTCGCCCCACACGAAGGGGACATCTTCGCGGTTGAGATGTGTTAATGGACACGCGATGCGCGAAAAGTCCGCAATAAACCACCGGTAGTAGGGCAAAGGCCCAGAAAACGTCGTACGGCCTTTTTATCAGGTGGTGTCGGGAAATTAGCGACGGCAGCGATTTTATCAGGGTCAGGTCGAGCACCTTCATGACTAACTACGTGACCGAGGAATTGAAGTTCCTCAAAACCAAAATGGCACTTTTCCGGTTTCAAAGTTAGGCGTGCTGAGCGTATTGCCTCAAAGACCGTCTTCAGTCTCCGTAAGTGTTCGTCGAACGTGGCGGAGAAAACAATCACGTCGTCGAGGTACACTAGGCAGGTTTGCCATTTGAGGCCTGAGAATACCGTGTCTATTAGTCATTGAAACGTTGCTGGCGTAGAACACAAACCGAAGAGAAGCATCTGAAATTCATAAAGTCCATCGGGTCCAGCGCAGACTACCGTTCTTCTTTTTCACCAATAGTATAGTATAGTATAGTGCCTAGAAGTATATTCTAGGCACTATACCAGTACGACAGGCGATGCCCACGGACTCTTAGATGGCCGAATAACTCCGTCCTCAAGCATCGTCTTCACTTGTTTTTGTATTGCCTCCCGCTCTTTCTGTGCTACACGATAAGGATTCTGCCGAATGGGTCTTGCGTCGTCTTCGGTGATAATACGGTGCTTGGTGAGCGGCGTCTGGCTAACTCGTGACGTAGAGGAGAAGCAGCTGTTAAACTCATTGATGAGCTCAAGAAGGCTGTTGCGTACGATTGGCGATAAAGTTCGACTGACATCAACCACCGGTGCTGGCGTAAGCACGGTGGACGCCGCGTGCTGCAATGTGAGGCAGTCTTGTATTGGGGCAATTTCGTCGAAGTAAGCAACAGCAGTGCCTCTAACAATCTGTCGACGTTCCCTGCTAAAATTCGTCAGCAGGAGATCAGCCTGTCCGTCGAGTACATTAATTACAGCCCTGGCGACGGAAACGCCCTGACTCAGTACTAGTGCGTTGATGTGTTCAGCGACGCCAGGCCCGGTGTGCAAGGTATCGCATATTACAGGCACGAGGGAACAAATTCGTGGCGGAAGCGTCACGTCGTCGTCGGCAATATGTAAACGCGGTCGCTGGTTATCCGCGGGGTCGAGGTCTTCGGAGCTCGTAGAAAATGTCACCATGCGGTCGCGGACATTAATAACTGCACCGTACTACCTCAAGAAATTCATTCCCAAAATAAGTTCTTCACAGCACTCAAAGAGAATGACGAGGGGGGCGATGAAGGCTGAACCGGCGATTACGATTCTGGCTGTGCATTTTCCAATCGGCGTCATCAACTGGCCCCCGGCAGTTCTGATGTTGGGCCCGGTATACGGCGTCTTCACTTTTCTTAGTCCGTCGGCTAGCTTTAGACTCATTACCGAAAAATTCGAACCAGTATCAACGAGAGTGGCCACTTGGTGGCTGTCAATGCGAACGACAAGATCGGCGCTGACGGCGTCTGTTACATGTGGTGTGGTTGGAATCGTCGGAGTCGTAGAGTCGTCGAACGTCGGTGATGGGGGTTCTTGGGAAGCTGGACAGTTTGCAACCTCACCCCCGGAGGTCGCTGCCTCTAGTTTCCCCGGCGCGGGCTAGGAGACCTGCGCCTAAAGACGTCAGGAAAATCGCGACGGGTTGGTTGGGTGTAATGAGCCGGTGATGGGGAACGCGATCGAGGCGTCGTTGAACCTTCCGGTCGAAAGTTTGAAATATTTTAGTCGCAGGTACGTGAAGCGTCAAACCGAGGGTAACTGTATTTGGTGGGAAATCTGGGAAACCCAGCTGCGCGGTAGTGGCAAGCTCGATAAACATGTCCTGCTTCACCGCAATAAAAGCATAGCGGCCGGCGGTCAGCGGTACGCCACAAATCGGTTTTTCGAAGCGGATAGCCGGCAGGGAATTCTCCGTAAGACCGCGGCGCAGCGATCGGCTGTCGGCGATACAGCATTGCTGCCGGCGGCTGTGGCTGTCGAAGATAGGGCGTCGGGGATGGCGGCGGTGGCTGCGTCGGAGTGGTCGACGGTGTCAGCAGCATCGAAGTGGCGGGCGGTGGACGACAAAGAGCTTCCGCGTATGTGCATCGTCGCGGCGCCGCTTGCCAGTCAGGCGAAGAAAAGGCCTGTCGAACTTCCTCCCGGACGACATTAGCGACAGAAGCCACCGCTGGTGCCATGGGAGCAATTCAGAGCTGCCGGATCTCCTCTGGCACAATCTCTCGGATAATTTCACGCAGAGATGTGCCGCCGCCCTCAGGTAGCAGTGAAGCATTTGTTGGTGAGTTCGCGCGATCGTATTGGCGGTACCGCTGCTGTAGTGCCCGTTCGATAGCGGTAGCCTTTTTTGTAAATTCGGCCACTGTCGTCGGTGGATTCCTCACGAGTCCGGCAAACAGTTGCTCCTTCACTCCCCGCAAGAGATAGTGCAACTTCTTTTCTTCGGCCATCTCAGGATCTGCTCTGTGGAAAAGGCGGGCCATATCTTCTGCAAACATGGAAATTGGCTTCTGAACACGAGATTCGAGAAGGCGCGGCGCATTATCTTTTCTGTCGCTGTTAGTGAATGTTTCTAGCAGCTGGGTGCGGAAGGCATCCCATGTGGTCAGGCTCCTCTCCCGGTTCAGAAACCACGTCCACGCACTGTCTCGAAGAGCAAAATAGACATTAGACAGCTTTTGCCGGGAGCCCCATTCATTATGATTGGCGACACGCTCGAACTGGTCCAGCCAATCTTGTACATCTTCAATGGCGTCACCATGGAAACTTTCTGGGACCATAGGATGCTGTAGCGTCACCTGCGATGGAGTTGCAGTGGCCATGGCGGTAGTATAGACGCGGTCCGGCAGGATCCTGCAAGGGGTTGAACTCGGGCGTCAGGCCTAGCAGGCGGTGGCTGTACCGGTGAACAGGAGTTTCGATGAGCGAAGGCGATCCCGCGTTCGATGGATGGCTCCGCGAACGGGTGCTAAGCATGAGGCAATCCTACCCCACACCTCCACCCGTGTCACGACCTCGTAGGAGACGTGGAAGCCGGCGTACAGCACGTATATAAGCACTTTATTTGAAGAGCCAACGCAACGTCGTTGTCGTCTCTGTTTTTCTACCCGCGTGCAACTTCAGCGTCGTTTCCATGGCCGGGCACATACCCGCGGCAACGATATAGGATGTGGCAATATTGAAAAGCTCATATCCAGTCACTAACGCACAAACGAGTCCCAATGCTTCTACAGACAAGACTGTTCACAGCGGCAGTGCTAGGAGGGCTGCAATGTTTCAACACGTGACAGGTCCGGCATTGAGCACCTTCTGATTTGTCCTTCTGGTTAATGGATGGCCGTCTTACTAAATCCGGAAGAGCGCGGTTCTCGCTTTCTGGGAGAATTATTCTTCTGGTGTAATGCGATGCTGTTAAAGGAAAGCGCAACGGAACGTTAGGGCAGGTGACAATTCCCGCATGGTCTTATCTTAGCTTAATAGCGGTGAGCAGATCTTTCAAGTCGCTACGGGTATTTAAAAAAAGAAATTTTGGGATTTTACGTGCCAAAACCATGATATGATTATGAGGCGCGCCGTAGTGGGGGCTCCGAAAATTTCGACCACCTGGAGATCTTTTAACGTCCCCCAATACACGGTACACGGGGACACGACAAACTTATGTTTGCAGTATTTTACAAATCTACTTTCTTATTGTTATATCGAACTACCCGGTTCTTGGCCAATCCCCCAGAGTGGCTATGTGTCACTACCACCAAGGCTCTACATCTACATCTACATTTACGGGGACACGCATATTTCTCCCCATGAAACGATAAGCGATAACGTGTTTTTTTTTTTCATCTGTTATCTCGTCATGGCATGTAGCGCGTATCACTTCAGTTCTGTGTAATCCACCGTGATGGTATTGTGCTAGCAGTCTGTCCATATTATTGTTTTCACTGCCATTAAAATGAAATTAGTTGTTTTCACTGCATTTTTTATTCACTGTAACAATTAGTTGTTTTCACAGCATTTCACTGCATATAAGGAGCTGGCCGCGGCGCTGTGCGTGTGTGCGTGCGCGAAATGCCCCCATCCGATCTGCGCCGTTCTTTGAACCATAGGCTTTGAACTTTGATGCACTTAGAGTTACAGCGTGCGTCACCGTGCTTAACATTTGCACCAACAACATCGTCTCATCTTCGTCTTAACGGTTTCAGTCATCAAACACCAGATCGCCGGGCATGGGGATGAGCATGGGAGTAGAGGGTGTTTCACAACATGCACACTGTACTAACATGACTATGCTCAGAAAGGGAGAGCAATAAAATAGGGTAAGGCCATCGTGGCGCCGGCATAAAACATGGGAAGCACGGTAGATGACACGCTCCAGCGTGCTCATGATGCTATGGCTTCTGGGTGAAGTATTGCGCCGGGCACAGCTTTCAACCTGCTCCATGTTTCTCACGGTTAGCTTTACAGCCATTTTCCTTTTCCCGCGAGATCAATTTCTGTTCGTGTTTACTTTCCAGATTCGTTTCGATAGGTTGGACTTAAGATCGTATCTTCCTCAGAGCGGAGAATCCAAATATGGTTAAGTGGGCCAAGTATGCGAGAAAGCATAAAAAGAATGGGAGCAAGATCCCGTGCTCCAAATTGGGTCCTAGTGCTTTTACTTATACATGGTTTGCTATGTTCTTGGCATGCTAGAGAACTAAGAAGGGTTGATGTAAATGGGAACTATGTAGAGTTTGTTCCAGCTAACCAGGGTTAAGATAACTAAAAAAAAGAGAAAGCAAGATAGCACGATGAGACAAAGTGTGCCTTGCGGAAACTGGTGAATTGTTCGGTTACGATTGCGTACGCAATTCGAGAATATGACATTACTGATTACTTGCGAAACTGCCCAAGATCTCATGTCAGGTTTTGCATCACATTCGAAAGCATCATGCCCAATTGTTTCGAGTTCGCTACGTCTTAAGTTTTCCCCTTTCCAACGCCGCAGCGCAGAGCGGGAACAAGGCTGCGAAGTGAGCGCGCGACAGCATCGTTCTCGACAGGGTAAAAAAACTTATTCTGAGTGCAATATATGGCGACGGTGACAAAGTGACAAGACAGCGATTTAAAAGTTAGTTGCTGCTACGAAGAAGCGTCCACACGACGCTCTCTTGTCAGCCGTGCGCCTGAGGGCGACCCGCAGCATGCGCGATCACACCGACGGGCGCACGTAGAAGTAGTGGAGGCCACGGACGAAGTACTTTAAAGCCCCTAGTGAGGGCGCTGCTGATGCGCGCACGAGAGCAAAATTAGTTTTCAACAGACTCCGGAACATGGATGAAAATAAGTGGGCGGATAAGGTGCACGAGTATCTGTATCTGAGAAGCGTGGACACATAATGGAGGAAGACGTCAAAAAAGTTGGCAACCAAGTACAAGATAATTCAAACTGTAAATAGACAACTAGGAGTGATCAGAAGGAAGGTGAGAGAAATAGAGACAGGGAATTAGATGCAAAGAATTTAAACAAAAAGGACAATGGATATTTACAAGAATGATAAGAAACAAATTTGCAGGGGAAATCTGTAGGATAACACAAAGGGCAGTGCCTTGCTATTTGAGGCTCGAGACGGTTGCCTAAGGACCAAAACATCGCGGAGTAAATATTCGGAGCTAGATGAGGCGTGTGTATGCTGCAGCAAAGATCCGGAGACCACTCAACGCCTCCAAATATCCAAATGAATTGTGAAGGATTAGTCCCGTGAGAACAATAGATAACGTACAGCTTCCAGAAGCGCTTGGGTTTTAAGTGGACAGATCGTCAACCGGTCAGCAGTCGAGATAAACAAGAGACGTTTAGAGTATTGGTGGAAAAAAAGCAGGAAAGAGATTGATACGACCTGATTTGATATCTTAGTCATAAGTAGATGTACAGCTAGGGTAGATTTTGAGGGGAAAAAACATTAATGAAATGTATACAAAATTGCTAGCAAACAAACAAAACGTACTGCATACCTGAATAAATCACATAGGCTAGGGGACTATTTGTCAGCCCCCTGTTTCAAAGGGGTGGGGGGGGGGCGGTCAATAACTCATCATCATGGAGACGCACGGGCGCTTGAGTGAGTGCGCCCGTTATATTGCTTTTTTACCGCACCATTGCAATTTGGAAAGTTTAGCGGGGACATGCCAGAGAAAGTTTAGCGGGGACATGCCAGAGAATGTGAGGTTGCAAATATATCATGCCCTGTTTGAATCGCATCTGAATTATTATGCGCTTCTGTGGGCTACCACCACGAAGCATAATCTTCGTGCACTTCTTCAACTTCAGAAACGAGCACTTCGACATGTAGCCAATCTACCTTATTTCCATTCTACTGCGGACCTTTTTAATAAATATAACATAATACGAGTAACTCATCTGTATGAATACCGGCTACTGGATTCTTTTTCCTTCGGCTCCAAAAATTGTAGAACCCCTTTAAAACATACGTCACGATTTGAAAGCGAAAAACGTGACGCGCGTACCCGCAGCCAGGACGGGTGATTAGTACCATACAGACGCACAAATTATCTCCTGCGGTCACTAAGACACACCCTACCTGCACTGTTAAATAAATTAGGGAGAGAAAATGTTATCGTAAGTAGCTTGACTCGAAAACAAATTAGAGCATATTTTTTGTAAACTGGACTGAATACACAATAAACAAACCAAAAAGGTGATTTCCTTTTTAGATTATTTACTGTATGTAATATGCGTTTGCACTGTGTTTCATAATCCAATGTATCATAATGTGGTGCATCCTAGACATTTTGATTGTTGTGCTTATTTTTCAAATTTGATAGACATCAGTTGGGATGTATAATACAAAATGCGTCTTAGCTTTGTTGTTCACTTAGCGTAATTCATTATTTTTTTATAAAAGCTATATAACTATCTTAAAAGAATAATGTTGCTATACTGTAATTGTTTACCCTAACAAATGAGTGTTTGATATGTTGTACGTATGCCGATAGGGGATTTACTGCTGCCATGTGAGGGCCTTCGGGCACATTCAAGCTTGTAGCGCCCACCGACGCTGCTAAGCGGGAAAGCTAAGGTCAGCGCTCTCGGCCGGCGCCTTGGGGCCGGCTGCGATTGACGAGAAAAATAAAGTTGGGCGGCGCGTGCCAGCGGCGCAAGCACGGCACGCGCTAGTCCGTTCTGAAAGCCTGCTGAGCTGGTCCTCTTGCTCTGGCGCTCCGCTGCGACCCCTCGGTTCCCGACAGTGGTGACTCCAGCCTAAGAGTTGACCGACCCCAGCAACCTCCCGCCCTCAGGTAACCTTCCGCCTGACGCTACCTCGCGCCCATGTGACGTCGCAGCTCTACAGCTTGTCACCTTTACTTGGGAGTGCGGAGAGTTGCGAGCATGCGCTACTCTCGATGGAGGAGAGACACGACCGGCGGCATGGCAAACGAGGATTTAATACGTACAGGAGCGATGAACGCACGCAACACACAACACTGAAACTGAAACTCAAACTAACGGCACGCAAAACTAAAACTGTGATTTAAGAAAAATCTTCACTTGAACTTAAATAACAAACTCAGATTAAATAGCAGCTACTGAAAAAAGGACTATCTCAGTTCCGGAGCCTAGCTCCGCCTTAGAAGTCTCTAGGTCAGTCCTAGCGCGGGTTCGTTAGAGTCTAGCCACCCTGCATCCGGCCTAGCTGCGTCGCAATCGGAAACGTGGGCTTACAGATCGTCGTCGCGAAGTTCTTGTCGAACCTGCGTCGGGCTCGTCCGCAGCATTGAGGGTGTCGTAGGTGTCGGCGCCTCGCGTTGTTTCTTTTGACGGTGGTGAGCTCGTCGGTATCTCGTCGGTGATGTGCCCGTTAGCGATGGCGTTCGCCGTAGCTTAGGCCCACCTGCCTAGGCCTAGCGTCGGGATGCGTCGCAACTTCTTCAAGAGTGCCGACGTGGCGTCCCGAGGAGAATCAAACGTGCCGGTCTGCCGCAGAAGGGGGAGCCTCTCTGGGGTGCCTGGTCCTGCCGCGAGAAGCTGCAGCTCGTCCAAGAGCCTCGCCCGAACTTGCCGAGGTCGACGGCCACACCTTGGACGGCCAGCGTCGCGGACTCAACCAGACCCCCAAGTCTCCCGTCGCCAGAACATAGCTGGAGATGCGACCTTCCTGACTCGGTGCCACGTTGAAACTCAACGGACAGCGCCGTTCGTCCCTCGAGTATGCCTCGGTTCGTGCGTCTCGCGCGCTCGCGCCGTTCGGAACACCGGGCATCGCGTGCTCCTCTTCTTTTTCGCGCCACAGGCGGCCTCTTACATGTGACACAGCTCCGCCTGCCCACGTTCTGGCGCCACAACCCGCAGGTTTGGTTCGCCCAGGTCGAAGCCACCTTCGATCTGCACCACATCACCTCGGAGACTTCGCGGTTTCGCCACTTACTTTGCAACCTGTCTCCTGAGGTGGCTCAGGAAGTGGCGGACGTTATCGCTGCACCTTTGAGTGATGCCCCATACCAGCAACTGAAGCAGAGCATTTTAGATTGTACAACGGTGTCTGAGAGCGCGCGCATCCAGCAGCTGCTTACCTCCGAGGACCTTGGAGATCGCCGCCCTTCCCAGCTGCTCAACAGCATCCCAGCTGCGCAATAGCAACAGCCGCTTAGCAGCGTCGGTGGGCGCTACAAGCTGTATGTCGCAGCTTTTCGCCTGGAGGACCCTCAACAATGTTTGTTGGAAATAAAGTTATTGCCATATTGTCAATTATCGCGGAAAAAATAACTATAGGAGAGATGTGTACCGAGCTGGAACAACTCAACATGATGTTTTCGGACGTGATTCACAATTTGGCATGTGGTCCTTTGCAATTGTGCAAGCACTAAGAAATTTGGTAATTCATTTTCAGTAATGAGGGAATCAATAATAGGAGGAAAATTAACAAGTTCACGTAAGGCGGTCGCAAGAAAAACAGTGCTCGTCCGGTTTACCGGGGACATGCCAAGCCGTCACGGCAGCAGTGGCGGCTTCCTAGGCACAAGCTGAACCATTTCTTCTGTTTTGCAGTTTCACCGGGCAGCTAGATATATTGCAGATCATCATACACGTGCCCTTGTGATCGAACGCCCGGAAGGAGGCGAGCACAATCTCCGAAAACACCTGGAGGCAACTGGTTCCGGGACCACGTGACTTCCGCGACCACGTGGCCATCTGGACATATAAAGCCTGCCACCTTACCGGGGATCGCATACGGCAGCAGTGGCGGCTTCCTAGGCAACATGCTGAACCACGTCTTCTGTGTTTCCAGGTTAGTGGTGCACTCAACGCATTTCAGAATACAAATTGTAGTTTTAGATAGCTGCCACT
>NC_051156.1:58827301-58863139 GCF_013339745.2 Dermacentor silvarum
CTCTATAATTCTATATGGACCTCCGGCGAGATCCCCTCTGCCTGGAAAGAGGCCATAGTGATCCCCATCCTGAAGCAGGGCAAGGATCCATCGTCCGTATCGAGTTACAGGCCCATAGCTCTAACAAGCTGCCTCTGCAAGGTCTTCGAGAAGATGATAAACCGCCGTCTGATACATTTCCTAGAATCAAACAAGCTCCTTGACCCATACCAGTGCGGTTTTCGCGAAGGTCGATCCACCACTGACCATCTGATACGTATTGAGGCACAGATACGTGAAGCTTTTGTTCACAAACAATTCTTTTTATCTGTGTTCCTAGACATGGAAAAGGCCTACGACACCACATGGCGGTTTGGTATATTGAGAGACCTTTCCCACTTTGGTATACGTGGAAATATGTTAAATGTCATTGAAAGTTACCTGCTGAATCGCACATTCCGTGTTCGGGTTGGCAGCGCTTTATCACGACCTTTTGTGCAGGAAACTGGAGTCCCACAGGGTGGGGTGCTCAGTTGCACTCTCTTCATTATAAAAATGAATTCCTTGCGCCTATACATCCCACGCAACATGTTTTATTCAACGTACGTCGATGATGTACAGATTGGATTTAAATCATGCAACCTTGCAATCTGTGAGCGGCAGGTTCAGCTTGGTCTCAACAGGGTGGCTAAATGGGCAGACGAGAATGGGTTCTGCCTAAATCCACAAAAGAGCACCTGCGTCCTTTTTTCTCGAAAGAGAGGACTGTACCCTGACCCCGACATTGACCTGCAAGGACAGAGTCTACCTGTAAAAACGGAACACAAATTCTTAGGCATAATTCTTGACACAAAGCTAACATTCATACCACACCTAAAACATCTAAAAAACAAATGCATGAAAACAATGAATATTTTAAAAGTGTTGTCACGCACTACATGGGGTAGTGACAGAAAGTGTCTGTTAGATTTGTATAAAAGCCTCATACGAACACGCCTAGACTACGGGGCCATAATTTATCAGTCAGCCACCCCAACCGCGTTGAAGATGCTGGACCCCATCCACCATCTAGGTATTCGATTGTCTACAGGTGCCTTTAGGACAAGCCCTGTGGAAAGCCTTTACGTGGAATCCAATGAGTGGTCCCTCCACTTGCAGAGGACCTACACAGCTTTCATGTATTTTCTTAGAGTGAATGCAAACAGTGAACATCCCTCATATTCCACCGTAAATGATTTGTCCAGCTCCCACCTCTTTCATAACCGACCTGCAGTAAGAAAGCCCTTCTCGTTGCGTGTGAGAAGTCTGGCTGAGGAAATGGATGTCCCACTCTTTGAACATCGTCTAATGACACCCACTATACAGGTCTCACCGTGGCAGTGGCAGATTGTCGACTGTGATTTGTCATTTTTACATGTTACGAAGCACGCCCCGGTTGCACACATTCGAATGCATTTCCTCGAACTGCAGCATAAATACTCCTGTCCGGAATTTTACACCGATGCATCAAAGTCTCATGCTGGCGTCTCTTATGCAGCGGTTGGCCCATCATTTTCAGATGCCGACGCCCTGCACCCACAAACGAGCATTTTTACAGCAGAGGCTTATGCAATACTGTCGGCTCTTAAACATATCAAGGACTCTAAAATACCCAAAGCAATCATTTACACAGACTCGCTGAGCGTAGTAAAAGCTTTAAAATCTCTTAAAAGGCACAAAAATCCCGTAATAGTATCGCTTTATTCATTCATATGTAGTATTTATGCGTCTGGGCAGCATGTTGTGGTGTGCTGGGTGCCAGGACACCGAGACATCGAGGGAAATGTACTGGCAGACCAGCTTGCCACATCCATCGAGGCAAAAGCTGGCAACACATCTATGCCCGTCACTGTTCATGATATGAAGCCATATCTACGCAAGAGACTTCGGGTCCATTGGCAGAGTTTGTGGGACGGCCAGACTCATAACAAGCTCCATTTAATTAAGCCCCATTTAGGAAACTGGCCATCAACCACGAAATCTAGAAGAAATGATGTCCTATTCTGTAGGCTCAGAATAGGACACACTTACAGCACGCATAATTACCTGCTGTCTGGAGGCGAACCACCTACCTGTACTAGATGCGGGGAAGCACTTACTGTACTTCACATCCTAGTACAGTGTCCATTAATAGAACCTGAAAGAAAAAAGCACTTTGTTCAAGCCTATAAAGAGAATATACCCCTTCACCCAGCTATGTTTTTACATAATGACCCGATATTTCCGCACGATTCAGTTTTAGCCTTTTTAAACGACCTCGACATTTTGCAAGTTTTTCGCCCGAGAGATTCGTAGTGGCATCCTCTTTCAGAGGACGCCGCTGCGACAGCATATTTGAAATGCACTCTCCTCCAGGCCCTTGCTTCTAAGGGTCCCTGTGAGGCAGTAGTGCCTTGTATCCCTCGCAACTTTTTTATACTATATTATATTCATTGCGCCTCTATCACGTCATTGTCATGATCTTAGTATTTTGTCTTTTACGCACCTTTAGTGCGCAGGATTTTAGGCCCCTTTACAGCCACCCTACACCTATCCACTGTCACTGATCATACCATTGCTCACTCAGTACACCACGTCTTGGCGCTCTTTGGCCATAGCTGGCCCTTGCGCCACAAAACAACATATATCATCATATCAGATGAGCAGACCTGGTGGCTTCGTCGGCGAGGTCATTACCAGCAATGCTGGTATGTCCCGGTAGCCACTGAAATATAATTTCATGCCCTCTAGCGATAGCTTGATGGTGGTCTTCTCTTATCTCACATACCAGCTGCTCATGAGTCCTGTGATAAATGGCAAAATGCAGACTCTGAAGTGCTGCCTTAGAATCACAAAATATGACCCATTTCTGAGGTGTCTCTTGCAGGAGGTATTGTACAGCAGCACGCAGGGCAGCAAGCTCTGCCGCCGTTGACGTTGTGACGTGTGACAGTTTGAACTTGAGTGTGGTTTTCGTAGCCGGAATGACAACGGCACCTGAAGAACTGGTAGATGAGACGGAACCATCGGTATAGATGTGTATTCGGTCCAGGTAGGTCTCATTCATTAATAACAGCGTCATCTGCTGCAGAGCTATTCTTGGGTGATTGGCCTTCTTCTTTACGCCCGGAATACTTAGGCGCACCTGAGGCTGTTGCAGGCACCACAAGGGGAATGAAGGCCTTGCTGCTGGGGTGTATCCTGATGGAAGGCAATCTTGATTGGTGACGATAACTACAGAAAACGTGGAACGTGGTCTCCACGAAGGCAAAAACGCCAAGTGATGATCGGGGACGCGGGAAAGATGACGGATATGTGCCCTGAGACAATCCACTGCAACGTATGTTTGGATCGGATGATCTTTGGCGAGGACGATTGTTGCAGGTGTGGACGCACCGCGAGGAAGTCCTAAGCAAGTGCGCAAGGCTTGGCCCTGTAAGCTCTCCAACGAGCGAACATTTGACTTGCACGTATTGGACAACACTGGAAGGCTGTAGCGTAGGTATCCTAGAAATAGAGCTGTGTACAACTGAAGCATGGAGCGTACAGATGTGCCCCATGTTTTGCCGCACATGAATCTCAGTACCTGGGCAATCGACGACAGTTTTTTCTTCAGGTACGTGCAATGAGGGCTCCAGGAAAGATTGCGGTCGATTATTACGCCTAAAAATCGATGGGTCTTTCCGTAGGCAATAGTGTGTTCATTAATAGAAACTGGGTATGGTGTCATAAGTTTTCGAGTGAATGCCACCAACGCACATTTCTCGCTTGCTACAGTCAAGCCTTGTGCTTGAAGATATCCTGATGTCAAGGTTGCTGCCCGTTGCAAACGCGCACGCACCTGAGGCCGAGTAACTGCAGACGTCCAAAGGCAGATGTCATCTGCGTATATCGAGAGGCAGATTATCTTAGGTAAAATGTCAGCTAGTCCAATGAGTGTCACATTGAACAACGTCGGACTCAATACTCCTCCCTGATGCACGCCGCAGTACGTGTAATGTTCAGCTGTGGGGCCGTCTTCTGTTTGCACAAAAAACGACCGGCGAGTTATGTAGTCGGATAACCAACGAAGCATGCAGCCGTCAAATCCAATAGTCTCCAGGGAGGTGACGATGGCTTCATGTGCAACGTTGTCATACGCGCCTTTCACGTCGAGAAAGAGCGCAACTGATATGCGCTTACGGCTTTTCTCCTGCTGCACAAATCTCGTGAGGCCAATGAGGCTGTCCATTGAAGAACGACCCCTACGAAAGCCTGCCATGGAAGCGGGGTAGATATTGTAACGCTCGAGATACCATTCTAGACGTGCAAGGACCATCCTTTCCATAACCTTGCCGATGCAGCTGGCAAGAGCAATAGGGCGATATGGCGCCAAGTCCAACGGAGATTTTCCAGGCTTTAGTAATGGTACCAGCCGACTTAACTTCCATTGTCGGGGAACTGTACCTCTATGCCATGAGTTGTTAAAGCTGTTCAGAAGCGCTCTTCTTGCCTCTTGTCCAAGGTGTCCCAGGGCAGAATAGGTGACGCCGTCAGGGCCTGGAGAGGATGATCGTTTAGAGACTGCCAGGGCAGCCTCGAGTTCTTCCATGGTAAATGACACGTCCATTTCCGGTAACTTAGCCGCTTGGAGGTCACTTACATCACCGTTGATGTTGACAGGCTCGCCAGTGACTCTCGCACAGAATTCCTCCGCCACACCAAGCTCTGTTTGGCCAAGATGGAGGGCCAAAGCTGCAAATGGGTGTCGTTGTTGTGGGCATGAACGAAGACCACGTACTGTCCTCCAGATATGTGAAAGCGGCTTGCGAGGGTCCAGTGACTCGCAGAATGTCTTCCATTGTTCTCTCTCTAGTTTGTCTATGCGACGCTGAATTTTCTTCTGAATGCGACGTGCGTCTCTCAGATCATAAATTGATTTAGTGCGCCTGTATCGTCGTTCTGCACGCCGTCGAATCGCATGAAGTCTTTCAAGTTCAATGTCGAAATCCGTTCGGCTTGATGACAATGATGATGAACTCTTGCAAACTTTAAGTGCTTCTGCGATGGTGTCGGCGATATCGCCGGCGAAATCTCCCCCACATGCTTCTTCCATAAGCGACGTAAACATAGTCCAGTCAGTGCTCTTCAAGATACCCCGAGAGAAAGACCGAGTGAGTCCATTAATCGTCAGGTATGTGGGAATGTGATCACTCCCATGAGTCTCGATGTCGCAAAACCATTTAACATGTGATGTGAAGTTCCGTGACACCAAAGTAGGACCCCGTAGATACGTCGGGCTACCATCGTTCATGATGCAGAGGTCATAATCAGAGGCAAACGACGCAACATTCCTTCCCGTGGAGTTTATCTTGGTGCTTCCCCAAAGCAAGTGGTGCGCATTGAAGTCCTCAGTGATGACCCAGGGGCCATCAGTTTCCTTTAATATGTATTTCAGTCTTTCAGGGTCAAACAGCCTTGATGGGGTGACTCACGGGCAACTCACGCTGCGTGAAGATTGTTTTCAAGGGGCAACTGCCTCCCGTCTCACGTTAAGGTAGGCCACTTTCGGCATCCTATCCGGCCTTTTATTCCGAAGCCTCTACAGCGCCGCAAATGCATGAAGATCGGACACGTGAGCAGCGTCTTGAGAACGAGACAGTGTGCCCCCGCGGCGCTGAACCACACGCCGCGGATAAATGTGCTGCCACTGTCATGAAATGTCCAAACTGCCACGGATCTCATGAGGCCTCATCGAACGACTGCCCCAAGATTAAGAAGGAAATGGCTATCTTAAAAGAGATGGCAAGAGATCATTCCTCTCATCGAGAAGCCGCCTTCAAGTGCTCTTCAATTATATGAAATCTTTCATATACAATTATATGAAATCTTTCTTGGGGAATAGAACTGCCACTATCGGCCTAGATGAAACCCGATCCGGCTCTTTCAATATGCCAAACAGGGGCACACCACAAGGTGCCATCTCCTCACCCATACTGTTCAACTTGGGGATAAATAATCTAGCCCATAGGCTGGAAAAGTGTCCAAATCTGCATTTTGCCCCTTATGCAGATGACATTACTCTTTGGGCGACAAAAGGCTCAATCGGAACAAAAGAACAAGTTCTTCAAAACGCCATAAACATAGTGCATGATTTCGCCACTGAGCACGGAATGAAATGTGCACCTGAAAAATCAGAATGCATTACGGTACACGGAAAATATTACAACAAATCTGAAAAAGCTGAACTGAAGCTTGGAGACTCGACACTTAAAGAATCCCCAAAAGTGAGGATTTTAGGGCTGTGGATACAACACAATACTAGAGCAGATCATACCCTAAACATTCTAAAGAATTCAGTAAAACAAATCACGAGAATGATAGGAAGAATTACGCGGAACGGGAGAGGACCAAGTGAATCAGACGCATTAAGACTAGTTCGAGCTTTTGCATTAAGCAGAATTACCTACAGCCTCCCGTATCACGAGCCTAACCGTAAAGAGACAGAGCAGGCAGACATCCTAATACGCACGGCGTATAAGGCCGCCCTGGGTCTACCACTGGGGACATCCACGGAGAACTCGAGGCTCTTGGGGTGTACAACACCTTTGAAGTGCTCAAAGCAATGACAATGGCCACACAACGAGAACGCCTTAATATGTCACAGGCGGGCAGAAGGGTCCTAGAAGAGCTGGGATACCCGGTGAACCCACAATACTGCAGCAGCAAACTAGTGGACATATCGAGGGAGATACGAGAAAAACTAAAGATCTCCCCCATTTCCCAAAAAAACGAACCCAAAATATCATGCAGGAAGGCGTAGTGCCCGAGCCCAACAATTAGAAAAACGATTCGGCAATAACCCCGACACAATATACACAGACGCAGCACGGAACATTAATGGGACACGTTATCGTGGCTGCTTCGGGACCCTCCGCTATTCCAAGAACCATAACAACAGCTGCAGTGGCCCTGGCAATAAAGACACGGCAGGGAGAAGACAGGCCTGCCTACGTCCTTACGGACTCCCAGGCTGCCTGCTAACTCTTCCTCCACGGAACAATCCCTAGGATCGCCTTTAACATCTTGGGCGATCGACTAAGACAAGAACATCACATTGTATGGTGTCCGGGGCATGTTGGTACGTGTGACTGGTAACACAGGGGCAGACGCTCTTGCTCGCGAGACTTCAATCCGAGCATGAAATGACACCCAATCGGAAACAACAATCAAATATTAGCATGCGATGTCTTAGAACATTAACGTCGTTCTCGCCAAGCACTCGCCGCGCCAAACCCGCAATTAACAGTGGAGGAGGTTCGGCTGTACAAAAAAATCCAGACAAACACCTAACCAAATCTGGGGTGATGGCATGCCATCTGGCCAACCAGATATGCCAGTCAATGCCCTGGTGTGGGGGGAGGCTATCCTTGCCCCGTGTGACATGGGAGTGCTATAACGACCCAAAAATTCTAATTCACCCCGTTTAGCACAAAATTCCTTTAGGAAGCCTTGGGCAGCCATCCTCGCCCGGACTGACCTGGGGACTCAATTGAGCCTGCTCTACCAGGCAGGGCGCGTGGCGGTGGCCACTGGAGTCCTGGACTAAGAACCCACCTTCCGGGCCCCTTAACCATATTTTTCCTAAATAAAGTTATTTCTCTCTCTGTCTCTCTAGCAATAACAGACCGGTCCTCCGGGCAGCGCGGGCAGCTTTAGCCCTTAGTGCTGCGTGCTTTCTCATCGCGCAGCACTGCCTAGCTTCGTAGCATTAATATAGATTTCACTATAATATAATATAGTTTTCGCGTTTTCTCAATGGAGCAATAGTTTCTGGTCGGGACATATTATTATCACTCCACGAAGAATGCACACGCTGGAAAGCGCGGGGATATGAGCACTGCTGGCATGGAGAAGCCCTCTCGCCTGTATAATCGAGGGGGTCACAGATTAGCTCCACGAGCTAGCTTGACTGGAAGAGTGCTCCATTCATGGCCCGCGCGTTACAGCTCAAATCGAACGTGATAGTACAAATAGACAAACCTGAACGCTTGACATTACTCTATAGAGTTACCGCTTTGCACGCCCAAAAGCGAAAAGCCTGCAAAGGATTGAATAAATGCTAACGTGAATGTTACAGTCGACAAGGACATAGTCGACGAGCAGAGAGAAAGAAATCATCGCCTACTCCAGCAACGCTAGCAGGTAGGTGATTGCACATAGTTAATTATTTATGTTGTCTGTGTGCGTGAAGTATAAATTCCTATAATTCATTGTCCTGTATTTATTCTCTCGCACCTTTCGTTTGTAAAGCGTATTGACGTAATTTTTAACACCTCGGCCTTTCTTAAACGCGCCAAAGATCGACGTAAAAGGTGGATTTAATGCTTAAACATCTCCTTCGGCTTTTCCTTAGCACGCTGTGCGAGATGGTTAACTCACTGCTAATTTCAAGGATAATACTCATTATCCATCGAACCCACCTGTAGAGTGGTATGCCTAAGGCTATGGTGTGTAACTACAGTGTGCTATGCCATAGTATGCAACATGGACAAATAAACTGTTGAGCAGTTCATATTAAAACTTGTTCGCGTGACTGCTATACCTGCATGCATTTGACGAACACACACGTTTCATAATTTTCGTATGTTTTCATTGATATTGTTTTTGGTTCCCTTTACTGTGCTTCAGTTACGAAGGTGGACCTCATTCAAAAGCTCACCAAGCGAAAGATGCGAACACCAGAAACCATTTTCGATCTGGATGCATTTCCAGCGAGTAGGTTGTACACAAATGTATGTACTATGAAAAAATTCACCTTGTAAACCACAAAGCAGTGGCGGTATGCATAACATTGCACATCATTGAAAAAAAAACGAATGGCATAAAAACACAATTGTAATGCTGACATTCTACAACGTTTAATGGAATATTTCACCATCTTAACACCTGCAACTGTGAAAGCTTTTGTCAACGTGGTTTATTGTTTCAGTTCATTATTCCGCTCATTTCAATTAGGCAGTAGCAGGCCTAAAGTACACTTCCATATTAAACAGTTTTGCTAGTATGTAGTGTTCCCTGCTCTGGCTGTATTGTTTTACGAGCGCTAACTTCCAACGAAATTTTTATCTGAAAAACAAGGTTTATATACATGAAAAAAATGAATTGCACCACCTTGACGTCATGAATTCATTATCGCGTCAAAAAGGCAATCTTTTTGTTGACAAGTGCCACTGACGGGCAGCTAATGCACATGCCCTCGGCCCTCGCAATGTGAAAAGCTTCTAGTATTTCTCTTTCTAGTCTATCTCCGGAACGTACCGAGCGCCGTTACATTGCGAGGGCCAAAGGAATGCCCATTAACTGCCCGTCAGTGGCACTTGCCCACAAAGAGATTGCCTTTTTGACACGATAAACAGTTGATGACGTCATGGTGGAGCAATTCATTTTTGTCATGTATATAAACCTTGTTTCTTCAAATAAAATTTAGTTCGAAGTTGGCGCCCGTCTGTTGTACCTTTCTACTTTACGTCCTCGTCGCTTTTGCGCTGTTTTTTCTTCAAGTATGATACACCAACTCGAACACATCAACCTCCTGCTGCTTAGATCTCTAAATACACTTATTCATTTGAAAAAAATGTCGCAGTTTCGCCCGAAAGGCGAAGCATCGATTGCGATAGCAAATTAGTAGAGAGCTATTCGGAGTAGGGATAGTAGTTTTATCGGCTGCATAAACTAGGACACATTGGCTCACTAACTGAATTAACAATCGTGGTGTCAGCGCGCACAAGCAGACATGAATAGATCCCACTGATTGACCGTAGGCAACGACTGTCAAAATGCTTACAGCAAGCGCAAGTTCGCGCGGTCTATCGCTTTCAACGGAAACTGAGCGGCGAATGCACAGCGAATACAAAGGTCAGAGCCGTGTGGAGATAAGAGACGGTGCGGGCGACCGCCGGGCAAAGCGCAGAGAAGTTGTTGGCTGAGGAGAAGCTGCCCCCCCCCCCCCTCTTACCGTTTCTTGCTTTCGCGTGGGAGATTGAGTGGCAAGATACGCCTTTGATGCCGGAGCACAGCGCCGTCCCGCCTCCCTCCCTCCCATTCCCCCACGGCCTTTGGCGGGACGGTCGCGTTTGCTTTCCGCCGTGCGTTCACTCTCCGTGATAGCGTGCGGGGGAGTTCTCTCTCCTTGATAGCTTTCGCTCGCGCATACGGCGCGCGGCGACGATTTTATCGCCCTTGGAATCTATACGGAACCTCACGGCAACGGCGACGCGGACGGCAGAAATCCGGTTGAAGTGTCCATATCATTGCTATCGCAATAAAAGCAAAAATGTTGCGGTTCGAAGCATTGATGGATGGATGGATGAAGAACTTTATTAGTGTCCTTTAGGGCGCGTGCTAGCGCACAGCGGGCCGCTCCCACATCGGAACTTCTAGAAAGGCCGAGCCTCTCCGCTGCGTCGCGGGCCCGTTGGACAGCCCATAACTGTTCTTCGGGGTTGGGGCTGCGTAGAACCGCATCCCAACGTGGAGAACTGTTGCTTTCATCGCCGCGTAACGCGGGACGTCGCCAGAGCATGTGAGGTAAGCTCGCTAAGTCATTGCATAGTGCACATGCATTTGTTGTCTGAATTTCTGGGTACATTTTGTGAAGAAGTATGGGGTTTGGGTATGCCCCCGTCTGTAGAAGCCGTAGTGTTAAAGCCTGAGGTCTATTGAGTTTACAATGCGGGAGGGGGTAGATCCTACGAGCCAAGTAAAAATGCTTAGTAATTTCGTTGTACGAGAGAGGAGAGTCCCGATAGTCAGTACCCCCAACGTCACACTGCCCGGTACTCGCAGCTACGCGGTCGATAATCCCTCGCGCAGCATTGTGTGCCGACTCATTGAGGTTGGGCGGGGCACCCTCGATCTGTCCCATGTGGGCTCGAAACCACATCACTGTGTGTGGCTTGATCTGCTTGCTTCCTAGTATCCCTAGGGTAAGCTCAGATATGGTTCCTTTGGCAAATGCCCGAACGGCTGATTTCGAGTCACTGTAGATTGATGTCCTCTTGTCGTCCAATAAGACCATCGCTATTGCAGCCTGCTCTGCGGTCTCAGAGGACGTCGTCCGAATCAAGATTGCGTTCGTTACTTTACTTTCATGGTCTACGCTAACCGCAGCGAAGGCCTGTCCGTCGGCGTAGCGAGCTGCGTCTACAAAACTGTTCTCCGAAGCCCGTTCACGAGCCTTTTCCAGGAGGGCCTTCGCGCGCGCCCGACGTCTTCCCACGTTGTGTTCCGGATGGATGTTTCGTGGGATCGGGGCGACAGTGATGCGGTCCCGCTGCTCTCGAGGGATGCTGCAGAACTTTGTTTTGACTACTGTGGGGGAACGCCCAGCTCCTGCAGGATGTGTCTTCCAGCTTGTGTGGTAGATAGCCTGACGAACTGGGCCCTCTCCTGTGCTTCCGCCAATTCCTCGAGCGTGTTATGCATGCCGAGTTGAAGTAAGCTTTCCGTGTGTGTGTATATGGGGAGGCCGAGGGCTCTCTTGATTGCCTTGCTGATTAATCCGTTGAGCTTATCCCACTCCGATCTTTGCGAGTTGTGCATGGCCGCGACGTAAGTGAAATGACAAATTACGAACGCATGCACCAATCTCACGAGGTTGTCTTCTCCGAGGCCTTGCTGCCGGTTGGCCACTCTTCTTATTAATCTGATGGCATTGTCCGTCTTCTTAGTGAGACGCAGGTTGTTAGAGCCACTCGACTCGACCATCATGCCGAGAATCCGGATGGCATCCACCCTCGGAATATAGCCTCTGTCGTTTGTCCGTAGTTTGATGTCGCATTCGGCGAGTGGCTTCCATCCCTTTGGTTTGGGGCCTCTGCGCTTGGGTCGATACAGTAGCAGTTCCGACTTGTGAGGTGAGCACCGAAGGCCCGTGGACACGAGGTATTTCTCGGTAGCATCAATCGCCTCTTGCAGGGCCGTCTCTACCTGTCCATCACTACCTCCCGTACACCAGATGGTAACGTCGTCTGCGTATATGGTATGGATGATACCGTCGGTAGCAGAGAGTCTCCTGGATAGACCAATCATGGCGAGGTTAAAGAGGGTTGCCATAGCAAATTAGTCGACAGCTATACGAAGTAAGGATATTAGTCTTATCGACCGTATAAGCTTGCAAACATTCTCTTAATAACTGCATTAACAAGCACAGTGTCACGGGCGCACAGGTAAACGTGAACATATCTCGCTCGATGTCCGCGGGAACTCGCTGCCAAAACCCTGCAGTCAGGATACGCGGCATTATATACCTGTAAATATAGTATATTTAGTTTTTTTTGTGCAGCAACAATACCTGGTGAAGGATGCTGGCCCGATGCGCGCCATGCACCCTCGTGGCCATTGTTGGAGACGTGGTGATTGAGCTTGCAATAATGTGATCAAGCAGGCGCTAGGAGAGAGGGAGGGGATGGCAGGAGAGCGCCCACGGTAACGTGATAAAGCGCGCGCTAAGGTAATGCCGCCTGGATAGCACAAGGCCTGTGCACTTCGATCTATGACGACATGCTACCTGGTCGGACTGTGATAGAATAGGTGATCAGTAAAACGAGCAATCGCAGGAAATTGTGGGGCGCGCCGTCTGCTGGCAGCTTCCGGATCGACGGAAGACGCGCCCGACACGGCGGCATCGGCGGCATGCCCGGCGTACGTGTTTTTCTGCGCGGTTTCAACTGTCAGTCGTGCGAAGCTTTCCATCCTCTTTGTCGACCAGCAATGTCGTATCATTCATACAGCTTATTTCTAGGTTTCAGTTCACTCTGGGCGCGATGGTGACAAGCCAAGAAAGGCAAGGATATGATTTTACTCATAAACTAACTTTGGTTTCCGTTTTGGTCGCTTTTTTGTTTCTGACACGTTTAGTTCTACGAAATTTGCCGCTGCTTGGACAGACGCACCATCATTGACTGTTCAGCCTGCTGGTCAGTCAGCCAGCGTATATTAAGCGTATAGATTATTACTTAGAAAATCGGGTGCTGAGGCGATGGCTACAGCGATCTGGTAAATGCTGCTCTGTGATCGTCGCTGCTACCAATATCGTCGTTATAACGGCGCAGCTAGCGCTGGAAATGTTTCATAACGTTGCGCGATGTTAACGGCATTTCTCGGTCCAAACACTAGGTTCATTTGAAGTGGTACGTAGTTAGACGTTTTCGCTTTTTGTCAACAATGGCCGTATCGTAGACATATTACGGCTGGGCATTAGCTCTCTCTGTGTTCGATGACCTAAGGTGGGCTAGTTGGTTACGAGTATTATGTATGTATCTCGCTGTGTCCCGCTTAAATTTGCGCCGTAAAACCGTGTCTCATAATACCTCTATATGTGCATGCGAGTACTGAAATAGTTCTCGTTGTCTGAGTGAATGCTAGCGAAAGAAATATCTTAGGGAATCATTCCGTGTCGGCCCTTACACAGCTAATCGCCGCTTGATAAGTCGCACTCTACGTTCATTTTCTTTTTGTTCTCTGATGGTCTCTGCCTTGTTACAGTTTTGGAAGTGGCAGCCTTGCCTCTGATGCTTCTGTACAGCTGACTCAGCAAGGGATGCTGCAAGGCAGTAGTTACATGCGTTTACCTTTAACGCTTGAATTTGAGCAGCCAACGGCTGAACAACCGACCATGTTTTGTTAGGTACCTGCAACCGGGTAATCTTCGAGTGTGACAAAGCCGGACTGCAAGTGCCTCAACAGGCTTCATGGGCGAAGCGGTGGCGGCGGCTGCGCTAGAGCACTGCACGGGCTCGGGCGTACCCGAACGCCCGGAGCCGGCTCGGCCCGTGCGCCGGGTCGGGCGGGGCAGGGCAGTTTTTTCATGGGTTCGGGCCGGGCTAGGGCACGGCATGTGCTTTTTGACCCGGGCCCGGGCCGGGCTCGGACTTCCTAGTGGTGTGTATGTAACGTGCAGCGAGGTATCCTCGCGCGCCTAGACTCTGAAAACCTGTTGCCCCGGCGCAGCGGGAAGCTAGTAGTGCTACTCCTGTGTACTTCCTTTTTCTTCTTCCGCCGTATTTTGCGCAGTTTGGACAGAACGTAAAAGTCCAGAAAGACCGAAGTCTCCTCAATCCAAAGAATTCCTTTGTATTTCTTACGTAAATCAATTTAATTAATGCTTTCAGCGCGGTGTAAGCGCGTTCGCGACTTGCTGATTCTTCAAAGGCGAATTGGTAAAACGATGACTCGTAAGATAAGGTAATTCGTCACGCGGCTGAAATATGGCACTGTATCAATCGATAATTGCATGCATGTTCTCAACCGGTCGCCTAGAAGCAGCGCAGTACGCTGCACCATGGCGGAACGAGAAGCTTTCTTCCTCCATTTACTGCATCCATGGGCTGCGGTCACGACCGGTCGTGGCTGCGCTTCGGCTATAGTGTACTAGAATACGGTTGAGTGGGACGAGCGGTTGAGGCCGCGCATGCTTTGCAGTGAGGCGCCCGACGTGAAAAAATACTGTGGCGGCGCTGCGATAGAAGTGGATGTAGGGTGCCTCGATGCCAGCGCCGCCGTTCAGGGTGGTGCAATCCTTTGACCGCACCCGCGCCGCCGCTTTCTCGCTGCGACGCCATCTCGATTCACAGCGAGCGGTTGCGAGTGCTTGGTGCCGGTGCTTAGTTCGAGACACAGTGCGCGCAGATGCTTCGCTGACGCTTCTACTTGCTGGACAGTGTTCAGCCGCATGAATGACAAGCTTGTCAAGTGCATCGAGTCGACATGACGGGCTGTTGTGTTCCCAAGTGCGCCGGATCGACGCGTAAAGGGCTTCGTTGTTTACGCTTCCCCCGGGACACAGAGCGAAGGAAGAGATGGGAAGCCCAAGTAAAGCAGTATCACTGGAAGGCAACGGATAGCTCCTACATTTGCGAGGTAAGTGTCAAGAAAGTTTAGACTATCGCATCGTGTTTTTCATTTAAATAAGAAAGTATTCCCTGATCCTCGCTCACGTACCTACGTTCGCTCACGAACTAAGCACTGCACCGATGCTGTCTGAGTAGCCTATGGTTTGCGAGCGCGCGTCGCATAGGCTTTTGCCGTTTTGATCGGCGCAGTCTATGCGAGTAGTACCCTTATTTTAAGAACTGACGAAAATGCTTCGCCGCGAAATAACCTTACATTAGCTACAAATCGCCATGTAAACCACCTATTTTACTTTTTCACGGGAAGCACACATCGTGTGTCTCTTGTTTCTTTTTTTCCCTTCAGTTTCTTTTTTCGCTACTGGTTATTTGGGACTAAAGAAAGCAGTGCTTCTTCTGGGGAGAGTGGCTGTTGTGTACGTGGCAAGCGAAGCATTGTGATTTTCTCTATTCTCAGCAGATATCTTGCGGATCTCAGGTTGTTACGTTATATAGCTCATTTTTTAGACGAATATATTTGTAGCGTGGTGCTCGTAAGCCGATCGTCATTCGTGCTCATTCCCGATCGTAGTGGGTACTGTGACGGTCTTTAAATGCCTGTGCACGGTATGCCCAGGTGTAGTAGAGTTAAGGGGCATCATGGGACCAAAATCTTTCGGCGCTTTCTGGCATGGTGTCTGTTGTAGCCTGTGCATTTCTTCGAAACGTGTGAAGCGAGGTAATACAGCATTACTTCTGCGAAAATTTATTTTTAAGCACTGTAATGGGTTCTGTGTATTTAGAAGGCAACTTTTCATATCAATAATCACTTTTGTTGTTTTACTTGTACTTAGAAACACTTTGAAGAGGACCAGTACGAGGGAAATCGACAGGATGGGCGCCGTCTGTTAAAGTCAACAGCCCTACATCATCATGGACTATATTTTGGAAGTGAAAACATTGCTAATCTGTATTTGACTGTCTTAGTTTCATTTACGGTTTTTGTACGCGATATGTATGCAGTGTTGTTTATTTTTTCAATGTAGTTATCAGTGTTATAATGGTTATTTATAAAATGTTCTGTACTCGCCATCGATGTGTTTGGCTGATGCGACGTATTCGATGGTAGTTGCTGTATTCTGGCTGGATATCTTGATTAATATTACCCGCGGTTGCGTTTCCTTGTTTGCATTCTTGTTTTCGATTTATATTGTGTGTAATAAGGTTGATGTACTCGCTTGAACCCCCATGTAATGAATAAATAAAAAAAATCTCTCACTATCCCGAATTGTGTGTCGAGCCTACCTTGCGAATTTTTTTATCTCGTCTTTCAACATAATCTTCAGGCGCCACACAGTACATATAATTTTTCATGTACATTTCTCTTTCATGATTGATTGTACTAGACATTATAAGTAAATGTATTTTGTGCATCGTTTGGTTTCTTGTGTGTACTACGCACGATTGACACAGACAAGTTACGTTACATGTTTCTCTACAGCACTAACTAAACCTTATTTTCACATCGCAGTTATTTTTACACCAGCTTAAACCTGTCAGCACACAGTTTTGTGGGCAAAAAAAGCAAAATTGCGCGTAGATATCCTCAAATAATTGCAACGAACGCGAAGAGCACGCGCAACGCAAACTAACCGCTGTGCGCGAGTGGCTGGCTACGGTAAAGGAGGCGTGACGTGTAAACCAAAATACAACAGCGAAAAATAAAAACTTTACACACACGGGGGTTGCAAACCTTATATACCAAGCATCGAAGCGCAAAAAAAATAGTGCGTATTTCAAATATACACATGGCATATTAAATGTAAATTGAATTAGGCAACTTGGGGCATGTTCCCGACGCCATACATTTACGTCTTGGACCTTCGACGAGTTAACGGCTATTGGTTATAAAGATGTGCAGATGCGATACCGATAAAAAAAATCCTCATCAAGGCAAAGCACTTGGAAGTGCGCCGCGAGTAACACTATTTATGAACGCAGCGTAGCTGAGTCTCAGCTCGTGTGACTCAATATGGCGGCGCCAGCGGGGTTGTCTCCACCCTGGACGGCGGCGCTGGGCATCGAGGCACCCTAAGTGGATGGGGCCGCACCAAGGTCGCGCCGTTGGAAACTGCTAATTGATACTGCCCGGCAGGGTCATTCGTACTACTTTGCGCGCAAAATCTTCCCCGCAAAAGCTGTGACCCTTCAGTTTCAAACTTCTCACCGGACAACGTACCTTGTACCGGTGGACCCACCGCTACTTACACATGAGGTCCTTCTATGTGCAGACCGAGTACGGTCCGACGTCTCAACACTGCACATACCGTGGTGTTCCTCAAGGTGGCCGTTTTGAGTCCCACACTATTCAACCTGATTCAACTTGTTTAATCTTGTCGGTCTCGTGGAACGCATACCAAATGCTGTCCATATATCAATGTATGCCGATGACATCTGCGTGTGGACGTTAGGAGTAACACGTCCTCAGGTGCGCGCGAGACTTCGAAAATCTGCGACATCAATTTCGGCGTATCTCAGCGAACAAGGCCTCCAGATTTCACCTGAGAAATGCACGCTGGTCGCGTTTACGCGGAAGTCAATGATGGCTTACGCCATATCCATCAATGGGCAAAACATCTGTTACGCCAGGACGCATAGATTCTTAGGGGTGATCATTGATCGAGATCTCAGCTGGAGTCCCCATGTGATCTACCTGAAGAAACGCCTAATGGCCATTTCGCACGTTTTCAAATTTCTTGGAGAGAAAACGTGGGGAGCATCAGTACACGCAATGATAAAACTATACAGGGCACTGCTTCTCGGATATCTGAGATACAGCTTACCTGTACTGAGCAATACCTGCAGAAGCAACATCCACACAATCGAAAGTGCTCAGGCGCAGGCCCTAAGGGTTTGTCTTGGATTTCCACGATGCACATCGACAGCGGAAACAATTGCAATAGCTCAAGATTACCCAGTGACAACTCATATGACATTGGAAGTGCTCAGAGCACACATCGGGCACATTGCCCGTTCCCCTTTCCATCACCTCACCACTCTGATGAATGACCGACCCACTGCCTCCTTTTGCCAGGCGATATCGGCGTCTATAGAGACTGCTATCACCTCCTTGGTGTTTGGCTCGTCCACAAGTTCGACTCTCGGTACCAGGGATTGGAACGAAAACAGGACTCTCGTCCCCAGCTCTCAAGCAGCTATCTCTCCTCATGCTGCACGTGACATATAAGGACCATTTTCACATTTACACTGATGGCTCGACAACTCTTGACGGATCTACACGGGCTGTGATCTTCCCCGCAAAAGCTGCGACCCTTCAGTTTCAAACTTCTCACCGGACAACGTCGACTGCGGCGGAGCTTGCTGCACTTCACATGATTCACGAAGGCTTACCACGAAGACGGGGCATATTTACAGATTCAAAGGCCGCCCTGCATTGTCTGCTATCCGCCCTACGTCGTGGACAACAAGACCAACTTGTGCTGGAAATAAGGCACCTTTGTCACCAACTAGCAGAAAAAGGACATGACATCACTTTTCAGTGGCTCCCAGGCCACTGCGGCATCATGGGCAACGAACAGATCGATGAAGCTGTGAGGAGGGCTCACGAAAATGCTGTGAAGGAACCCATCCCGCTATCAAGAGCCGATGCAGTAACAAAGCTTCGCATAATCGCGCGTGATTCCACACGAGCCATGTGGAACACACCTGGTCTCCAACATACTCGACTGCACCGCCTGGACCCATCCCTCCGACTACGCATTCCATCTGGACTTCCTCGAATCGAGACAACTGCTCTCTACCGACTGTGGCTTGGAGTATCCTTTACGAATGCTTTTGCTTGTCGCATCGGAATGGCTGACAGTGCTGCCTGTGATACTTGCGGCAGCGAGGAAACAGTCCAACATATCCTGTGTCATTGTCCCCGCTACAGCTCCCAGAGACAGTCGCTCGTAACGGAGTTGGCACGCCTCGACGACCGGCGGCTTTCTGAGCAGACGATTTTAGAATGCCGACTGATACGGTCTTCACAGCAGAAGGCGACGAGGGCGCTACTGAAGTTCCTCCGGTCAAGCGACCTGTTTGAACTACTGTGACGCTCCTGAGTTCCTTTGTGTGTGTGTGTGTTTTTTTTCTGTTTTATCTCCCTCTCTAGGTGTGTGCATTTTTCTTTCTCTTTCTGTCTCCCCTTACCCCTTCTCCTAGTGTAAGGGTAGCAAACTGGATGTTTACCTTCCGGTTAACCTCCCTGCTATTGGCATCTCATTATCTCTCTCTCTCTCTCTCTTGCGCGCGGCATTTGCATTCAGACCGCTCAAATTGTGTTCATAATTGCATATGACATGTGTTTATAACTTAAGAATAAATTCCTTTCATTCTATTTCTGATTTCATTTTTTAATGCCGCTCGGTGGTGTTTTTCGGTCTCGGGCCGGGTTCGGGCCGGTTCCGAGCCGGGCCGGGCTTGGGCCTAAGGTAAAGGAGTGGCGGGCCGGGCCAGGCGAGTAACGTAGATTATTTCCGGACCGGGGCCGGGCCCGGGTCTCATCATAAAACTTTTGGTCGGGCTCGGGCGGGCAGCCCAACGTAAAAACGGGCCCGGCCGGGCCCGGGCTGAAAAACTCTGCGCCTGCAGTGCTCTAGGCTGCGTTGCCTCGAACCAGAACCGGATGCTGTGAGCCCATATCACCGCACGGATTTTCATGCCATAGATGTGCTATCAACGCACTTTTAGGAGCGCCCCTGTAGTAGTGGATATATCAAGTAGAGCACTGCACGGGCTCGGGCTTACCCGAAAGCCCGGGCCCGGCCCCGGTCTGGGCCGGGTAGAGGAGTTTTTTCACGGGCTCGGGCCGGGCTCGGGCATGGCGTGTGCTTTTTGACCCGGGCCGGGCTCGAGTTTTTTGACGCGGGCTCGGGCCGGGCTCGGGCTTTCTGCGAGTTATTCTCGGGCTTCTCAACTCTGAAAAACCTGTATTTTTCGGTCTCGGGCCGGGTTCGGGCCGGTTTCGAGTCGGGCTCGGGCCGGCCTTGGGCTTAAGGTAAAGGGGTGGCGGGCCGGGCCGGGCGGGTAACGTAGATTATTTCCGGGCCCGGGCCGGGCCCGGGTCTCGCCATAAAAGTTTGATCGGGCTCGGGCGGGCCGCCCAATGTAAAAACGGGCCCGGGCCGGGCCCGGACCGCAAAAATCGGCCCGTGCAGTGCTCTAATATATATCAAGTCCTGACAACCGTTCTCCTCCGAACTTTGGCAGTGGCGGCAGCATCTGACACATGTCCGCTGAAACACGTTTTTGAAATATTACAGGTTAGTCACATGTTTGTTTGCCTATTCTGACGCCCGCGACTTGCCGCTGCTGCCTTTGCTGCCACAGTGTTTTTCTTTCTTTTCTTATTTTGTGAGCTATGTCGTCTAGAAATAAGTCTGACGATATAGAGAAACTTGTCCGGGATTTCCGGAATGAATTTCAGGACACGTGTTCGGCTCTCGAAAGAGAGCTAAGAAAGCAACATCGAGAGATGACAAAAAGCCTCGAGTTTTTCAACAAAAAGTTTGAAGACATTACTGACCACTGTAAAAAATTGCAACAAGACAATTGGGAACTTGGAATGAGGCACTTTTGAAGGATTGTGTGGAACTAAAGAACCAGGTTTCTGACACTGACAAGAGAATGATCGCGCTAGAACAGTATTCCCGTAACAAAAACATTGAACTAAGGGACAATGTGGACCTATCAACCGGAATGATTTCCCTAATGCGAACATTTAAAGGTGCTAATTGTGCCTGCACAAATACTACCTGCGGTGTATGAATCGGGGCCACGTGTTCTCAAAAATAATACTAATAGGTTCACTAATAAAAATAATAGGTTCACTAGTAAATATATATTCTGTACGTCTAAGAGGAGATTCATAAGTCCTTAAGTAGGTTTGAACTGTAAGCATGCGGAATCTCGTGTGAAGGGAAGGTAATCGTGCTTCCTGGTATAACACGTTATTAGCACCGAATTTAGGCAGACCTAAGCATAATCGAAGAGCTTCTCTTTCTAAAAGAAGAAGTGGTCTTATTTTATATTTTGCACTTCCGGAAAACAAAACACAGCCAAATTCTAGAATCGGTCGTACATACATACGGTAGATCATAATTAATGTGTCACTTTGCATACCAGAACGCCGGTTACTGATTCTACGTAATAAACCTACAGCTCGTGTCCCTTTCGTTGCAATATTTTCTATGTGAGAACGCCAGTTAAGTTTTTCATCATATGTGATACCCAGGTACTTAAGCGACTCTACGTGTGGGATGGTTCTCTGATCATATACTAATGATAAATGTATCGGTCCGGAAAGCGGAAAGACAAGGACTGCACTTTTGTTTACGTTTAGTTACAGGTGAAGGGTGTGAAGCTACTTCTCTAGAATACATAGGTAAATTTGCAAGGACATGTAAAGGGAATTTATGTCTCTTGCTGTCGCGAAAAATGCGATGTCGTCTGCACAGACATAGAGATGAACTTCCTGGCGCAGTGGAATTGAACTCATGAAAAGTTAAATAGTACAGGAGACAGAACAGCCCCTTGGGGCACCCCTCTTGTCTGATCGAAGTTTGTTGAAGAAAATAGGTTTTGAAAAGAATAAAATTTTCTGTTTCTTAGAAATGCAAACATCCATGTTGTTATATATTTCGGAAAATTGTAGTACTGTAATCTGTCCCGTAGTAGTGAGTACTCGACACTGTCATAAGCTTTCGCCACGTCAAGAGTCACTAAAGCACCCAATTCTTTTCTATTCCCAGCAAGTTGAATACAGCTTTCCAAGTCTACATGCGCACACCAAATGGAGAGACCAGGTCGGAGACCTATTTGACTTGGGCTCAGTAACGAATTTTTAGATATATGATCCATCATGCGATCATATAGAACTTTTCAATAAGTGTTACCATATTTGACGTAAGAGAAATAGCCCGAATATTGTCAAGATTGTAGCCAGCTCCTTGTTTTTTAAGTAGGGAATTATTTTGGCTGTCCTGCCATTCTTGAGGAATCCAAGCATTTTTCAGAGAATAATTTACTGTGCTCAGAAGTTCCTCAGGAGACATTGCAAGCAAAATTTTTAGCATGGCATTGGAAAATGCCATTAGGACCTGGGGCTGAGGCAGGCAAAGATCTAACGATATTGGAAAGCTCTGGCATTGTGACTTCCACAAAGTCATCCGCGATAGGAGGTCTTAATGGCCTATTTGGCAAACATGATGTTAAGCGTTGTGCTAAGCCATTTGCTATGAATTCTAATGAAGCAGACATCTCGCGTGGTGAAAGAATTACCGACGCAATATTCACTGGCGTTGTTACAAACTTTTTACACCGAAGGAATCTGAATAGAGCTTTTTTGTTGTTAGGCTTAAAGAGGAATGCATGATGTTTTTCATCATATGCACCTTTGGCATGTGATACTGTTCTCTTGAATGTGGCCGCTGCAAACTTATAATCACTCCAGTTATTCGGGGGCTGATTGTAAAGTAGTTTTTTCCAAGCAGCTTTTCGTCGTCCATAATCCCGCATGGATTCCGAATCCCACCAAGGAGAGTGAGTACATTTATCTTTGGTAACATTAAACTGAGACCTTTTATAGGAACTTTTTAATACAGCGCGAAGGCTCATGGCTTTGATGTCATCCGGCACCGTTATCTGGGAGTTGAGGGTCGCTTTTAAAATACACTGAAATTTCTGGTAATTAACAAAAGTGGGCACCGGAGACTCTAAAGAAGTAAGAGGGCACACGATATCAAACCGAATGGGTAAATGGTCACTGTTTGAGGCAGAGTCGACTGTAGACCAGGAAGTGACGGACATCCCCTGAACTGGCAAATGTTAGATCCAATGCTGATTTTAAAGGCCTTGAATAAACCTAACTGATTTCGTATTTAGGCAACAAAAATTTTGATTATTAGCCCAATCCAACAATCTCTTTCCACATGAGTCTCTTCTGAAACCCCAAGCCACATGATGTGAATTAGTCTCCCGCTATCACAATTTCTTTCCTACAAGATTTTACAACGGTATCAAGAAATCTAATGTCTTGAACACCTGCGGGAAAATATACATTAACTAAAGAAAACGGGGAACAACCAGGAATATTTACATCTAATGCTAATATCTCCTAATATCTCGCACTCCGTAGACATATACTGATATGATACGTTTGCTTTGTGGCATATATTAGTTGTTATCAAGAACGCAAGTCCTCCGCCTCTCGATTGACGGTCCAGTCTCAATAAACGATAGTCTCTTATGTGGAAATCTTGGCGATTTGAGAGCCAAGTCTCATGCAAAAGAATTATGTCGGGAGAAAATTGTGAACAAAGATATATTAAATCTGTAGCTGCAGAAATAATAGAACGGCAGTTCCACTGTAATACCTTTAAAACACTTATGATGAATTAATACCTACTTTAGAAATCACCTGCTCTAAAATACTGTCTTTTAAAAATTCTCTCTTCGAAAGACTGTCTTTGCCGTGTTTAGTGAGTTTTGATTGAGGGATAGAACTTGAAGAATTAGGGTTAGCATCGGTCTTGGAAAGACTATCTTTAACAACTTTTTTGGTTTTAGAGTGCGGGACAGAAGTGGATGAATTATCATTAGGTGATCTTGTGCGTTTCAGTGTCGGAAGACCCATTTATTCATGCTGGTTGTTTTCCGACACTGATCCAGAGAAGCATCCGTTGTCGGTCTGCTGAGTTGAAGTAGATTGCCTTGTATTTTCAACGTTTTCTGCAATGATTGGCGAGGGATCTATTAGCTGCCCAGCGTTTTAAGTAAGGGGATGTGGAGGAGTCTGTAAGCTAGTGTTAGAACTCGCTACAGAACTGAAAAGCTGAATCATTTGAGATATCATCACATGAGCTAGAGTCTCCGACAGGTTTGATAGCTTTTGACAGTGCTATTTCGACAGCTATAGCAATAGCAATCGGAAAGGGTTGAGTCTGCAACCATTTGTTCGCGGGCTGTCACTCCTGCATATCCCTTAGATCTTCCCTGGACCTCAGCAACAGCATCACGGCGTGAGCAACGTCTCCTTTCGATTACTTCTATAATTTGAAGTTCCTGTGTTCTCACAGGGCAATTGGAGTAGTTAGCGGGGTGACCACCACTACAGAGACAGCATTTCTCTTCTTCGGACGAGCAATCACTAAAATTGTGGTTGTCACCGCAATTACGGCAACGTGGCGCTGATCTGCAGCCCCTCACGTTGTGACCGAATCGCCAACAGTTGGCGCATTGTAGAATGCGTGGAGCCAGAGCTCAACCTTGTATATTAGGGGCCAGACTGATTTCTGTCGGACGCATTGTCCCAGCACATGTGATTATTACGGACTCAGTTGGAGTCTTCTTATTGTCGGTCACCCGGCTACACCGGTACACGAAGATGACACCAGCCACCGAAAACATCACTAAAATCTCTTCCGGGGTTAAACTGACGTCTACACCACGTACAATGCCTCTAGAGCATGCAAGATGCGGTGGGACGAAACATCTCACCGGATGTGAAGCGAGCGTTGAGCAATTTAGCAGTTCCTTGGCACAGTTGTGGTCTGGCGAGCAACATAATATACCTCCCCTGCCAAACTGGCGCACCTCTGTGATCTGTCCGGAAGTCGGTTGACGCCTTCTGCAATTCCACCTGAATCGTCTTGGGGTTGTTCATGTTGATTATACCCCCGTCGGTAGGCACCATGGCCACGGGAACATTGCCGGTTTCACTGCGGAGAAAAAACTCAAGTGGTATCTCCTGGGGAGCTACCGAGGCTGACCCCGGGGAAGCCCCGAGGCCAGGTGATGAGACAGACATCAAGCAAGGCTGACTAACTCAAAAACACATAAGAAGTCTTCAAACGGAAATAGAAAGAATAACGTAAAAGAGCAAGGTGAACAAATAAAATACCACCCGATACTTGACCCAAGCCTCCAAAGGAGGAGATGCTATTACGCCGATCGAAGACAGGATCGCAGGAATCGAAACCAGCCGGCACGCGCTCCCATGCGACGAAGCTGACGGGACGATCTTCTTCTTCTCAGCCAACGCAACGTCATTGTCGTCAGTGTTTTTCTACCCGCGCGCTATTTCAGCGTCGTTTCCATAGCCGGGCACATACTCGCGGCGACGATATAGGATGTGGCAATATTGAAAAGCTCATATTCCGTCACTAACGCACAAACGCGTCCCGATGCTTCTACAGACAAGACTGTTCACAGCGGCAGTGCTAGGAGGGCTGCAATGTTTCAACACGCGACAGCGCCGGCATTAAACACCTTCTGATTTGTCCTTCTGGTTAATGGATGGCCGTCTCACTAAATCCGGAAGAGCTTGGTTCTCGCTTTCTGGGAGAATTATTATGGTGTAATGCGATGCTGTTAAAGGAAAGCGCAACGGAACGTTAGGGCAGGTGACAATTTCCGCATGGTCTTATTTTAGCTTAATATCGGTGAGCAGATCCTTCAAGTCGCTACGGGTATTTAAAAAAGAAATTTTGGGATTTTACGTGCCAAAACCATGATATGATTATGAGGCGCGCTGTTGTGGGGGACTCCGAAAATTTCGACCACCTGGAATTCTTTAGCGTCCCCCAAAACACGATACACGGGGACACGATAAACTTATGTTTGCAGTATTTTACAAATCTCCTTTCTCATTGTTATATCGAACTACCCGGTTCTTTACCAATCCCCCAGAGTGGGTATGTGTCCACTCTACATTTACGGGGACATGCGTATTTCTTCCCACTGAAACGATATCTGATAAAGTGTTGTTTTTTTCTCATCTGTTCTCTCGTCATTGCATGTAGCGCGTATCACTTCAATACTGTGTAATCCACCGTGATGGTATTGTGCTAGCAGTCTGTCGATATTATTGTTTTCAGTGTCAATAAAATTAAATTAGTGGTTTTCACTGCATTTTTTCACTGCAACAATTAGTTGTTTTCACAGCATTTCACTGCATCACTGCATATAAGGAGCCGGCAGCGCGGCTGTGCGTGTGTGCGTGCGCGAAATGCCCCCATCCGATCTGCGCCGTTGTCTGGACCATAGGCTTTGAACTTTGATGCACTTAGAGTTACAGCGTGCGTCACCGTGCTTAACATTTGCACCAACTACATCGTCTCTTCTTCATCTTAACGATTTCAGTCATCAAACATCAGATCCCCGTGCATAGGGATGAGCATTGGAGTAGGGGGTGTTTCACAACATGCACACTCTACTAACATGACTATGCTCAGAGAGGGAGAACAATAAAATAGGGTAAGGCGATCGAGGCGCCGGCATGAAACAAGGGAAGCACGGTAGATGACATGCTCCAGCGTGTTCATGATGCTATGGCTTCTGGGTGAAGTATTGCGCCGGGCACAGCTTTCAGCCTGCTCCACGTTTCCCATGGTTAGCTTTACTGCCATTTTCCTTTTCCCGCGAGAGCAATTTTTGTTCGTGTTACTTTCCAGATTCGTTTCGATAGGTTGGACTTAAGATCGTATCTTCCTCAGAGCGGAGAATCCAAATATGGTTAAGTGGGCCAAGTATGCGAGAAAGCATAAAAAAGAATGGGAGCAAGATCCCGTGCTCCAAATTGGGTCCTAGTGCTTTTACTTATACATGGTTTGCTATGTTCTTGGCATGCTAGAGAACTAAGAAGGGTTGATGTAAATGGGAACTATGTAGAGTTTGTTCCAGCTAACCAGGGTTAAGATAGCTAAAAAAAAGAGAAAGCAAGATAGCACGATGAGACAAAGTGTGCCTTGCGGAAACTGGTGAATTGTTCGGTTATGATTGCGTACGCAATTCGAGAATATGACATTACTGATTACTTGCGAAACTGCCCAAGATCTCATGTCAGGTTTTGCATCACATTCGAAAGCATCATGCCCAATTGTTTCGAGTTCGCTACGTCTTAAGTTTTCCCCTTTCCAACGCCGCAGCGCAGAGCTCGAACAAGGCTGCGAAGTGAGCGCGCGACAGCAGCGTTCTCGACAGGGTAAAAAAACTTATTCTGAGTGCAATATATGGCGACGGTGACAAAGTGACAAGACAGCGATTTAAAAAGTTAGTTGCTGCTACGAAGAAGCGTCCGCACGACGCTCTCTTGTCAGCCGTGCGCCTGAGGGCGACCCGCAGCATCCGCGATCACACCGACGGGCGCACGTAGAAGTAGTGGAGGCCACGGACGAAGTACTTTAAAGCCCCTAGTGAGGGCGCTGCTCATGCGCGCACGAGAGCAAAACTAGTTTTCAACAAAGACTCCGGAACATGGATGAAAATAAGTGGGCGGCTAAGGTGCACGGGTATCTGTATCTGAGAAGCGTGGACACATAATGGAGGAAGACGTCAAAAAAGTTGGCAACCAAGTACAGGATAATTCAAACTGTAAATAGACAACCAGGAGTGATCAGAAGGAAGGTGAGAGAAATAGAGACAGAGAATTAGATGCAAAGAATTTAAACAAAAAGGACAATGGATATTTACAAGAATGATAAGAAAAAAATTTGCGGGGGAAATCTGTAGGATAACACAAAGGGCAGTGCCTTGCTATTTGAGGCTCCAGCCGGTTGCCTAAGGACCAAAACATCGCGGAGTAAATATTCGGAGCTAGATGAGGCGTGTGTATGCTGCAGCAAAGATCCGGAGACCACTCAACGCCTCCAAATATCCAAATGAATTGTGAAGGATTAGTCCCGTGAGAACAATAGATAACGTACAGCTTCCAGAAGCGCTTGGGTTTTAAATGGACAGAATCGCCAACCGGTCAGCAGTCGAGATAAACAAGAGACGTTTAGAGTATTGGTGGAAAAAAAGCAGGAAAGAGATTGATACGACCTGATTTGATATCTTAGTCATAAGTAGATGTACAGCTAGGGTAGATTTTGAGGGGAAAAAACATTAATGAAATGTATACAAAAATGCTAGCAAACAAACAAAACGTACAGCATACCTGAATAAATCACATAGGCTAGGGGACTATTTGTCAGCCCCCTGTTTCAAAGGGGTGGGGGGGGGGGGGCGGGGGCGGTCAATAACTCATCATCATGGAGACGCACGGGCGCTTGAGTGAGTGCACCCGTTATACTGCTTTTTTACCGCACCATTGCAATTTGGAAAGTTTAGCGGGGACATGCCAGAGAAAGTTTAGCGGGGACATGCCAGAGAATGTGAGGTTGCAAATATATCATGCCCTGTTTGAATCGCATCTCAATTATTGTGCGCTTGTGTGGGCTACCACCACGAAGCATAATCTTCGTGCACTTCTTCAACTTCAGAAACGAGCACTTTGACATGTAGCCAATCTACCTTATTACCATTCTACTGCGGACCTTTTTAATAAATATAACATAATACGAGTAACTCATCTGTATGAATACCGGCTACTGCATTCTTTTTCCTTCGGCTCCAAAAATTGTAGAACCCCTTTAAAACATACGTCACGATTTGAAAGCGAAAAACGTGACTCGCGTACCCGCAGCCAGGACGGGTGATTAGTACCATACAGACGCACAAATTATCTCCTGCGGTCACTAAGACACACCCTACCTGCACTGTTAAATAAATTAGGGAGAGAAAATGTTATCGTAAGTACCTTGACTCGAAAACAAATTAGAGCATATTTTTGTAAAGTGGACTGAATACACAATAAACAAACCAAAAAGGTGATTTCTTTTTTAGATTCTTTACTGTATGTAATATGCGTTTGCACTGTGTTTCATAATCCAATGTATCATAATGTGGTGCATCCTAGACATTTTGATTGTTGTGCTTATTTTTCAAATTTGATAGACATCAGTTGGGATGTATAATACAAAATGCGTCTTAGCTTTGTTGTTCACTTAGCGTAATTCATTATTTTTTTATAAAAGCTATATAACTATCTTAAAAGAATAATGTTGCTATACTGTAATTGTTTACCCTAACAAATGAGTGTTTGATATGTTGTACGTATGCCGATAGGGGATTTACTGCTGCCATGTGAGGGCCTTCGGGCACATTCAAGCTTGTAGCGCCCACCGACGCTGCTAAGCGGGAGCGCTAAGGTCAGCGCTCTCGGCCGGCGCCTTGGGGCCGGCTGCGACTGACGAGAAAAATAAAGTTGGGCGGCGCGTGGCAGCGGCGCAAGCACGGCACGCGCTAGTCCGTTCTGAAAGCCTGCTGAGCTGGTCCTCTTGCTCTGGCGATCCGCTGCGACCCCTCGGTTCCCGACAGTGGTGACTCCAGCCTAAGAGATAACCGACCCCAGCAACCTCCCGCCCTCAGGTAACCTTCCGCCTGACGCTACCTCGCGCCCACGTGACGTCGCAGCTCTACAGCTTGTCACCTTTACTTGGGAGTGCGGAGAGTTGCGAGCATGCGCTACTCTCGATGGAGGAGAGACACGACCGGCGGCATGGCAAACGAGGATTTAATACGTACAGGAGCGATGAACGCACGCAACACACAACACTGAAACTGAAACTCAAACTAACGGCACGCAAAACTAAAACTATGATTTAACAAAAATCTTCACTCGAACTTAAATAACAAACTCACATTTAATAGCAGCTACTGAAAAAAAGGACTATCTCAGTTCCGGAGCCTAGCTCCGCCTTAGAAGTCTCTAGGTCAGTCCTAGCGCGGGTTCGTTAGAGTCTAGCCACCCTGCATCCGGCCTAGCTGCGTCGCAATCGGAAACGTGGGCTTACAGATCGTCGTCGCGAAGTTCTTGTCGAACCTGCGTCGGGCTCGTCCGCAGCATTGAGGGTGTCGTAGGTGTCGGCGCCTCGCGTTGTTTCTTTTGACGGTGGTGAGCTCGTCGGTATCTCGTCGGTGATGTGCCCGTTAGCGATGGCGTTCGCCGTAGCTTAGGCCCACCTGCCTAGGCCTAGCGTCGGGATGCGTCGCAACTTCTTCAAGAGTGCCGACGTGGCGTGCCGAGGAGAATCAAACGTGCCGGTCTGCCGCAGAAGGGGGAGCCTCTCTGGGGTGCCTGGTCCTGCCGTGAGAAGCTGCAGCTCGTCCAGGAGCCTCGCCCGAACTTGCCGAGGTCGACGGCCACACCTTGGACGGCCAGCGTCGCGGACTCAACCAGACCCACAAGTCTCCCGTCGCCAGAACATAGCTGGAGATGCGACCTTCCTGACCCGGTGCCACGTTGAAACTCAACGGACAGCGCCGTTCGTCCCTCGACTATGCCTCGGTTCGTGCGTCTCGCGCGCTCGCGCCGTTCGGAACACCGGGCATCGCGTGCTCCTCTTCTTTTTCGCGCCACAGGCGGCCTCTTACATGTGACACAGCTCCGCCTGCCCACGTTCTGGCGCCACAACCCGCAGGTTTGGTTCGCCCAGGTCGAAGCCACCTTCGATCTGCACTACATCACCTCGGAGACTTCGCGGTTTCGCCACTTACTTTGCAACCTGTCTCCTGAGGTGGCTCAGGAAGTGGCGGACGTTATCGCTGCACCTTTGAGTGATGCCCCATACCAGCAACTGAAGCAGAGCATTTTAGATTGTACAACGGCGTCTGAGAGCGCGCGCATCCAGCAGCTGCTTACCTCCGAGGACCTTGGAGATCGCCGCCCTTCCCAGCTGCTCAACAGCATCCCAGCTGCGCAATAGCAACAGCCGCTTAGCAGCGTCGGTGGGCGCTACAAGCTGTATGTCGCAGCTTTTCGCCTGGAGGACCCTCAACAATGTTTGTTGGAAATAAAGTTATTGCCATATTGTCAATTATGGCGGAAAAAATAACTATAGGAGAGATGTGTACCGAGCTGGAACAACTGAACATGATGTTTTCGGACGTGATTCACAATTTGGCATGTGGTCCTTTGCAATTGTGCAAGCACTAAGAAATTTGGTAATTCATTTTCAGTAATGAGGGAATCAATAATAGGAGGAAAATTAACAAGTTCACGTAAGGCGGTCGCAAGAAAAACAGTGCTCGTCCGGTTTAGCGGGGACATGCCAAGCCGTCACAGCAGCAGTGGCGGCTTCCTAGGCACAAGCTGAACCATTTCTTCTGTTTTGCAGTTTCACCGGGCAGCTAGATATACTGCAGATCATCATACACGTGCCCTTGTGATCGAACGCCCGGAAGGAGGCGAGCACAATCTCCGAAAACACCTGGAGGCAACTGGTTCCGGGACCACGTGATTTCCGCGACCACGTGGCCATCTGGACATATAAAGCCTGCCACCTTACCGGGGATCGCATACGGCAGCAGTGGCGGCTTCCTAGGCACATGCTGAACCACGTCTTCTGTGTTTGCAGGTTAGTGGTGCACTCAACTCATTTCAGAATACAAATTGTAGTTTTAGATAGCTGCCACTGCTGCCCGATCTTGAGTGCACGTGGTCTTTGTGTTACGACTAGTGTGTAATATGAACAAGGAAGTTTCAAGAATGCTCCATGATTTCAAAGATCAAATGAGAAATGAGTGGAAACAAATGAAAGAAGCGCTAGAGCGAAGTATTCCATCCAAAGGGAGAAACTCGCGCACTGAAATTAATGAAATGAAGAAAAGGATGGATCTCTTCAGCCAGAGCCTTGATGATACAAACGAAAAAATGGTGGTAACGTTAAGTGAAAATAATGAGCTGAAGAAAGAAAACGAACTACTAGAACACAAAGTTTCTACACTGGATAAGAACTTCGCAGATTGCCAATCGAGCCTCTTGCAGTCCGAGCAGTACTCGCGTAATCGAAATCTTGAAATAAAAGGAGTAGTCGAGAAACGAAACGAAAATCGGATTGAAGTGCTAAAGAAAACTGGTGAGGTGGTTTGCCACAGAGTTCGTACAAAAAAGCAAAATAAGACAAATATAATTGTTCAGTTTCAACGCCGTGACAAACCAGACGAAGTGCTTCAGAAGTCACGCAAGAAAAGGCTAACAAATGCATCCCTCAGGTTGCCCACTGAATCTCCTGTGTTTCTAAATGAACACCTTTTAGACTTCAGCAAAGCATTTGATAGAGTGAACCATAAATTGCTGCTGATAAAGCTGGAAATATATGGCTTCCAAGGAATAACACGAACTTATCCGATCTTATTTAGAAAGCCGACATCAGTTTGTTGAAATTAATGTGAACAGATCGGAGATAAAACCTTTGACAGCGTGTGTGCCCCAAGGTAGCGCCCTTGGCCTGATACTTTTCCTGTATGACATTAATGATATTGTATAAGTAAGTGATATCTGTAAATTCGTCGCGTATGCATATGACTGCTCTGTTTTCTTCACTGGTAAAGATTTAAAAGAAATAACGCCTATAGCAAGCTCCGTTTGTTATGGACTTCGAGCATGGTCTAAGGCAAACGGCCTCATCCTTTCAAATTTTTGAATGCTTTTCTTAATTACTTTTCACAAAATAATTATACCCTATTGCTCGGCGGTGACTTTAATATTAATGTAAACGAAGTGAACGCTGATTCAGCAGAATTTATTGCGATCATCGAATCCAATGGGTTCACCAACACCATTACATCTCCAACGAGAATCACGGTCTCTTCATCGAGCATTCTTGACTTGTTTATTGTTAACATAGATATCGTGGTAAAATCTTCGGGTACACTGTCTTGTGATCTAAGCGATCATTGTCCTATTTTTATTACAATAGAAAAGCGTCAACCTGTACCAGTTCGAAGCAGACCGGTAACCTTTCGGGCAATTACTGATACCAAACTACAATCATTCAGGCGACTGATCAGTGAGACACCATGGACACACTGCCTCAACTATCGTTCAGTGGATGAGGCTTATAATGCGTTCATAGGTAAATTTAAAGTGCTCTATGACTTAAGTTTCCCATTAATGACGAGACAATCATCAAAGAAAAAAATTAAGAAACCATGGGTTTCACCTTGTCTTTTAAGAAGGATTAAAAAAAAAGACCGCCTGTACCACAGTTTTTTGGTCACCAGAAATCCTAATGATTACATTCAGTTTAAGCAGTTTAGGAATAAAGTAAATAACGACTTGCGCAAAGCCAAGCGTGACTATTACTCGGAAATTTTCGCTGGAAGCCAGCATAATCCAAAGCTAATTTGGTGCGCAATAAATGAGGTAATTAGAAATAAAAACGTATCGAATGACATTGGCGGATTGATTATTGACGGGTCACAAATATCAGGCGTACCACTAGCCGATTGCTTTAATAACTTCTTTACCGAGCAAGCAACAGCAAAATATAACGAAGATGCGTGTTCTGTTATTTCAAGTAAAACAACCAGCTCTGTGTTTCTTAGCCCTACAGATCTCTCAGAAGTTTTTACCGTTCTCATGTCCTTAAGAAATAATTCCAGCTCTGATGTAGAAGGCCTCACAATTAAGCCAGTAAAGTTTGTTGCTGACTTTCTTGCACTACCTCTGTGTCATATCATTAACCTTTCACTAGAAACCTGTGTTTTCCCTGTGAGAATGAAACTGGCCAAGGTTACAGTCATTTTCAAGTCAGGCTCGAAAAACGTCATGAGTAATTATCGCCCCATCTCTATTCTACCCCTTTTTTCGAAAGTACTAAAAAAATTTTGCTAAAACGTTTGCAGAACTTCTTTGATGCTAATCAGTTAATATCACAATCTCAATTCGGATTCCGTAAAGGTTTTTCTACAGAATCAGCTTTATTAGTCCAAAAAGAAATTATTTTACAGAATATTGAAAACAAGCTCTTAACACTAGGAATCTTTCTGGATTTTAGTAAGGCTTTCAATTGTCTAGACCATACTATTCTCTTAGATAAGTTAAGCAAGTACGGAGTCAGGGGAAGGACACTTCAAATTTTATTGCGATAGCAATTATATGGACACTCAAAAGCAGATTTCTGCCGTCGGCGTCGCCGTCGTCGTCGCCGTCGCCGTGATCTTCTGTATGACGTCAATGGAGATGAAATCGTCGCCGCGCGCCGAACGCTGTATGTGCGAGTGCAAGGGCGCGAGGGGCGCGCGCTTTCACGGGGAGTGAACGCACGGCGGAGAACAAACGCGCGTTCTGCGCCGTGCTCGCTTAAGGGCAGCAGAAGTAGGCGTCTCTTTCCTCCTTACAATCACCATATATGTAGAGCAAACGCGCCTTCTTCCGACGCGCGAGAGGCCGTGGGGGAGGGGGGGGAGGGAAGGGAGGCGCCGTTTAGCTGCGGCACCAAGTGCCCATTTATATCGGCGGCGACGATTTCATGCCTGGGCAGAGCAGACTCCCCAGCCTGCTCTCAGTGCGGGGCAGACGAAACACTGGAGCACCTCCTATGTTCTTGCCCCGCACTCGACCAACACCGCAACACCATGGTGGCTCAACTCCGCCGCATGGGTCTACCTTCTGCTGCCAGCACGGACCTGCTGCATCCAGCCCGCAACCCCAGCCAAGTGTTCAAGGTGGTCCTCGGCTACCTTGCGGATACTATGCTGGCTGACCGGCTGTAGGGCCCGAGACGAGGACGAGTGCCCTCTCCCTTCCCCCTTCTCCCACTATTTCCCTCTTTCTCCCCCCCATACCCCTCCCCCCAGATGCTGAGCCGTGCTCCCTATAAGGGCTGCAGAAATACGCATCTTTTCCCAACCTAAACCTCTACTACGCATTTTGAGCGAACGCGGGCAAAACGCCGACGGCGTCGACAACAGTTCTGCGTGTTGCCGGTGCTGCTGCATGTCCAAGTTTAAACAGCTGATAAAGCTAATATCATTACTCCGTATAGCTCTCTACAAATTTGCCATCGCAATTGATGCTTCGCCTTGCAGGTGAAACTGCGACAACTTTTTTAGTTCATATCTTAAAGACCGTGAACAAATAATGAACATAGACGGTTTTTCTTCATCCAAACGTTATCTGAAATGCGGTGTCCCTCAGGGCAGTATATTAGGACCTTTTCTTTTCAATGTTTACATAAACGACGTGGTAACAATCTCGACAGACGCTGACTTTGTAATTTATGCCGACGACGCTTCCCTATTTATCTCTGGTCACTCGGATACAGAAATAATTTCAAAAGCAAACAATATTCAAAACAGCCTCTTAAATTGGTCCAAACTAAACAATCTCAAAATAAATACAACTAAGTCAAAAGCTGTTATTTTCCGCGCAATAAATCGTCACATAGGGACGAACTTAACAATTAACCTAGGCAATAATATTATTGAGGTCGTCAGCCACCATAAAACACTGGGTGTTATATTTGATGAGCACCTTCGATGGACTGAGCACACTAACTACGTAGCCCTAAGTTTGTCAAAAGCTGTTGGAGCATTTTCCCGGTGTCGTAGAATTCTTCCAGTACACATTAAAAAACACATATATGTTTCATTATTTCAATCACACATTGCCTATTGTCATCTTGTTTGGGGCACGGCATCACAGACTAACATAAATAGAATTGTGATCCTGCAAAAGAAAGCGATTCGTATCGTTGCAGACGAAGAGTACTGCGCACACTCTAAACCGCTTTTTATTCGGTTAAAAACTCTGCCCGTCAATGTGATGCTACCTCGCATTATTGTTTCCTTATTTACTACTAAAGCCACGCCTCATACTAACTTCCTTATCGCAATGTCAGCGCTCAAAGAACGCGTACCGGCAGCCAACACTCGACAATTAGAAAAGTGGTGTCTTCCCAAAACTCGAACGAATTACGGTCAACAAATGTTAAAGTATGTAATCCCTTACACCCTGAACGCAAATACAACCTTAATTGATGGCCCCGCAGTAAATAACCGTGCTTTAATGGAACACTTTTTAAACACAATTGCCTAATTGATAGCAGATTCATATCATGAAGATTACATTCGGCGTTGTGTGTTTCATGTCGATTTATTTGGAATGAACTTGCTGGCAATTGTCTAATTCCACTTTTCCACTTTGGCATTCTTCATAAAATATCTAACCTGAAGGTATACATGTGTGCACTTGAGTGGTGTATATATATGCCATGTGCGTCTGTATATCTGTGTATGTGGGTAT